>NC_056498.1:48647318-48650841 GCF_014905685.2 Nematolebias whitei
TGCGAAAGGTGAAAATCTGCTAAGTAGGGACGTTATATTTTAGTACTTATAAATATTTTAAGGCTTTATAAACCCTTCCCACACTCTTGCATTGTTCTAAACTCTTAAATCTACATCATTTTAACAACATACGTATATGTACTGTATAGTACTGCAGAATTTTATATGGGTACTCAGCAGTGAAGATGCTACAACCTGAAGGATGCGTTCAGCTTCAGGATTATTTAAAGACTTTCCTGCCAGTTCTGTGAGCTTCATAGATGCATCGTTACTTCTGACTTTGTGTTGCAAAACTATTTTTACCACATCGGTTTCTCCGCTAATGTTTGCTCCCTCCATTGCTGTTCTTTGAATTTCAGCACAAAGCAGCTGCCGGAAGCACTGTTGGCTTCTGGGTAGTGTAGTTCTTTTGACTTGCGTTACAGTGTAGGCTAAGTGAAAGAAAACTACAAAATGGCGGTGCCTGTTTGAAGTATTTTTTTGTTTTGTTTTGATTTTTGCCCTATTGGTTGGTTCCTGCTCCCGTTTTTATCCCCTACCGTCCCAGTCATGTGAGTAATATTAAAGTTGACAGTCATGTGTCTTGTACGATCTTAAGTTGAAAACCCACGAAACAGTGAGTCCGCGAAAGTCGAACCGCAAATTATCGAGGGACTACTGTGTATGTAAACCGGCCAACCCTATTATTTGATAAAACTATGCTTTCTAGTTTCTATATTGATTAAAAGTGTAGTTTCCTCAAATGTTTGGGGTGGCTGAAAGTTGATCTATTTGGGCCAAGGCCACCATCGGCCTCCCCCTGGCTCCACCTCTGCACCTGGTGGTAGAATAATTGCTCCCTCCTCTTCCCAGGACGCGTCACTGCACCGCGTCTGACAAGAAAAACAAAAAAACTACCTCCGTTCTTCTCTTCTACCCACTTACACCAAGAACATGAAGGTTTACTCACGTTCCCCGTTCAGTTCCAGTCCAGACAAACACTCGTCTGGAAAACTACAAACATCCACTGTTCAGATCCCTCAGTTCTGAACGCACGTTTGATTTATGTCACAACAAGTTCAGTTATTTTGCTTTAAGCTCACCTTCTTCATGTCTCTCTCTAAACCAGCAGCAG
The DNA here is from genome assembly GCF_014905685.2 of Nematolebias whitei. Taxonomy (NCBI): domain Eukaryota; kingdom Metazoa; phylum Chordata; class Actinopteri; order Cyprinodontiformes; family Rivulidae; genus Nematolebias; species Nematolebias whitei. The sequence continues at coordinate 48,648,433 of NC_056498.1, forward strand.
TTCTCCGTCCACACTGACCGGTAAAGTCAACCAGCTGGAGGTGATCCTCAGGCAGCTGCAGCACGACCTCAGAAAGGCGAGTTCTCGTGTATCGCTAATTTCTATACATTTTGTGGTTCCTTTGTGTGTGTTTTTATATATACAGTGTATATACGCAGGCAAACGTGCATGTCTGTGTCCTGACAGTGAGTAATGGGTGCCTCGAGGTCTGCGTAATACAAACACATCCACTTAATTTGATATCCTGCTTCCTTTCCTTATTGTATCCCAGAGCCGACACGCCCCCACCTCCACCAAAGTGTTGAAAATGAGGTGGAGGAAGTGCACGTTTGTCAGAACAGAGGAGGCTGCTCCGCCTTTCACTGCCTCTCGTTTACACCATGAAAGACAGATGTTCTTGTAATAGCGGGGCACTTATCAGCTCCTTCGTACCCGTTCAGTTTCTTGCCTCACGTCTCCATTTTGGCTCTGTGTGCGTCTTCAGGAGAAGGAGGACAAGGCGATGCTGCAGGAGGAGGTGCAGCACCTGAGGCAGGACAACATGCGGCTGCAGGAGGAGAGCCAGACGGCCGCGGCTCAGCTCAGGAAGTTCACCGAGTGGTTCTTTCACTCCATCGACAAGAAGCCCTGAGTCCAAGGGCGGAGCACGCTCGACTCCCGTTTCGGAGCTCCTCGTGATCTAAACGTAAACGATGTTCAGATGAAACTTTTACCGAGAGTATTAAAGACTGTTGTGCACTGTGTGAGAGCCCCGAGCCCCGATCTGGACCGCAGCTTTGGCATCCTCCCCCACCAGAAGCTGAAGGCCTCTCCGTCGAGCCAAACGGGGCTCCTGGGGAAACCTCGTTTTATGCGCTGGACAGAAATCGAGAAAGACATCCCTCTCAGGGGGGGTCCTCCTGGATCTCCTTACAGTAGTGGAATGTAAAAAAACTCCTTCACTGTAGTCAACATTTAATCTACCTACGAACACGTCGGTCTACTGTACTGTACTCAGCTGTACTGGATCATACTGCGCACACTGTCACACAGCTGTTCACAGGAAGCCGGGGGTGTGTGTGTGGGGGGGGGGGGGGGTACTCGACTAAATGAAGTGACACTTACTGTCTGATTACACCGAGAGGAAGCCACATGTGGTGGACTTGAAACGGGGAGGAGGGGGGATGAATGTAGCTCAACTGAGATCCTTCTTTTTCCCTCCCTGAGGTTCTGGTTCCCAAAGTTACAAACCCGTTGGATGTTTAAGGTTTTCTTCTCACACACCGAGCGACTTTTCTCCAGGAGAATCGAGCGCATCACAACAATCTGATCATTTTTTTATACTTGACCTAACATTTCCTAGAAATAGGGTTGTATTAGCTTTGGATTGTTAAAGACAGGGAGGACGATAGAAATATAAAAAAACCTGTAGGCGCTCATATTGTTTGGAAAACAACCATCGCAGCCGCACGACTTTCAGAACGTTCTGTCACTTCCTGTTATGGTTTTAGTTGAGGGGACCTGGATCGTCCGTCACTCTGGACGGCCGCCGGCTGCAGAGTCGAGCGTTGGGTCTGAAAGTGGCTCGGCGAGATCCTGGATTCAGTCCAATCACCGATGCTTTTCTATGGGCAGAAACTGAATTTGAGTCGCTCAGATTGAATCTGTATTCACGTAATCTGAAATTAAATCCACTGGTATGAACATGAATTTCATTGAATTGAATCTGAATTTAATGCTTTGAAACTGAATTCATTTGCTCAGAAACTGTATTTGGTTGTATTGAAAATTCAGTTTGACTTTTTTTTTCATTTTCAGTTCTAGAATTCAATTTTAATTCCAAAATTCAGTTTTTTGTGTCGCACATCCAGGTCCTTGAGAAAGCCGCGGGGTAATCGAACGCAGATTGACAGATTTACGTTTCACGTCCGTGAAACTTCCTTTATGGCGTACGGTGTTTCCTCTAGGTCAGCTCCCTTGATGGGGAGCTCATCGTATTTTATTTTTGTCTACTGGGGTGGAGGAGGATAGGACGGAATCATGTCTGTGTTGCCCACCTGCTAGCTTAGCGCTACGTTGATGCTGGTTTTCATCAATGATGGGAGGGGCGTAACAAAGTCGCATCTGGTTTGCCCACTGGTTAGCTTAGTGCTATGTTGCTGGCTATGTTGCTACCCGTTTTTATCGACGATGGGCTGGGGTAGTCACGTCTATGTTACCCGCCTGCTAGCTTAGCGCTACATTAATACCGGTTTGTATCGATAACGGGAGGGGCGGAACAGAGTCGCGTCTGGTTTGCCCACTGGTTAGCTTAGTGCTATGTTGCTACCCGTTTTTATCGACGATGGGCTGGGGTAGTCACGTCTATGTTACCCGCCTGCTAGCTTAGCGCTACATTAATACCGGTTTGTATCGATAACGGGAGGGGCG
>NC_056498.1:48650941-48651444 GCF_014905685.2 Nematolebias whitei
ACCCTAAACCTAACCATTACCAGTACACACCAAACCCTAAACCTAACCATTACCAGTACATACCAAACCCTAAATCTAACCATTACCAGTACATACCTAACCCTAAACCTAACCCCTAATCCACCAATGGCACCTCTCCTTATGGGGCCCAGGCTTTGAGCCCCATAAGGATCAGTTTGTCCTCACAGTGTATTAGAAGATGGAAAAATGGGCCTTATAAGGTAACGCACGCACACAGGCACTTTGTTGCCAGTTCTGAGGTGGACTGGCGCCATGGAAAGGTCAGACTGACACCTGGAGCTCCCAGGTGTCATGTTTCTACAGAAAAATGCAAATTCAAGCCTGACACATACAGAGTACGGTACATATTCATGGTTACCAGGTGTCTGGTAAACACTTGGTTAGTACCTGGTATGTACCCAATAAATACTAGATATCCAGTTTACACCTTGCCCCTGGCAAGCACCTCATAAGTACCCAATAAGTACTAAGTACGTACCCGG
>NC_056498.1:48651544-48652958 GCF_014905685.2 Nematolebias whitei
GGTGAGGGGGGGTCTGGATAAAATAAAGTAGATGCCATTTCCTGCATTCTGGTGCATTTTAACAGGTTTTTAAACATCTAAGTTTACCTGCATTTGCAAACACTTGGTTCAATAACTATTAAACAATTGTCGGCACTAACGTAGCTCTAAACTAGTGGCGCGCAATACAGACATGCTAGCTAAGATGCTACAGATGTAGATCTCCGCTTCTCTCACACATCCTACCCCTCCCCCCCGCCCCTCCGTCAACAACTGACTGCACTAACATGGTGCTAAGCTAACCCAACAAAGAGGTGTCTCCGCCTCCTCCCCATCAAGTGATTTAGGAGAAACACTGGATGGGAGTGGTGAGTTGTTGTTGGTAACCAGGAAAACCTGGAGTGGACTTTTAGTGGTATGAGCATTCTATGAATCAAGTGGAATGGATTAATTCACAAAGAAATAGAAACAGCACTGGTTGAACTAATATTTCATGGTAAATGTGTGTGTGTGTGTGTGTGTGGGGGGGTCCAAACAAATATTTTTTCAAGTGTGCATTGTTGTGACACCTGTGGTTGCTACCGAACCCACTGGTACAGAAGTGAAGTAGAAGTGAAACCATAAACCTTGGTGTGGGCCCCGTCCCTCACAGGTGAACCAACTGGAGAGCAATTTATTTTTCCAGACTCATCCCAACTTTTACCCATGATGCAGTGCAGCTGCAGAGCCACCCGCCCTGAGAGAGCAGCAGAAATTAGGCCACACTTCAGCAGCTGGGCTCCAGCTTCATGCAGGAAGTAGCAAACAAATTTAATTGTTTTTCTCTCCGCACCCAAAAAGGCTTACGATTAATTATTCAGCAAGTCTCGTGCCGTCCCTGCAGTAAAAGCAACATCTGTCATTTATTTAAAGCCCATCAACTTACAGGGAATCAAGTCCCAAACACATTATGGTTTCATGTTTCAATCGGTCGGTCTTAGCACACCTGCTGTTTACAAAACAGAGGATGGAGAAAGTTTGGGAGAAAAAGAGCTTATCCTCGTTTTCCTGGATACTCTGTTCAAAATTAGCTTCTCGTTTTGAGACATGGAGGTTTCCACTTTTTTTAACTTCCGATCCCGATACCTAAATCTGGATATCGGCTGATACCGATCCAGTTCCGATATCATGATCATTATTGATTTTATATGGGGCTGTATTAATCTCCTCTCAAGTACAATTTGTACAAATATATGCATGCATGTCCAAAAAGGCAACTTGAGGTAAGTTTTATTAATGTTGGATAAGTTTTAAAGTTAGAATTAAATTCTGCTAACACAAAACATGCATTTAGTTTAAATTCCTAGCTTTAAAGTGGATAATAAAGTGAATAATTTGTGACCGTTTGTTGAAAGTTATTTTATATATTGTTTTAAATAAGGCGGAGATATAAGAA
>NC_056498.1:48653058-48656995 GCF_014905685.2 Nematolebias whitei
TAATTTTCAATTCATATGCTTTTTATGATCGTCTACTGTTGTACTGATAAATATCTCCTGGAGGGTAAACTATATCTTGCAAATACTGCAAATACTTTGTTTTCTACTGGTTATTAATTATGAAGAAGTTTAGCAGCTTCTCTGTAAACATTCGCGCTCCGTGGCTTCAGCGGTGTGTTATTCTCGTTCAGTCCGAAACAGGCAGTCTGGTTTCGGGCAGCCGCGCTCAGTCTGACCCTCCTCTTAGACGGGCAGACTGAGCGGGGCAGATTGGGCGTGGCTGGCCGGGGTCGGGCTGCCTGCTACGGGTTCAGCGAGAGGAGCAGACCGCTGAAGCCGTTTAACTGTTGTTTAAATAGTTTTGAGACTTTTTGACTTTCAAAGGAGCAAAACGTTTATGAAAAGTGTTTGTATGACGCAAACAGACTTTTTCATGCTAAGCTGAGTCCATCGTGCTCCAGCTTTAATAAAAATCCGAGGCTTGTATTAATCTCTGTATTACAACCGTCTGCAGAGTTACTTTTACGGCGAAGGATTAGTCGGTATTCCTCGAAACATCTTTACAGGAATGTTGGGACAATAAATGGCGAACTGGATGAAATCAGTAATTTTCTGGTTTGTGGTTTACAGCATTTGCGGGCGTCGTGTATTCAAAGGTTTCTGATCTGCCCTTCTTCACATCACATCGTACTGAAATCACCAAACTGGGTCAAACAATGCAACAGTAAGGCGGTGAGAAGTGGGGGCGCTAAGGGTGATGGAGCACCCCCTGATGGATGCTAAAGGTTATGCTTGTCCAAATATATAAAAATAAGGTTTCATTAGAGCAGCATGTGTTTTGGTCCCAATTCTATTTTGATAATAGAATTTTTTTATGTCTTGTATTGAAACCAGCTGTTATCTGCTCAGAACACGGCGCTATCGTAGCTTTATTTTGACATCCATTAGGTCCGAAAGTGCCATTAATAGTGTGAATGTTTATGAAGCATTCACACTATTGTGATCCATTTTTCAGCATCTTTCGCTTTCCACAAGTTTTGTGCTATTTCAACAAATCATGAATCAAAATGTTCAGCTCTTTCAGGACAATCCTGTTATGATGTTTGGTATCGGTGCAACTTTAGCTTTTTGAAATATTTAGCCTTTTCTGACTTTTTTCCTCATAGAAAATTAATTGATCTCATTTTACGTCCTTCAGATCTTTAGATGCGTTTACAACCTTTTACTGCTCATTTCACATTTTGTTCTGCTTCAACTTCTTTTAACTTAATTATGCAAATGTAAACATTTTTTCGGCTGTTTTGTGCTTGTTTCAGGTTATTTCTGTTAACTACAACATTTTTGTGCTTCTTCTAACTTTTTCTGCTAAATTCAGCTTGTTATGCTCCTTTCAGCCCCTTTCTGCTAGTTTCAGCTTTTTCTGCTATTTCAGCTTCTATTTAGCTGTTTTTATGCTAATGTTAGCTTTTTCATCTAATTCCACATTTTTTGCACTCAAATTTTTTCAGACTAATTCAACAAAAATGTGCTTTCTCCATTTTTAGCTACTTTTCAGCTGTTTGTTGCTAATTTCAGATCCATTTTTTTGTGCTTGTTTCTGCTTTCAGCAAACAGGTTCTTTCTGCTTTCTTCTAATTTAAGCTTGTTTTACCTTTTCAGCAACTTTTTAAAGCATTTTTTTAGCCAATTACAGCCGTTTTCAGATAAATTCAAAATTTCCGTGGTAATTTCTGCCTAATTAAATTTTTTCTGCAAATTTCAGCTTGTGATACTCCTTTCAGCATTTCTCTGCTAGTTTTAGCCATTTGTGCTATTTCAGCTACTATTTAGCTCTTTTTGTGCAATTTTTTTTGGCTTTTTCAGCTATTTCACATTTCTGAGCTCATTTTAGCTCCTAGTAGTTTAAGCTTCTTTCTGCGTTTTCAGCTAGTTTTCAGCAATTTTTTGCTAATTTCAGCTTTAGCTAATTTCACATTTTTGTGCTCATTTCTGTTTATTCAGCATATTTTTTTTTTTTTTTTGCTTTCTTCTGCTAACTGGTTGTTCTTCCAGTTCAGCAGCATTTCAGCATGTTTTTAGCTAATTTCAGCAATTCTTCAGCAATAAGCGATCACACTGCATTTTCGTAGGAAATGTATTTTCTCCAGTTTGCTCAGCTTTGTTCGTTTGCTCCTAGCGCCCCACAAAACAAGTTCCCATGACTTCAAACATCTTTCAGGTTAAAAATACAGAACAGACACTTTAAGACATCAAACACTCATTTCGACAACTACATTTATTAAAAATAGAAAACAAACCAAAAAACCCCAGAAAAAAAAAAATAAAAGCATTCGACATCCCACACCAGAGAAACTTCTCGTTTTAAAAGCGTACGAACCAACGAACTGTTAATCTAGCAGCATCCAAATGTTGGAATTTCCAAACCGTTCTTTATATATTTCAATATATACTTTAGTTGTTGCTTGGTTGTTACTGTTTTATTTTGAAGGTGTCTTTTTTTTTTGGCTCTGGAAAGCTACACGGTTTACAACAAACACAGAACTTTACCTCTCCTTTGTGCAGGAATAAAAACAAAAACCCTTAATAAAATAAACAACTTTAGGTTAAATAAGCTTAAATTATAGTGTTAAATACAAGACACTTCTGTGGCAGTTATGTACAGAAATAAACACATTTGGCATTGTAAGTGTGGTTCACTGGCGCTTGCTCTAGTGCTCTAGAAACCACTGCATAAGAACTTATTCTGCTGTGTTCAGCCGCACACACACACGCACACACACGCACACGCACACACACACACACACACACACACACACACACTCGCGATTTTCTCAGTGAGCCACAGACAAGGCATGTGTTTATTAAAAAAAACATCTAAAAGCAGAAAGAAAACGAGTCAATTTACAACCAGTTTTAGGCACAGTCTCCTCCAGCTTCATAAATACTTATCAAATCAAAGAAACTCTTCACGTCTGTGCTAAACCTTTAATAAAAAAAATAAAAAAAACACAGTTCTGTAACTACCACTTTGTTATTGCTAGGACATTGTGACAGTGAATGGAAACTACCGACAAACGTGAGTGGAGGAAAAGCACCTTCAAACATCCAGAGTACTGCCATGTGACCGAACGAGACGACAGAAGAAAAGTACGGGCCGAAACTGAATTTGAATTTCTGACTGAATCTGTATTCACGTAATTTGAAATTAAATCCACTGGTTTCAAAATTAATTTTGTTCTGTTGAAAATTCAGTTAGACTTCGTTCATTTTCAGTTCTAGAATCCATTTTTTTGTGTTGCGTCCGGGTCCTTGAGAAAGCCACGGAGTAATCGAATGCAGATTGACACATTTACGTTTCACGTCAGTGAAGCTTCGTTTACGGAAATGTAGGTGTGGGGTTCAGTCTCAAGGAGGCGGTGATGCAACGGAGTGGATGCAATCTGCCGTGAAACAGCACCAAAGAAGAAGAACTTCCTTCACGGTGTATTTTGAGTTGGAGCAGTGGCGCACACGAGTTCATGTGCGCGCCACTGCTCCAACTCAAAATACGCTGGTATTTCCCCTACCATTATACATTATACAAGCAGGGCGCATCGCCCCATCAACAGACTCGAGCGCCCAGCCTACTGAATCCCCGTCCCCCAGACAACTGTCAGTAAAGATGTAGCGCGGGGCGCAATACAAACATGCGAGCAACAATGCTACAGACATACCGCTCCGCATCCCCTCCGATAATAACCGTCTGCAACATAGCGCTAAGCTAACCAGTGGGCAAACCAGACGTGACTCTGTTCCGCCCCTCCCGTTGTCAATAAAAACCTGCATCAACGTAGTGCTAAGCTAGCAGGCGGGCAACGTAGACGTGACTACCCCAGCCCATCGTCGATAAAAACGGGTAGCAACATAGCACTAAGCTAACCAGTGGGCAAACCAGACG
>NC_056498.1:48657095-48662591 GCF_014905685.2 Nematolebias whitei
TTTGACTGATCGTAGTGTTTTCTGTGTTTGCTCATATCTCACTGCTGGAGAACAGTTGTGACGCTAAATTGTGGGAGAATTGGAGACTTTTCATTTGCAGTCTCACTGAACTTGGTGTTTGTAACCAGCGAACCATGAAGCCGGTTTTAGAAAATCTTTATTTAGTTTAGTTTATTGTTTATTTGTCATATGCAGGACAGCACAAGGTCAACAATGCAATGAAAGAAGAAGAACCGTCTTGACTCACTAAAAAAAAAGACAAACAAATCGCCAAACGTGAAAAAAAATACATGTATATGGTCCAAAAGAAATACATAAAGTAAACAACAGGGTAGAATACAACAGTACTAGTAGGATGAATCAGTTCAAACAAGTAGCTTTTAGACAGACAACAATATACAGCAATAAAAAGCAATTTAAAAAATAGTGTAATAAAACACTGTTACTGTTGGCAACATGGTCCCATTAGCAGCATGCTACTGTTAGCAGCATGCTACTGTTAGCAATATATTTATATACAGATTTCTTAATGTGCTTCATATTTCGTTGCGCACATCTTGCCCATCATATCAGGATGGGCATCTTGCCTTGCCCCCCCATGCACCATTGCATGCACCATTTGGCTCAAGGTTGCCAAATAAGCATAAATGCGTTGTTTCTACCCCCTCTTTCACTGTGCACGTTCACCAAACACACGCCTCATCTCACAACCCCCTCACTCACAGCATATACAGTAGTGTGGGTCAAAATACAAAAATGTTAAAACGACAGTACAATAGCTCATCATTTCTTATCTGGCAACCCTGCCTGACATGGAAACTGCAATGTTTCAACATAAACCTGAAAATAACATGTAACATTGAAAAAACACTAATGTTTCTAGAGGTCGTTCTCGTGTAAATGGGGCCTAAGGATGTAAATAAACTTTAAGATTGCAGAGAGAGCTGCGCTTGGCTCATTATAGATACTATCTTAATCCTGTTTTCTCCAGCTGGTGAACAATAAGTATCAAGTTTACAGAGAAAGAAGCTCTGACAGGAACCAGCCCTCGATGTTTTCTCACCTGGACTGTGTATCAGTGGAGCTCATCACACAACAATACAATAAGGAAGGGAGGGGGTTCATTTCTCCTCATCTGCCCATCACATCCCCACAGGTCATCGCTGTCAGGTGATCGTCCTCTCAGCTGAACCCAGTGAAGGGAGACGTCTTCGTCCCAACAGAAATCACAAAGGGCAAAATGGATGGAGAGAGATTTTCCAGAAAAGGTCACTGCTGGCAGAGCAGCATCAAACCTCACATCAAGCAGAGACGGAACCTGACAGAACCTCTTGTATGCAGGAGGTGAGAACGGAACGAAGGCCCCACATCTTCCTTTCTGCACCAAACGAGATAAAAGAGACAGGAACAAATAGATAAGACGGGGCGGGGGAATTATCTTCACTTGCCAACACGTCCTTGTCTGCTGTCCTGTCAGCCCTGGAGCAGCAAAAGCTCCGCTATTGATTCTCTTTCGGCTGCTTCCAATGTGGACAGCCGCAGCTGTGGGGGGGCGTCAAGGCGCAGGGCAGGTAGTAGGTGGAGGAAAGAAGGAGCCGAATCTGAGAATTTCTCCTTTTCTTAACTCGAACTATTGATCAAACTAAGTTTGATTAGACTGGCCAGGCTTTTGAAGCTGAGGACAGTGATTTGTTTCTCAGAAGGTCATGGGAATATTGACGTCTGGGGGGGGGGGGTATAGTTCTGAATAACAAACAGCTACGCTGACCCATCATCTGCAGTAAAAGCTTAACCCAAGAAGCAAATCGATCTTCGTTGTGCGAGGAGCTACAGAGACACTGAAGGTCAAATACAGACAACGTGAGGCGTCCTCATCGACACAACAAGCTCAAAAACGGGTGACGCCAGAATTTATCTAAGCTCAAACTGACAATAAAAAAAACATTGATCTGTCAAAATATTTATAAACAACATATCGCCCACTGCCTTTTATACAAGACTTTCAAATCTCAAATCTTAAATAAGTGGTATTGAACACCGATGTCCCGTCTCTGAGGGATTTGAAAAGTAAATGTTTTTCTGGACTGGAATTGAACAGAAATTTCAAGTAAGCCTAAATGTTTTTGGTGCAAGATATTCAAGTGGGGAGGAGTTATACTGTGGAGAAGAACAGTTTTTTTCTTGTTTGAGGCAACGCAGAGTATTAGGGTATTAAGGCTCCCACATGCTCGGGCGAACGCCAGTCCGCGGAGGTCCACGTTTACCGGATTAGACTCGAAGTGGACGCCCGCAGGACATGTTCGTGCAAAGCTCAATTTTTACGATTGCGTACACGTACTCGGTGTCTCCGGTGATGGGCTGTTTTGTATGCGACACCAATGTATTAAATCCCTCTTCTTCATCCCCGATCTGATTTACTGGCCTTTTCTTTTGTTATTTTTCTAAGAGGCAAGTGATCTCTTCCTCCTCGTCCGTTGACGCCATGACTGAAATTGTAAGAAATGAAGGAATTTGTCACGAGAGAATTAAAATCAGGTCCAGCGTGGCTGAGGGAGGGTCTGGAGAATTCCTGGTGGGCTGGTCTGATGTGTGGTCTGCAGGGCCGGTGCTCCCTGTTTTTTTACTTTTTTTTTTAACTTTTTAGTAACAACATATAAACACAGAACACTGCTGCGGCTGGGGCTGCCAGCTCTTTTTTTTTTTTGCGACCTGTCAATTAATCCAGTAAGCGTGTCAGCAAATGACCAATCGGCGACCTCAATTTGTCCCGAAGGTAAACGCCCCTTGCCTGCGGAGCTGGCTGCAGCCCATCAGGGTGTACACTTGAGTATGAAGTCTCAACCATCTGCGGACAGTGCACACAGTTTCCACGCAGACTGAAGTCCGCCCGAGTTTTTGCGAGCCTTCAGGCACCAAGATGATGTGGAGGTAGGGCAGCCGGCTTAGGACTAGAAAGTCGCAGGTTCAACTCTCCACCATGCCCACATGTTGGGGTGTCCTTGAGCAAGTCACCCAATCCCACTGCTCCACCTGGGTGTATCTCACGTGTGATGGGTTAAATGCAGAGAACTAATTTCATCACTGTGTGTATTTACAATGTATAATGTATATTTCGAGTGTGGGGGGTGCTACCTCTGTAGCATTTTAACTAGCGCGTCTGTATTGCGCGCCGCTAGCTTACTGCTATGTCAGTGCAGACACTTGTCGATGATGGGCGGGGCTTAAGTAGGCAGGGCGCTCTGTTCTGTTGACAGGGTGGGATGCCCTGCTTGTATAATGGTAAGGGAAACACTGTATATTTATTTATGTTGGCAGCCATCTTGGGTTTAAACGTGGCAATCCAATTTTTGAAATAAACCTTTCTTGTTTTGATGTAGCCACACATAAAACTGGAAGTCGGTACGTCACTTGTTTTTTACGTTATTGTGCTCTCAACTTGCACGGACAGAGGATATTTCCATTTCCCCGCTTCGCTCCACGACGGCGGGACAATAAATGACAGTTAAAGTTGAAGCTGTTCTGGTCCAGTCTTGTGAAGACTTTATGCACTATTTTGCGATATCTTAATACAGTAGTCCCTTGTTTATTGCGGGGGATCCCTATCTTGAAGCCCCGCGATAAGTGAAAAACCACGAAGTAGGAATAGTAGTACAAGTAGTAAGTAGTAGTTTATTTTAGTATTTATATATTACGGCATTTTAAACCCTTCCCACACTCTTGCAATATTCCAAACAATGCTTGTAAACTCTAAAGCTCTAAAAGAAATGGCAGTCATCAGTTTTTTGATGAGATTATTGTGTCTGAATGTAAAGATAAAAAAGAATAAATTCCACAGATGGTGAACAGTCCTAAGCAAACTGAACATTTAAGGGAGCTACATGTGTTTAATAAAACCAAACCTGGACGGGGGTGGGGGATTTAACACGTTTCTTACACTTTTGTTATTTCACCGGTGAGCTTTGGTCAAACGTTGTCGCACCAGGGAACACAAACACATATGTTGTTAAATAAATAACGTACAACAGCACGCGCGGGGATTGGAGCAGCTTGTTTTCCTCAAATTAAAGGTCGTCCATCTTGAGAACACTTTGTCGTGCAAATGCTTTCAGTCTAATTATGTTGGATAATATTGACTGCAAGCAATTAACACGAAACGATACCTGAGATCAGAGTTAGTGAGCTTAGTGTGTTAACTGATGGGTGTGTTCAACCTCAACACTTAAACATCACATTCTGGGTTGGTTATAAATGTTCAACAAATAAAACACCGTCTTTCAGATGTGTTCTGACTACAAACAAGTCAAAAACTCGGACTTCATTTTGAGCCACGTTGATTCTGAAAAGAATCGGGACAATGTGTCGGATGTAAAAATCAGAACAAAAACAAATAATAGTACACACTGGTTTGTAAATTTCATAAACCTATCTTTTATTTATTTACAGTAGAACATGGTAAACACATTATGTTTAAAATAAAAAATGTAAATTTTATAAAACAAAGTGTTTTTGAATTTTACGGCAGCAACACACCTGAAGTGTTGAGCCATGACGGGGCTTAATTTGTAAATCGATTGATGCCGTAACGCAAATAGCAGGCGGGCTAGCGAATGGGGAGGTGTCTGAGGGTCCTCCCTCAGAAATTTTTGAATAAAGTAGATGTGATTTCCTGCATTTTGGTGTATTTTAACGGGTTGTTAAAAATCTATGTTTGCCTACATTTGCAAACGCCCCCCACCCCGTTTACTTAGTTCTGAGCCGACTCTTCTCCGCTGAACTCACCGTCCGACTCCACATGTGAAACCTCCAGGCACCCACACCCACCACTCTTTCAGGGGCAGAGATTTTTTTAAGAGCAGAGGTGGAAACGCTTCACTTGAAGGGGCAGAAGATCGCACGTGATATTAAAAAGTTGTGTTGTGTTTAAAATGAGTGTTTATGGAATTATTTTCAGTTTACATATCTAATATAAGTTTTATTCATTCAAGGCAGTCGTATTTGTTCATAACTTTATTATTAGTAAGCCTGAGAGCTGCTGGATCTGAGCAAACGGTTGCCGGAACGCACCCTGTCAAAATAAGAGAGTTCCCGGATCCTGTTCCAGCAGGATCCAGCTCAAATTAAGCCCTGGTGCACAATCCACAAAAGACTCTAAAAGTAAGTGATACAAGTTAGAACCAGTTGGAGGAGCATTTTGTAATTAACTGGGTAAATTGGCAGCAGGTCAGTAAGGGGACTGGGTATAAAAATAGCATTTTAGCGAGGATGACTCGGAAGTAAAGACGGGCAGAGGTTCACCAGTCTAGAACATTTTCAGAATGATGTTTCTCAACAGAAACTTTGAATATTCTATAATTTAATCAGATTAGAAGAATCTGTAGAAGCCTCTGAGCTCAAAGGACGAGGCTGAATGTCAACGTTTGATTGTCAGGACCTTCAAAGCTCATTTAAAATAGACTGAGGTGAAGTGGAGAACTGATCTGTGGTCAAATCTAAAGT
>NC_056498.1:48662691-48664522 GCF_014905685.2 Nematolebias whitei
AGCTCCGTCGTCCAGGGAGAGCTTGGAGTAGAGTCGCTTCTCCTCTGAATCAAAAGGAACCAGCTGAGGTGGTTCAGACATCTGATTACGATGCCTCAGTTTTCATAGCATGCTTCCATTGGTAAGGGACCAGAGTCAGACCCAGAACTCGGAAGGGATTATGACTCTTCTCTGGACTGGGAACACCTCAGTCAGGATCCCCCACCTCAGGAAGAGCTGGAAAATGTTGCTGGGGAGGAGGTCTGGGTTTCTCTGCTGGACCTGTTGCCACCATGACCAGACTATGGATAAGTGGTTGAAGATGGAGAGATAGAGATTTCTGATAATGTGGAAATATTAAATATAATTTATAAAATCAGTGCAGAAGCTGTTAAGTAGCTCCATTTTATAATTTACTTTAATCCAACGCAGATATCTAAAGTAACGTCCCAACTACTCCCACACCTCCGGTTGTCTCCATCTGAGTGATTTGGTGAAACGTTGAGTTTTTCTGCTCAGATCAGTTCCTGAGTAAAAGCAGATCATGCTAATTATTTCACCTAGAGAGAAAACCTGAACAAACAGATACGATGATGTTAAGCAGCACACCTGGATTGTCCAGCGCTGTAAAACTCGTACTTTTATACTTCAGAGTATTTGGAGAAATATCACCCCCCAGTAAAGGGGCGATCACGTCTACATCCTCTGCTCAGAAGAGACGTTAAACTCAGAGAAGAACTGACTGGAACGTCTGCGTGGAGGGAGTCTGTGAGAAGCAGCTGGAGAGGAGAAGAATGACGGCCGGTGTAACCAGGAGCACAGTTCACCAGCAGCAGCAGACACTTAGATAAAGACGATGAGCAGCTGCTTAGAGTCGCTGCTGAGCTGCTGCTGAGGAGGAGAAGTAGAAAACAGTCACACAGACAGACAACAAGAAAACTAGACCTCTGTTTGGTGGAGCAGGACTGTGCTCAGACAGACAGACAGGTGGATAGACCGATTGATGGATGGACAGAGAGACAGACAGACAGAGAGACAGGCAGACAGACAGAGAGACAGACAGATAAACGGACAGACCGATTGATGGATGGACAGACAGACAGAGAGAGAGACAGATAGACAGAGAGACAGACAGACAAATGGACAAACAGACAGACTAATTGATGGAGAGACAGACAGACAGAGAGACAGACAAACAGAGAGACAGACAGAGAGTCATACAGACAGCCAGAGAGACAGACAAACAGAGAGACAGATAGACAGACAGACAAACGGACAGACCAATTTATGGCTGGACAGACAGACAGACAGACAGAGAGAGAAACAGAGAGACAGACAGACAGAGAGACAGACAAATAGAGAGACAGACAGAGAGACAGACAGACAGAGAGACAGACAGACAGAGAAACAGAGAGAGAGAGAGACAGACAGAGAGAGAGAGAGACGGAGAGAGAGAGGAATGGTATCTTGGATTATGAAATAGATTTAGGGTCAAGATATGAATTGAGTTTAGGCTAAAGAAATGAACTGAAGTCAAAACAACGTCCTTATAAGGATAAAAATACAAAAGTGTGTGTGTGTGTGTGTGTTTGAGCCTCAGTGTATCGACCTGTGTGTTGTTGTTAGCCAGACATGACTTCCTGAACAGACAGAAGACAAAGGATCTACACAGAGTGGCCACTCGTGCCGCACAGTGAAAACTGGCTGCCAGGCACATCTCAAGCCTTTGTCGCCGTGGAAACCCAGCATCAGTGGAGCTACTGGGAGGAGTGTGTGTGTGTGGGGGGGGGGGGGAGCTGGAGGAGAATGTTCGTTTGCTCTGTAGCAGTGAGACTGGAGGACAAAATGAGAG
>NC_056498.1:48664622-48667043 GCF_014905685.2 Nematolebias whitei
GATTGGTAACTCTAAATTGTCCCTAGGTGTGAGTGAGAGAGTGAATGGTTGTTTGTCTCGTTTGTCTCTATGTGGCCCTGTGATGGACTTGCGACCCGTCCAGGGAGTACCCCGCCCCTCGCACAGTGATTGCTGGACATGGGCACCAGCGACCCCCGTGACCCAAAATGGAATAAGCGGGTAAAAGATAATGGATGGATGGATGGATGTACACCAACCAATACAATATTCAGAAAAAAGGTGCAAATGGAGTAGTGCAGTTCAAATACAGTGATAAAGTGACCAAAGCAGAGTTACTGTATGTATATATATATCTATATATATAGATATATATATATATTAGGTCTCTCTTGAAAATGAGTCCTTGTGACTCAGTGAGATCAACCTGTATAAATAAAGGTTGATTGAAAATAAGAGCTAAAAATAGGTTTAGTTTTTGCTGCGTTTAATTCCCATTGTGACTAAGGGTTAAATTTCCAGGTCTGTGTTTTTTAATAACTGTTAAACTGCTTGTAAAGCTCAGTTTGTGGCTCTCGTGTTGTTGTTTTTCTCCCCTCGGAGGGATTTGAGCACTTAAAGTGCTTAAATTAACACGTAAATTGCTTGTAAAGGGAAAATGAAGACGGGCTAAAAAAAGAAACGCAACACAAAAGAAATAAAACACCTTCTTCCATCACACTTCAGCCTAGTATCACTTTGTTTTACAGGCGCTCTGAGGAGCGGAGGCATTAAAGAGGGATGAGAGTAGACTTTTAGTCTGGCTGCTGGTGGAGCAAACATCCACCCTGCTCCTCCTCCTCCTCACACTGAACACACACATAAGATCTAAGGAACCACCATCTGGTGCTGCAGCAGACCTGGGAGCCTGCCCTGCATGGGGGATCTGACTAAAACAACTTCCCAAGTGGCTCCAGAACCAAAACACAAACTCACATCTGAACTAAAACGACTAAAAATAATTCATTCAGTGTTGTCAAAATGCAAAAATGTGTCAGTTAACGTGTTTACAGCTCCTCTTCAATGCTCTCACGTTATAAATGCAGGTAAGAGCAGTGTGCGCTTGTGTTGTAAGAAAAAAGCTGAAATGATTTTCTCTGTGTGCACAAAGTGATGAGAGAGCAAGATGGGAGCGGCTGGAAGTTTGTGCACACGATGAGTCTAATTCAGCCCACAGAGGCAGCACGTTGTGTCGGAGGAGATTCGTTCATTCATTCGTTCATTTGTTCGTTTATTCATTCGTTCGTTCAACCTTTATTAAGACAGTTAGTCATGTGAGCGACATCAGAAATGAAGAGCAATTGAAAGATGTGAATGGCATCTCATTAAGAACAGATGCACCAAGAGACAAATCATCTTTAGATCCAGACTCTTCAGACTTATTCATGCCGGGCCGGGGGGGAGTGTTGATGTAACAGCAGAAACCTAGAAGGTCTCTCATTTTGTCCTCCAGTCTCACTGCTACAGAGCAAACGAACATTCTCCTCCAGCTCCCCCCCCCCCCCACACACACACACTCCTCCCAGTAGCTCCACTGATGCTGGGTTTCCACGGCGACAAAGGCTTGAGATGTGCCTGGCAGCCAGTTTTCACTGTGCGGCACGAGTGGCCACTCTGTGTAGATCCTTTGTCTTCTGTCTGTTCAGGAAGTCATGTCTGGCTAACAACAACACACAGGTCGATACACTGAGGCTCAAACACACACACACACACACACACACACACACACACACACACTTCTGTATTTTTATCCTTATAAGGACGTTGTTTTGACTTCAGTTCATTAGCCTAAACTCAATTCATATCTTGACCCTAAATCTATTTCATAATCCAAGATACCATTCCTCTCTCTGTCTGTCTGTCTGTCTCTCCGTCTCTCTCTCTGTCTGTTTCTCTGTTTCTCTCTGTCTGTCTGTCTCTCTGTCTGTCTCTCTGTCTGTCTGTCCAGCCATCAATCAGTCTGTCCGTTTGTCTGTCTGTCTGTCTGTCTCTCTTTCTGTCTGTCTGTCTGTCTCTCTGTCTGTCTGTCCATCCATCAATCAGTCTGTCCGTTTGTCTGTCTGTCTCTCTGTCTGTTTGTCTGTCTCTCTGTCCATCCATCAACCAGTCTGTCCATCTGTCTGTCTGTCTGAGCACAGCCCTGCTCCACCAAACAGAAGTCTAGTTTTCTTGTTGTCTGTCTGTCTCTCTGTCTGTCTGCCTGTCTGTCTGTCTGTCTGTCTGTCTGTCTGTCTCTCTGTCTGTCTGAATGTCTCTCTGTCTGTCTATCCATCAATTGGTCTGTCCGTTTGTCTGTTTGTCTCTCTGTCTGTCTGTCTGTTTGTCTGTCTGTCTCTCTCTCTGTCTGTCTGTCCATCCATCAATCGGTCTGTCCGTTTGTCTGTCTGTCTGTCTCTCTGTCTGTCTGTCTGTCCATCAATCAGT
>NC_056498.1:48667053-48668256 GCF_014905685.2 Nematolebias whitei
TCTGTCTGTCTCTCTGTCTGTCTGTCTGTCCATCAATCAGTCTGTCCGTTTGTCTGTCTGTCTCTCTGTCGGTCTGTCTCTCTCTCTGTCTGTCCATCCATCAATCGGTCTGTCCATTTGTCTGCCTGTCTCTCTGTCTGTCTGTCTCTCTGTCCATCCATCAATCGGTCTGTCCGTCTGTCTGCCTGTCTCTCTGTCTGTCTGTCTCTCTGTCCATCCATCAATCGGTCTATCCACCTGTCTGTCTGTCTGAGCACAGCCCTGCTCCACCAAACAGAGGTCTAGTTTTCTTGTTGTCTGTCTGTGTGACTGTTTTCTACTTCTCCTCCTCAGCAGCAGCTCAGCAGCGACTCTAAGCAGCTGCTCGTCGTCTTTATCTAAGTGTCTGCTGCTGCTGCTGAACTGTGCTCCTGGTTACACCGGCCGTCATTCTTCTCCTCTCCAGCTGCTTCTCACAGACTCCCTCCACGCAGATGTTCCAGTCAGTTCTTCTCTGAGTTTAACGTCTCTTCTGAGCAGAGGATGTAGACATGGTCGCTCCTGTACTGGGGGGTGATATTTCTCCAAATACTCTGAAGTATAAAAGTACGAGTTTTACAGCGCTGGACAATCCAGGTGTGCTGCTTAACATCATCTTATCTGTTTGTTCAGGTTTTCTCTCTAGGTGAAATAATTACCATGATCTGCTTTTACCCAGGAACTGATCTGAGCAGAGAAACTCAACGTTTCACCAAATCACTCAGATGGAGACAACCGGAGGTGTGGGAGTAGTTGGGACGTTACTTTAGATATCTGCGTTGGATTAAAGTAAATTATAAAATGGAGCTACTTAACAGCTTCTGCACTGATTTTATAAATTATATTTAATATTTCAACATTATCAGAAATCTCTATCTCTCCATCTTCAACCACTTATCCATAGTCTGGTCATGGTGGCAACAGGTTCAGCAGAGAAACCCAGACCTCCTCCCCAGCAACATTTTCCAGCTCTTCCTGAGGTGGGGGATCCTGACTGAGGTGTTCCCAGTCCAGAGAAGAGTCATAATCCCTTCGGAGTTCTGGGTCTGACTCTGGTCCCTTACCAATGGAAGCATGCTATGAAAACTGAGGCATCGTAATCAGATGTCTGAACCACCTCAGCTGGTTCCTTTTGATGCAGAGGAGAAGCGACTCTACTCCAAGCTCTCCCTGGACGACGGAGCT
>NC_056498.1:48668356-48671915 GCF_014905685.2 Nematolebias whitei
GACACGACTGTCAACAAGGAAGAGGGCCAGCAATGGAGGAGGGGCGTACCAAAGAGGCCATCTTATCACAAGCAGAACTGGTTTGTTCCACTTTGGAGTAAGCTGTTGGGGGAAGAATCAGTTTTGTTGTGTGTTTCCTTGACTGATGAAGCCTTCTGGATCGAAGGCGAAACGTTTCATCACAAAAAAAAGAAACTGTCCAGATGACCTGACTGAAAGATGTTGGATCTGTTGGATAACGTTACAAATGACAGGTACAGTGTAGCCATTTTGGGCAAATCTTAAAATGAACAATTTCTGCATTTTCCTGTGAGATTGCAAATCCTTGAGCGGTGCGTTAGCGCTCGGAGTGCGTGTTGTACAACACCAAACTTTAGCTCAGTATCTTCTGTTCTTAAATCTACCACTAAGCTGCCGTGAGCGAATCCACCATGTTGGCAAACAACAAAACAAAAAGATGATGAGGCATCACCAGATTTAAATTCGATTCAGTTTATTTATGCAGCACTAAGTCAGAACAGAAGTCGTCTCAGAGCACTGAACAGAAACATTCATATACATAAAAAACAATTACTGTATTTTTCGCTCTATAAGTTGCACCTTTTTGTATAATTAGCATGCCTGTGACTTATACAACAAAGCGACTTACTTATGTTTTTTTCCCATATTTATGACCCAGATTTTGGCTGACATCTGATTTCATTCATTCTGATATGGAAAATATTGAACACTACCATTTTCAGCCACTAGAGGGGGCACGAGGCATATGGCAAACCAAGTGTCTCATTAATATGTAAAAGTGGCTATTAATGAGACACTTGGCTTGCCATACAAAGCCACCTTCGTCTCGCTGATCGTTAAAATGCATTTATTAAGGAAAAGTTCAACTGAGACACACCTTTACTATAATTTCGATCAAACAAATAATTGTTTTTAAGTGTTAATCTTGTTAAATTCTTGTTAAAGTCCTCCCGTGCACGCTCCTGTGGCCGCCATTTGGCAGCCAATCAATTTTTGGCACAACACCGGCCCATGTTTTCAGGTTGTCAGCGGTGACGCGTAATAGATGCAACTTATACGGTGAAGTGACGTATTTATGTTTAATTCCGCTTTATTTATACAGGTTAATCCCATTGGACTGATACGACTTATCCTGCGGTGCGACGTGTACGGTGACAAGTACTGTAATTGAATCTTCACTTCGTCACAGTCTCCCATCCTGAGCAAGCGCAAAGGAGACAGTGGAAAGGAAAAACTCCCTTTTAACAGGAAGAAACCTCCAGCAGAACCAGGCTCAGGGCGAGCGGCCATCTGCTTCAAGCGGCTGGGTTTGAGAGGACAGGAAGGAGAGACAAACAGGTCCAGGTGAACTTTCTATAGGAGGAAAGACAAAAAACACATGCTAAGATACAAATAATTACAAATACAAACAGGTGGAGTAGAGCAAGTAAAGACAGCAGCAGAGAGAGGAAATGTGTTCGGTTTGTCCTTCAGCAGTCTAAGCTTATAGCAGCACAACTAAGGGATAATTCAGGAAGCCCAAGCTAACCCTAACTATAGGATTTATCCAAAAGGAAAGACTTAACCCTAATCTTAAATGTAGACAACGTGTCAGCATCATGGACAGAAACTGGAAGTTGGTTCCACAAGAGAGGAGCCTGAAAACTGAAAGATCTTCCTCCCATTCTGCTTTTGGAAATTCTAGGAGCCACAAGTAAACCTGCAGTCTGAGAGTGAAGTGCTCCGTTAGGAAAATATGGAACAAAAGGATCTCGAATGTAAGATGGAGCTAGGTTGTTGAGGGCTTTGTGGGTTAGAAGTAAGATTTTGAATTCTATTCTGGATTTGACAGGGAGCCAGTGGGGAGAAGCTAAAACTGGAGAGATATGATCTCTCCCAGTAACTCCAGTTAAGACTCTGGCAGCAGCATTTTGGATCAACTGAAGACGTTTTAAAGACGTATTTGGACACTCAGATAACAAACCATTGCAATAGTCCAGTCTAGACGTCACAAACGCATGGACCAGTTTTTCTGCATCATTTTTAGACGTTTCTAATTTTAGTGATGTTACGCAGGTGGAGGAAAACAGGCTAAGACTTCAGGGCAACAAAGACAAAACTGACTCTGACCATTTTTACACAAACTGGGTTTTTTGCACGAGTCAATAACTTGCAACAATAATTATTTTGGAGCAACTCTGTCAGTTGTTTAACGTGACAGGTTTGTGCACTTCTGCCCGCATGCATCATGCATCATGTTCTGCCGCAGCCTCTATTTTAAAGGTGCGGCTCGTCCTGAAGCTTGACCTATAAACTTACAGTAAAGAGGCTTCTACGTCACACTGTCTCTGTGCACAGCTCGGCTGTCAGCAGGCTCCTAGATCCACCTACCTGCAGCTACATGAATCAGGAGATGTCCATTTGTTCATGGTCACTGACCTGTTATGGCGATACGTCGAAACCTTCTTGACCTAAATAGGAAGTGACATAAAGGTGAGTGCACCAGAATCCACCGTCAAACATGAAGTTTCAGCTGTTTTTTTTATTTTATTTTACATTTTTCCAAACATCTCTGCCTGTTTGCATCCTGCCTGTTCCTCTTTCTCTGCCTCCTGAATAAGAAGCGACGTAAAGGTGACTGCACGGTACCTGTGGGCCTCCGCTGCCATTTCTGTTTCTACGCCACCGAATGGGAAAAGCAGACAGGAGTTATGAAAGAGATTTAAACACCAGTTTGACTGTGGCAGAACTGACTCAGAGTAAAGTTGGTTTTGTGACCAGCTGCACTGGAGGAACTGGTGTTGTGTATTTTGTGGGTCACTGTGTGTTAGTGTGTGTGTGTGTGGGAAATGGAGAGATTAAAGCAAAGCGTGACCCTGGTGTATGGGGTGCCATTTGCAAAGTTACACAGCCAAAAATTAACAGCAATATTTTGGTTTATTTAGCCTTTCATAGCCCTGTGATGGACTTGCGACCCATCCAGGGTGTACCCCGCCCCTCACACAGTAATTGCTGGACATGGGTACCGGCGACCCCCGTGACCCAAAACGGAAGAGGCGGGTAAAAGATAATGGATGGATGGATAGCCTTTCATAATAATAAAAAAAATTGGGTTATTTTTTCAAAGTCCTATTTTCACCATGTTATTCATACATTTTTAAATGTCATAGTTCACTAACTAAATACTTAACTTACAAGCTAAATATTTAGTTTACAAATTAAATACTTAACTTGCAAGTTCAATATTTAATTAGCAAGCTAAATATTTAGCTCCACACTAAATATTTAGTTTACAAACTAAATGTTTATGTCCAAGCTAAATGTCTAATTTATAAACTAAATATTTAATTTGCAAGTTAAATATTTAGTTTGTGAATTAAACACTTAGGTGTAAATTAAATATTTAATTTCCAAGCTAAATATTTATTTTCAAAACTAAACATTTAATTTCCAAACTAAATTTTTATTGTCCAAGCTAAATATTTCATTTTCAAACTAAACATTTAATTTCTAAGCTAAACATTTAATTCCTAAACAAATATTTAATTTGCTAACTAAA
>NC_056498.1:48672015-48675737 GCF_014905685.2 Nematolebias whitei
TTTCCTTGACTGATGAAGCCTTCTGGATCGAAGGCGAAACGTTTCATCACAAAAAAAGAAACTGTCCAGATGACCTGACTGAAAGATGTTGGATCTGTTGGATAACGTTACAAATGACAGGTACAGTGTAGCCATTTTGGGCAAATATTAAAATGAACAATTTCTGCATTTTCCTGTGAGATTGCAAATCCTTGAGCGGTGCGTTAGCGCTCGGAGTGCGTGTTGTACAACACCAAACTTTAGCTCAGTATCTTCTGTTCTTAAATCTACCACTAAGCTGCCGTGAGCGAATCCTCCATGTTGGCAAACAACAAAACAAAAAGATGATGAGGCATCACCAGATTTAAATTCGATTCAGTTTATTTATGTAGCACTAAGTCAGAACAGAAGTCGTCTCAGATCACTGAACAGAAACATTCGTATACATTAAAAAAATTACTGTATTTTTCACTCTATAAGTTGCACCTTTTTGCATAATTAGCATGCCTGTGACTTATACAACGAAGCGACTTACTTATGTTTTTTTCCCATATTTATGACCCAATTTTTGGCTGACATCTGATTTCATTCATTCTGATATGGAAAATATTGAACACTACCATTTTCAGCCACTAGAGGGGGCACGAGGCATATGGTAAACCAAGTGTCTCATTAATATGTAAAAGTGGCTATTAATGAGACACTTGGCTTGCCATACAAAGCCACCTTCGTCTCGCTGATCGTTAAAATGCATTTATTAAGGAAAAGTTCAACTGAGACACACCTTTACTATAATTTCGATCAAACAAATAATTGTTTTTAAGTGTTAATCTTGTTAAATTCTTGTTAAAGTCCTCCCGTGCACGCTCCTGTGGCCGACATTTGGCAGCCAATCAATTTTTGGCACAACACCGGCC
This sequence comes from Nematolebias whitei, assembly GCF_014905685.2. Taxonomy (NCBI): domain Eukaryota; kingdom Metazoa; phylum Chordata; class Actinopteri; order Cyprinodontiformes; family Rivulidae; genus Nematolebias; species Nematolebias whitei. The sequence goes on from NC_056498.1 coordinate 48,672,912, forward strand.
CATGTTTTCAGGTTGTCAGCGGTGACGCGTAATAGATGCAACTTATACGGTGAAGTGACGTATTTATGTTTAATTCCACTTTACTTATACAGGTTAATCCCATTGGACTGATACGACTTATCCGGCGGTGCGACGTGTACGGTGACAAGTACTGTAATTGAATCTTCACTTCGTCACAGTCTCCCATCCTGAGCAAGCGCAAAGGAGACAGTGGAAAGGAAAAACTCCCTTTTAACAGGAAGAAACCTCCAGCAGAACCAGGCTCAGGGTGAGCGGCCATCTGCTTCAAGCGGCTGGGTTTGAGAGGACAGGAAGGAGAGACAAACAGGTCCAGGTGAACTTTCTATAGGAGGAAAGACAAAAAACACATGCTAAGATACAAATAATTACAAATACAAACAGGTGGAGTAGAGCAAGTAAAGACAGCAGCAGAGAGAGGAAATGTGTTCGGTTTGTCCTTCAGCAGTCTACGCTTATAGCAGAATAACTATGGGATAATTCAGGAAGCCCAAGCTAACCCTAACTATAGGATTTATCCAAAAGGAAAGACTTAACCCTAATCTTAAATGTAGACAACGTGTCAGCATCATGGACAGAAACTGGAAGTTGGTTCCACAAGAGAGGAGCCTGAAAACTGAAAGATCTTCCTCCCATTCTGCTTTTGGAAATTCTAGGAGCCACAAGTAAACCTGCAGTCTGAGAGTGAAGTGCTCCGTTAGGAAAATATGGAACAAAAGGATCTCGAATGTAAGATGGAGCTAGGTTGTTGAGGGCTTTGTGGGTTAGAAGTAAGATTTTGAATTCTATTCTGGATTTGACAGGGAGCCAGTGGGGAGAAGCTAAAACTGGAGAGATATGATCTCTCCCAGTAACTCCAGTTAAGACTCTGGCAGCAGCATTTTGGATCAACTGAAGACGTTTTAAAGACGTATTTGGACATCCAGATAATAAACCATTGCAATAGTCCAGTCTAGACGTCACAAATGCATGGACCAGTTTTTCTGCATCATTTTTAGACGTTTCTAATTTTAGTGATGTTACGCAGGTGGAGGAAAACAGGCTAAGACTTCAGGGCAACAAAGACAAAACTGACTCTGACCATTTTTACACAAACTGGGTTTTTTGCACGAGTCAATAACTTGCAACAACATTTATTTTGGAGCAACTCTGTCAGTTGTTTAACGTGACAGGTTTGTGCACTTCTGCCCGCATGCATCATGCATCATGTTCTGCTGCAGCCTCTATTTTAAAGGTGCGGCTCGTCCTGAAGCTTGACCTATAAACTTACAGTAAAGAGGCTGCTACGTCACACTGTCTCTGTGCACAGCTCGGCTGTCAGCAGGCTCCTAGATCCACCTACCTGCAGCTACATGAATCAGGAGATGTCCATTTGTTCATGGTCACTGACCTGTTATGGCGATACGTCGAAACCTTCTTGACCTAAATAGGAAGTGACATAAAGGTGAGTGCACCAGAATCCACCGTCAAACATGAAGTTTCAGCTGTTTTTTTAATTTTATTTTACATTTTTCCAAACATCTCTGCCTGTTTGCATCCTGCCTGTTCCTCTTTCTCTGCCTCCTGAATAAGAAGCGACGTAAAGGTGACTGCACGGTACCTGTGGGCCTCCGCTGCCATTTCTGTTTCTACGCCACCGAATGGGAAAAGCAGACAGGAGTTATGAAAGAGATTTAAACACCAGTTTGACTGTGGCAGAACTGACTCAGAGTAAAGTTGGTTTTGTGACCAGCTGCACTGGAGGAACTGGTGTTGTGTATTTTGTGGGTCACTGTGTGTTAGTGTGTGTGTGTGTGGGAAATGGCGAGATTAAAGCAAAACGTGACCCTGGTGTATGGGGTGCCATTTGCAAAGTTACACAGCCAAAAATTAACAGCAATATTTTGGTTTATTTAGCCTTTCATAGCCCTGTGATGGACTTGCGACCCATCCAGGGTGTACCCCGCCCCTCACACAGTAATTGCTGGACATGGGTACCGGTGACCCCAATGACCCAAAATGGAATAAACGGGTAAAAGATAATGGATGGATGGATAGCCTTTCATAATAATAAAAAATTGGGTTATTTTTTCAAAGTCCTATTTTCACCATGTTATTCATACATTTTTAAATGTCATAGTTCACTAACTAAATACTTAATTTACAAGCTAAATATTTAGTTTACAAATTAAATACTTAACTTGCAAGTTCAAAATTTAATTAACAAGCTTAATATTTAGCTCCACACTAAATATTTAGTTTACAAACTAAATGTTTATGTCCAAGCTAAATGTCTAATTTATAAACTAAATATTTAATTTGCAAGTTAAATATTTAGTTTGTGAATTAAACACTTAGGTGTAAATTAAATATTAAATTTCCAAGATAAATATTTATTTTCAAAACTAAACATTTAATTCCTAAACAAATGTTTAATTTGCTAACTAAATATTTAGCTCAAACCTAAATATTTATTTTCCAAACTAAATATTTAATTTATAAGCTAAATATTTAATTCTTAAACAAATATTTAATTTGCTAACTAAACATTTAGCTCAAACCTAAATATTTATTTTCCAAACTAATCATTTACTTTCTAAGCTAAACATTTAATTCCTAAACAAATATTTAATTTGCTAACTAAACATTTAATTTCTAAGCTAACCATTTAATTCCAAAATAAATATTTAATTGCTAACTAAATATTTAGCTCAGACCAAAATATTTATTTTCCAAACCCAAACATTTCTAATTTTCTAACAAAATATTTAGGCCAGACGTAAATATTTAACTTGCAAGTTAAGTATTTAGTTTGTAAACTAAATATTT
>NC_056498.1:48675837-48680542 GCF_014905685.2 Nematolebias whitei
TTATTAAAATGTAAAATGTAATGGTCGTGGAGAACCGGTGAACGAGTTGTGGGGGTTAGAAAGCAAGCACAGTTCTGTACATTTGACTTGTTTTCGTAAAGTTTTTTTGATCAAAACTTTCCAAAGGCACAGATGGAGTAATGTCAAAAACACTCTGTTGCTAATACTTTTAATTTATATAGATTCAGGCTAACAATGACAGGCTAACAAAGCCTAGCATTCGCTGAAGGAATGCACATCGCCCGCTGCCACATGACGCGACTGCGGCCTGACACGAGGAGCTCAGAGAAAACTAGACAAATTGAGTTTCCTGCAAAAATGCAGAGTGACGGCTTATTTCTGGAAAAACTTGCTGAAATTAGCTAAACAACATGCTGAGATTTAGCTGAAATGCTAGAACAATTATAAATTAGCAGAAGAAAGCAGAAATAACACACCTTTGCTGAATTAGGTTTAAATGAGCAGAAATGAGCACAAAATTTAGTAAATTAGCTAAAAAAGCTGACATCAGCCAAAATAGCTAAAAATGAGCAGAAAAGGCAGGAAGAAGCTTAAATTACTAGAAGAAAGTAAAGAATGCACAATGGTACTACTACTATTTCAGCTACTATTTAGCTGTTTTTATGTTAATGTTACTATTTTCAACAAATTTCACATTCTTTGCACTCATTTAAACTTTTTTCAGCCAAAATCAGCAATAATGCTCCACTTCCTTTTTGTAATTTAAGCTTCTTTCTGCTTTTTAAGCTACTTTTCAGCTGTTTTTTTCTTTCTAATTTCTGGAGAGAAAATGAAGTTTCTCCCTTAAAGAAACTGGTCCAGATGAAACGATTTAACCTTCTAATTTCTGCCTTTTTAAAATAATTTCCACTTTTTTTGTTCTCATTTCTGCTTCTTTCAGCAAACATTTTCTTTCTGCTTTCTTTTGCTAATTTAAGCTTTTTTTTTTTTTACATTTCCAGCTAAAATTTTAGCTAATTTCAGCTGTTTTCTAATAAATTCAAGCTTTTTGTGGTAATTTCTGCTACCTTCGGCCCAATTAACTTATTTCTACTTATTTCAGCTTATTATGCTCCTATCAGATTTTTCTGCTATTTCAGGTACTATTTAGCTGTTTTTATGCTAAATTTAGCTGTTTCAGATAATTCCACATTTTTGGAGTTCATTTCAGCTCTTTCCATTTCCTTCTGGTAGTTTAAGCTTCTTTCTGCATTTTCAGCTACTTTCAGCTATTTTTTTTTGTTGCTAATTTCAGTTATTTTAGCTAATTTTCCTATTTTTGTGCTAATTTCTATTTATTTAAACCTAATTCAGCAATGATGTGTTCTTTCTGCTTTCTTCTGCTATCTTAGGCTTGTCTGTCCATTTCAGCTACATTTTAGCATGCTTTTCGCTAATTTCAGCTTTTTCAGCAAGTTCTTCTGCAACACTGCATTTTCGCAAGAAATGCAATGTCTCTAGTTTAACTTGTTCACATGTGATGCGGCGTGTTTTCGTGCCTGCTAACATTCATATCCACCCTTTGGATTACTCGGAGAGAAAACGGAGGACGGCAGAAAGAAACAACTTCCTAACAAGACGCTAACAGAAGAATGGAGATGCTACTTAATCATGAGCTGCTTAATTTCCTGCTCGACACAAGTGGAGCAACTTTGTCGTTTGTAAAAACCAATTAGAACCCCGGGTGTAATCGCGCTGCAATATATTGTTTGAATTGTCCTCCTGGTGTAAAGCATCGTGTAGAACAGCACCCGTGGGAACCCTGTGAAATTACCTGCAGCCTCTTACTGCTTATTGCTTAAATAATCCTAGCAGGGCACACATGAGCGTGAACACTGAACTCCTAAATGACTCGCTCTGCTTTAAGCTCATTTAGTCCTCTTTTGTTTACGCCGGTCTGATAATATCAGCACCAGCACTACCAGTAAGTGCACGCCTTTAATTCATTTATGTAAATTGGTGTGTCATTGAAATCTCGTTTCTTCGGTTTTCCTCTTAATCGCAGACGGAGGCAGGCGCCACCTGGAGAAAAGTTCAGGCTCTTCGAGTGTTTTAACAGTTTGTGTGCAGAGTACAAACCGTCAGGCTCACTTGCAGAGAGCTCGTGTTTTCTGTCCTGCGTTTCAGTTGACAACATCTGGCAGGGGGCATGTACAGTAAAAGACGAATCCGCAGCACAAACGCTACTTTTAAAGAACTTCATAAAGAAACAAAACTCTGCCACATCCGGACTGTTAGCGGTTCCCATACGGTCCTTGGGAGGTCAATAGCCAAAAGAGAGGCCGCGAGAAATTAAAGATAAATCGTTTTGCTTGAAAATTTAAAATCTAAACATTTTTAAACTGTCGTTGCGGCGCTTTTATTTTGAAGGGGAGTGGATGTTTCTTTTCGACAGTATAAGTGTGAGCGCTAGCTTTATCAAAACATTCAGCTTATTTAAGAGATGGGTGTTTTGATTTTGGTCTTTGTAAATGTTTTCAAAATATTTAACGCCCTGTGATGGACTTGTGACCTGTCCAGGGTTTACCCGCCTCTCGCACAGTGACCATAAGGGCACCAGTGACCCCTGTGGTAAAGATGGATGAACATATTTAACTTTACGAATATGTTTATTTTTATGCACCAAGATCTATTTGAATACTTCAGTATACCTTTGCTAATGCTTATGTTGCTAAAGCTAATTCTGCTACAGGAAAAACTACTACTGTTAATGCTAGTTTTATCACTGCTAACGCTAAATCTACTACTCATACAAAACTACTGCTGCAGCTAATTTAAATAATGCTAATTCTACTAGCATGTTCTTAATGCCATTTCTGCTGGTGCCAATTCCAACAATTCTAATTTAGATTAAAAGCTAACAATTTGCTGAATTTAACTAGCCTTTTGCTATTTGAGCTCTTTGTCCTACCTTTTTATTGCTTTTAACTTTGGCAAGTCATTACTTTTAGGTAGCATTTTGCTCTCTTTACTTAGCGTTTTGCTCCTCTTAGTTAGCTTGTTGCTACAGTGAGGTTTTAGCATTTTGCTACTTTTAATTTTTGGTTTGCCATTTTTGGATTTCAGTTAGCTTTTGGCTACACTGAGCTTTCAGCTCTGTTTTAGCTATTTCAACAAAGTCCTCTGAAATTCAGTGTTTGCACAGGAAAGGCAGTTTCTCTTGAAATAATTTTTTTTTTTGGTAACTTGAGTTTAGCCTGTTGGTCCAGCTCATCCCAACAGTCCCAGTTCCTTATCAGCCCTTTGTAATAAAATAAAATAAATCTCCACCGTGATCTTTATATTGAGTGAAAATGACTATTTTCAGTTCTACGACTGTACCGAGTCCTTATCTGGTTGTGTTTAAGTCCATGACCACATCAGGAGTGATTTGTGCACGCCGTCCAGCCGTGGGCCTGCTGATCTGATACTTTTCTTCTGGGGCATTACGTCATCCAGAGGAGAGCTATTGTGGGTAGAAACCAGAAGCACGACGTTCTGCTGATTGTTCTGACACCTCTGAGCTGCAGGGAGTTGATATTTTTTACCTGCAGGTATGAGTCAGATTAGGCTTTCTGTGTGTGCGCTTTGAGAGGAAGGCTGTGTGTGTGTGTGTGTGTTTGTCTCTTTGCTCCACGTGTGTGAAGAAACTAGGACACCATGTCTGCAAAGAGGCCGTTCTAATTATGGCCAGCTTTCCTCTCCGACTGCTCAGCCCTGCTGCACTCTGCGCCTCCATCAACCTGCCATCTTTACAAACACGTTCAGCTGTGCTGCATCCTCTGCTGTGACGTGCACGAAACGCGGCGCACGTCCACCCTGCTGAGTCGTATACCCCATGACCTTGAAATGTCATATATGAAGTCGCCCAAACGTTCTCATTACTGAGACTCGGTTAACGAAATCAGACCAACAAAATATGACTTGTCACTAGCTAGTTAGTCCTTCTAGCTGTAAAGAAGTTAGAGATTTATAAATTTATATTTTTAAAGCTCTGTAACAACCAGGCAGACAGCTCGTCTTGCAGAAACGTAAGAAAAGTTGCTTTGTGGAAGAAAACGTGATTTTGGAACTGTCGTTTCTTAAATGAGTACTTTAGATTTTGAGTCTTTTATGTTTTAGACAAGGAGCACCTCTTCAAATGGTAGAGCACAGTCCAAGTGGTAGCTAAAATTAGCTCAACCATAGCTAAAAGCTAAAATAAACCATAGCTAGAAGTTAGTCTAGTCCATCACAGGGACACAGAGACAAACGAGACAATCATTCACTCGTCACTCACACTTAGAGACAATTTATTTACTAACTAGAGAAATAAAAAATTAAAGGTCTACAAAGTGTACAAAAAAGTAGCATTAAGTGTAAAACCACTAGACTGAGGAACAGCTTCTACCCTGAGGCTGTTAGACTCATGAATCTCTGATCAGGATAATCACTGTGAACAATCGCACGTTGCTGCTGATCTGTTTCATGTTGCTGCTGATCTGTTTCATGTTGTCGCTGATCTGTTTCATGTTGCCACTTATCCGTTTCATGTTGCTGCTGATCCGTTTCATGTTGCTGCTGATCTGTTTCATGTTGCTGCTGATCCATTTTATATTGCTGCTGATCCGTTTCATGTTGCTGCTGATCTGTTTCATGTTGCTGCTGATTTGTTTCTTGTTGCTGCTGATCCGTTTCATGTTGCTGCTGATTTGCTTCATATTGCTGCTGATCTGTTTCATGTTGC
>NC_056498.1:48680642-48681789 GCF_014905685.2 Nematolebias whitei
GATTAGTGCATCGAAAACAAGGGCAGCTGTTACTGTGACAGTTAGGACACAGGTCTGACAGGAAATTATTATTTACTAAATAAAATGTGTCAGCTGAGATAAAAAAAAAAAAGCTCAAATAAAATTATTAGTTGTTGGTCATTGTGACGAGGAGCATGCAAGGAGCTTCGGAGGATAAAAGAACAATTAGTGGAGATTAAAAGAAAACAGGAGCGCTGAAATACACACACGCTAATCAATCTCCATTGTGGCAGCAGGGAAGTGGAAATCGTTTAGTTAAAGTCGTTACGGGAAGGAGAACGAGGTCAGAGGATCCACGTACACCACCAGGAGAAGGAAGATCCTGCACCGTTGCATCGCTCAGTTTAGTCTTCACATTTTAACCCTCAGAAGTTCTCTGACTTTACAACAAGCGCTCCTTAGAGAAATGAGAGTACCACGTACGGCACATTAAACGCCCGTCGACAACAATCTATAACAAAGGACGAGCAAAGACCTTGTACAACCTTTGACCTTGATTTGTGACCTTGACGTTGGAGCTGAGGTGAAACAAAGTGTGTGCGCCACTTCGTTTAGTCTTGTGCACGTGTACAAAGTTACATTCAACTACAGAAATTGCATTTCCTGAAAAATGTGTTGTGAATGCTTATTGCAGAAGAACTTGCTGAAAAACAGCTGAAATTCACTAAAAACATGCTGAAATGGAAGAACAAGTTTAAATTAGCAGAAGAACGCAGAAAGAACACGTTTGCTGAATTCAGTTTAAATAAGCAGAAATGAGTACAAAATATAGTAAATTGGCTAAAAACGGGCTGAAATGTAAAAAAAAAAATTGCTGAAAAGTAGCTGATAAGGCAGAAAGAAGCTTCAACTACCAGAAGGAAGCAGAAAAAACTGAAATTAGCTACAAAAAAATATTAAAAAATGGAATTAGCTGATAAAGCTAAAATTAGCATCAAAAGAGCTAAATAGTAGCTGAAAAAGTTGAAACTAGTAGGAAAAAAATCTGAAAGGAGCATAACAAGCTGAAATTAGCATAAAGAAGTTAATTAAGCAGGAAGGACCAAAAATTACCACAAAAAAAAAAATTATCTGAAAAGAGCTGAAATCAGCTAAAAATGCTAAAAAGGTAACTGAAAAGGTTGAG
>NC_056498.1:48681889-48693288 GCF_014905685.2 Nematolebias whitei
TAGGCTTGATTACTGCAATTCACTTCTGTTTGGAATCAGTCAGTCCTCCATTGCTCGTCTACAACTGGTCCAAAATGCTGCAGCCCGATTTTTAACTGGTACAGGCTATAGAGAGCACATCACGCCAGTTTTGGCCTCCCTGCACTGGCTACCCGTTCACCTTCGGATCCATTTCAAAATTCTCATGTATGTTTTTAAATCACTGAACAGTTCCGCCCCATCCTATCTCACTGATCTTCTGCAGCCATATGTCCCACCGCGTTCTCTGAGGTCAGCAGACCAGATGCTTCTCTCAGTCCCAGAAACCCGTCGTAAGCTCAGGGGTGACAGGGCTTTCTCTGTTGCAGGTCCACGACTGTGGAATGAGTTGCCACTGAGTGTCCGGCAGGCTCCCACACTCTCAGTCTTTAAGTCTCGCTTGAAGACCCACTTCTATTCGCTTGCCTTTAACACGGTGTGATTTGTTTTGGTCCGGTCTGTTCTCTACTCTGTTGGCCATTTTAGTTAGCTTCTGCTGCTATTTGTATCTGTATTTCTATTTTATGTTTTCCTGTTCGCTGTGCATGTTTGTGTTCTTTTGTACAGCACTTTGGTTGGCCTTGTTGCTGTTTTAAGTGCTATATAAATAAATTGGTATGGTATGGTATGGTATCTGTTTCATGTTGCCGCTGATCAGTTTCATGTTGCCGCTGATCCGTTTCATGTTGCCGCTGATCGTTTCATGTTGCCGCTGATCCGTTTCATGTTGCCGTGTTCATTCGTGCTCATCTGCTCACACAGACTCATGTTCGTGCTGCTGTTCGGCGTAATGTTTTTATGCTATTAGTGCTTAGTGTATATTTAGCTGATGTTTTTCTTAGTTCATATCTTAGATCTTATTACTGTTTTTCTTTTACATTTTATTGTTGGATGTAACTGGGACCTTGTGTACACAATTTTGTTCCACCATATGTGGTGCGTATGACAAAGAAATATGAATCCTTGAGAAATTGTATTTCCTGCGAAAATGCAATGTGAATGCTTACTGCAGAAGAACTTGCTGGAAAAACAGCTGAAATTAGCTTAAAAAAACATGCTGAAATGAAAGAACAAGCCTAAATTAGCAGAAGAAAGGAGAAAGAACAAATATTTGCTGAATTAGATTTAAATAAGCAGAAATGAGCACAAAAATTTGGAAATTAGTTAAAAAATAGCTACAATAACCAAAAAAACATTAAAAAAAGTAGCCGATAAGGCAGAATAAAGCTTAACCTACAAAAAAGAAATGGAAAGCGTTGCAATGAGCTTAAAATGCGGCATTAGCTGAAAAGGCTAAAATTAGCATTAAAACAGCTAAATAGTAGCTGAAATAGCAGAAAAAGCTGAAACTAGCCGAAAAACGTGGAAAGGAACATAAGATAAAATAAAAAATTATCAGAAAGAGCTTACTGGTAATTAGGCTGAAAGTAGCAGAAATTACCACAAAAAAACCTTGAATTTATCTGAAAGCAGCTAAAATTAGCTAAAAAAAATATCCAAAAAGGTAACTGGAAAGGTAGAAAGAAGCTTAAACCACCAGAAGAAATTGGAAGGGGCTGGAATTGTGGAATTAGTTAAAAAAGCTAAAATTAGCATAAAACAACTATTTCAACAAAGTCGAAATAGCAAAGTTGAAATAGCAGAAAAAGCTGCAACTAGCTACAAAAGCTGAAAAGAGCATAACAAGCTGAAATTATCAGAAAGTTAGAAGAAGCTTAAAAATGTTGTAGTTAGCAGAAAGAATCTGAACGGAGCACAAAAAAAGCTGAAATAAACAGCTGAAAGTCGCTGAAAAAAGTTTAAATTTGCAGACGGAAGCTGAAAGAAGCTGAAGCAGAACAAAATGAAAGGAGCAGTAAAAGGTTGTAAACACATCTAAAGACTTGAAGGAGGTAAAATGAGCTCAAATTATTTTCTATGAGAAAACAAAAAGTGGCAGAAAATCTCCAAAAGCTAAAGTTGCACCAACACCAAAAGTCAGAGCAGGATTGTCCTGAAAGAGCCGAACGTTTTGATTTATGATTTGTTGAAATAGATGAAAACTGTGGAACAAGAAAGACACTGAAAATATACAGAAGGAAAATGTATCACAACGGAGTGAATGCTTCATAAACATTCAGACTGTCAGTCTAATATGCATGTTTTTGGTCTGTGGGAGGAAACCGGATACCTGGAGAAAACCCACGCATGCACGGAGAGAACATGCAAACTCCACCCAGAAAAGTCCCAAGTCGGGATTTGAACTAGCAACCTTCTCGCTGAGAGGCAACAGCTCTACCAACTGAGCCACAGTGCCGCCCTCTTTCCTAATTTTTATTTATTTAATTTTTATTTTTTTACCAGGACGTGCGCAGCGAGGCGGAGGCTACAGACCTGACGGAGCGCTGCGAGCTGATCGGTGATCGACTCGTCGCCCTGGAGGACGAACTGCAGACGGCTTTACTGAACCGAGATCAAGCCCTCACCCATATCCTTTCAGTTCACTCTAAATTCACGTAAACCACGCCGTGGACTTTCCTGACGTCTCCGTCCGTCTGTCTGAAGGACCTCATTTCCTCGAGGCTTTCCAGCTCTCGACAGTAAACATCCAAACCCCTCGTACCCCGATGTCGGTGCTCAGCGACTCTTCCTTTAGAAGAATCTTTTATCTGACATCGTGGATCCATTTTAGAGAGGGATAGTGGATAAAATGGGATCAGAGGGTTGTTGTTTTTGACAGTCCTGATGCTCCAACTGGGAAATGAAATGGTAAAAGTCCACATGAGTTTGTTGGAGGGCCACTGATGTGCGCCGCCAATCACCACGGGCTGAGATTAAAGCTGGCTGACGGGGGCTGCGCCGCAGCAGATAGAGGAACGTCACTGTAATGACTCTGCTCCTGTCATATCTTAATGTCCATCCTCCGTCTGACCCGCCCTTCCCTCCCTTTTTCCCATCTGCCCAGTTCCACTCGATGGATCTGGTGCGGAGGAAATTACAATATCCATGATAATGACTCAAATCAAACTGTTGGAGCTGATTACAGGTCACAATACATCATTCTCTGCGCTAATTAGAAAGCTGATTGGAAATAGATTAGTCTGTTTTTCTTGCTCCGCTCCTCCACTCCTGCATCGCTGGCTTGTTAGAGAATATTTCAGATCTGCAGCGAGGAAGTAAAAAAAAAATCCACCTAACCTTTTATTAATCCCTCTCTGCTTCTCGAAACGCAACTCGATGAGTTTAGTTCAGACTAAGATCATAAAGGTGCGTCTAACAATATCTGAATATCGTGAAAAAGTTTGATTTTTTTTATTACTAAGATTCATCACACACACAGTTAAACATTTCAAGCCTTTATTTCTTGTAGTTTTGATGATTATGGCTTACAGACACTGGTGTGGTCTACGTAATATGCGGGTATACGGAGTATACCCACTAGAAAAAGGTCAAGAATTTCAGTATGCCCATTTAACAGTGCCCAGTGATACATGACATATCATTAGGCACGTGTTACCGATACATTAAACGGCAGTTAAACGTTTCCGTAACAATCTTATCGGTACGCAGCGCTTTGCTTTGATACGGTTTTATAAATTCTATAACATGTTTTTAATACAAAGCCAACTGTTATACAAAGATTGTCGTTCATGTATTCAAATATAAGCATCAGAGGAATTTGGAAATGTTCAATATGCTTAAAAATCTAAATAAATTGACGATTACATTGTACTAACCAGTGTACTTCTGGCTTCTAAGCACAGTATACGGACCGACCATGGTAAAGTTTGTTTTACGTTGGACATTTGCGCTCCGTGGTTTCAATGGCGTCCAACGTAAAACTAACCGTGGTATACCCGTTGCAAGATTGTAGACTACACCATTGCTTACAGACGATGAAAACCAAAACTCAGTCTCAGAAGATTAGAACTTTGTGAAGAGGTTGAATATTGTAAACTCCTGGTGTCACACCCTGATCAGCTGATTAACTCCTGGACATGAGCTTCAAATGTCTCGTTCCTCCAAGTCCAGCCACTCCTGAACCTGAGACATCAGAAGTGACAAAGGTACCAACAGCTGGCTGTGGAATATTCTCGTTCTCCGAGACACCGAGTTTTTGGTTTTTCATTATCTGTAGTCAACAAAATTACAAAAAATAAAGGCTTGAAATATTTAATTCTATGTGCAATGACTATATATATTATATGAGTTTCACTTTCTGAAGTGTTTGACAAAAAAATGTGACGTTTTTCACGATATTCTAATTGGACGCGCCTGAATGTTGAGAAATTACAGAGTAGTGGTTGTTTTGGTCAAACATGGAAAATAACTTAATGAACACATTTACGCTTAGAGTATGTGTTTTAGCTCAATATACATAAAACTTAGTTATAACCATTTATCTGCTGGCTATTAAGTAACCGTGGTAACCAATTTGAAGTGGATCGACTCCCGCTGGTAATCAGGTATAGATATACAACGATTACTTCCTGAGAGCTTTATTAAAATCAGTCCAGTGGTTCTTTAAATAATTTGCTAACACGGGCAAAAACATCATTATCTGCGTAACAATGAGGACATTTATTTAGTTTTGGGAATCTCTCAAATAAATGAGTATTTTTGCACGTTTGTCAAAAGGTGTTTTGGCCGTCTGAACCCTCGGCGGTCAGAGGCTGCTCCGTTGGGAGCCTGATACCGATGCAGTCTGGCAGTCGGAAGTAGACCGAGGCGAGCCGTCTTCTTTCCGCCTCTCTGTTTTCATGTCCTCATATGTCACTTATTCCTTACCGTTGAATATACTGCATGTGTGCAATAGGGTTATGAACTCCAGAGGACACCAGAGACAGGGGATGATATTGTTGAGTTGCAGAAATGAACAGAAACCGCTCCGGCGATGGCGCTACTGTTGCCATAGAGACGGGAAGATCAAACCAGCAGACTACAAGAGCCTTAATTGAATCTGTACTCTCAATAACAAGAGGTGCATGGACAACCGCTGAGAGTGAATATTGAAAATGAAGACAAGGGTGGGCAGATATCTGCCTCTCTCTGAAGCTAGTTTGAAGGGTTTTCATATAGTCCTGAGCATCTTCTTTCTTCTTTTGTGGACCACGTTGACCTAAAGTATCTCACCGGGCTGCAAATGTTGGAGAGAAGTTGGCGACTAAAAATTGCAGGACGGTTAGAAAAAGTAAATTAATTTTCAGTTGCAATTTTCCTGAATTTGTCCGTACATGTTTGCGCTGAGCATTAACTAATACCACATATTTTCAAACTGAGTACAAGTACTTACAGCTGTTTACTTTCTGATACCAAGTACCAATAGAAGTATTAAATATTGCCATTACACTTATCACAATTAGTTTTGTTTTTTCTTCTTCTTTCGGCTGCTCCCTTCTTCAGGGGTCGCCACAGCGAACTAACTCACATGAAGACTTGGCGGTTGTTTTTACGCCGCATATCCGTCCTGACAACCACAGACCACCGAGCTACCACAGCCCTCTGTGTGGAGCAGAGAGCTGCCATCTAGGGCGCCCGGGGGAGCAGATGGTGGGGGTTAAGGGCCTTGCTCAAGAGCCCAGAGCACTATTCATACCCAACAACTCTGCTAAAGGCTGAATAAAAACAATTTTAGGAAACCATAAGACAAAGGGCAGAGTTTCTATCACTCACCTCTTTATAAGACATCCATCTCGTGGCAGCACAAGTGGAAAAACAAAAACGAAGTTACTGTTTTAAAGCATTAGCCTATTGTTAGCTTAGCACCTTTTTTGGAGCCTCAACCACTCCTACTTATTAAGCTGCTTGTTAAACAGTTTTTCAGGCTCATCTCTGACCTGTGGTTGAAGTTTGAGAAAGACTATCAGTTTTAGCCATGTCTACTTTCCCCACGTCATCCCCTTTACTCAAAATGGTGTAGATCGTTGGCGCAGGTGGGGATCCTACACCGTTCTTGTGCGTTTCAATAATGTCCGTCTTCACCTCAGTGAAGATGATGGAGGCATTTGTCTGCTTGCTGCCTGCTTTTTCCCAGCAATACTCTCATGGATATCATATAAAGTGGTATCGGTACTGTGGTGAGTACTTTTATGAGTATGAGTGCATCATAACAGACCAATACTCGATACAGGTTAGAGTTGGATTCAGGCCCAAAAAATCCAAACCGACCCAGCCCCAGCCATAATTTCCAAACCCGACCCAACGAATTAACAGTAATTACAGGTCAGAACTCGAAAAAACCCCCAACATTTTTAATTAAGCTTTGACTGCTTATAGTTATTAACTGTTAGCGGACCCGCGCGGCTGAGGGGGCAGAAGATCAGAGCTGATGGGGTGTTTGTCCTTTCATGGCCGTCAAAGCATTAAATCCCTGCTTCTGCCTGCATTCTGCATTATTCAGACACGGACCCTGCTTTGACATCTTCAAGGATATTTTGGGATCTCACCTGTTTGGGTCATTGGCCGCGCACGTCCGCTGAGTGCAGCGGATTGAATGTCCATTTGGGCTTGATGGATCGCTACCTGGCAGTATAGTCCCATCTGAAGCTTAACTAAACTTTTGTTTACCTCTTTCAAGGCCGGTCAGTGCACGGTCAAATAGCCGCGTGCGGCAGGTGATTGTATGGCAAGCCATGTTGCCATATGATTGGATCATCAGCCGCGTGTGTCCGACACTGACCCGGCCCACACATTAAGCACGTTATTATGGCCCAGCCCTAATCCAGGTCGGGCTGGGCATGACTCTGGGTTCGGGTTATAAATGACAGCTCTAATACAGGTATTGATTATTGGTGCATCTCCAAACTTGTCTCACAATCTCCTGGAGTTGTTTGAGTCAGACGTCACCAGAAACTTGCAAGTTTCTTGCACAAATCTTTCAAGTACATCCTTTGATGCTTACACAACAAAATTGTAATTCACTTTGGGCTTGTTGTGTGTTTGTGAGTAATTGTGCACAACAAATGATTAATGTGGACCATGAATACATGGCTCCTCCACAGTTCGGCACTCGATTTTTCATTAGACGTCCACAAGACGTAGCTACAAGTTCTCATGGAAGTTTTCCTATGTTGCCCATACTTTAGGCTTTTATTTTCCCAGAAAGGACTCATTGAGATAAACCTTCTCTTCTTCCAGGGCATTTTAGTCAAGATGATGGCACAAGTACAGTTCAAGAACTTACGGAAATTTATTTTAGAATCTCACAAGAAGGGTTTGAGAGGAGTTTGATAGCCCACAATAACTTAGCAACCAGTGGTGTAGTCTATGTGATATGCAGGTATACGGAGTATACCCACTAGAAAAGCATGGGAATTTCAGAAAACCCACTTAAAAGTGCCCAATGACACGTGACATATTATTGGGCATGTGTCATTGTCAACACATTTGGAACATTTTATAGACACAACGAGTTTGGTTCAACCTGTTTTTTGTATAATTAATGTTTCAGTACTTACTACTTAATACTTGAACGCTTTGCTTTGATACTGTTTTCTAAAATCTATAACATGTTTTTAATACAAAGCCAACTACAAAGTTTGTTGTACATTTATTCTAATATAAGCATCAGAGAAATTTCGAAATGTTCAATATGCATAAAAATCTAACTAAATTGACGATTACATTGTAATATTCATTCAACCTTTATTTAAACAGATAAGTCGCGTTGAGCCTCGAAGACTCATTTACAAGTGAGACCTGTTAACTAACCGGTGTACTTCAGTTTCTAAGCACAGTATACCCAGTACAAAAAAGTAGTCTACGCCACTGTTGGTAACTATTTTACGACACTTATTTCCAAATTTTTAAAATAAAAATCCACGCCATGCAGGTGTCAGGCTTTGTGAATCGTGCGTCAAGATTGAGAGTCCCCGCAAAGCTTTCCAGACGTTCCATTAGCAAAAATGCGGTTCGTCTTTTGGCGCAGCATAGTCAACTGGCTCCACAGTCTAGTGGAACCTCTTGCAGAATTCGTGAGCAGCTCTTTACTGGCTGCTTAATTATAAATAAGGGCAACCTGCGTCCATTCAGACAGTAAAACGAGCCATCGGGCTCCTTCTGCGTTCAAAACCATCCCTTTAATTTCCCACCTAAAGCTGGAACCGTTGCACGATTCATTTATGTTACTAAGCAGGTTAAACACCCCTCCCACCCCCAACTGGTGACAGCCTGTGTCCCGTTTCATTGATGTTTCATGAATAATTTAGCTGTGCAGTCTGCTTGCATGGGTTCACAGTTTAGATGAGCTCATGAATGGAGAATTAGATGGGGTTAAAGTGGGGATAAGTTGATGATCTGTCCCAGTAATCTGTTTGGTGGACGAACTGGAGAGCTGACGGCTTCATTTCATTACGGACGTCCTCGGCCATCAACGGGGCAACAAGTGTCACATATTTTCCTCATATTTGACTCACGGCATGTTTTTATTTTATTTTTATTTTTTTATTTCCATGCTCATGTGATTTGTTTTTCTTAACTCAATCTGCACAGTCTTTAGAACAAGAAGTCCAGGAAGTAAAATCCACGTTACAAGCCATGTTTGCACAACTCCAGGTGGAAGAAGAGGAAGGAGAGGACGTGGAGGAGCTGAAAATCAATGGGACAGATGAGGAGGAGGAGGAGGAGGAAGAGGACCAGTATTTTAGTGACAGCTGGGACATTTGAGATGCCCGGAGGTTCATGGGAGCATGGACAGACACAAACATGACTCAAAAAGAGCCCGAGCTCAGTGTTGCAGCAGAAGTGACCTCGTATCAATTTACTGTATAACTCCACTCAAACCAGCTCCGGTAGTTTTACGACAATTCCTATCCTAAAAGTGAAATTTTACCAAACAACAAATGGACAAAAATTAACGCTTTGATATAAATATGGCACTTTGTTACACAAATTAACTGTAAAGGTCTTTAAGTCTTGCAGGTGAGCAGCCTTTGGACACTTCATGTTAAACACTTATATTGTCTTAACAGGGTGACATATATTTTATTTTTAATTTTTTACCATATAGTCTTTTTGTTGCCATTTGCAAACCAGCTGAGCTGAAGAACTGTGACATTTAAAGCCTTGCAGCAACTTGTTTCAAAGAGAGGACAATCTCAGCTTCTTGTATTTTTAACTTTGCACACAAACTAAAACGTCGGCTTCGATTTTTGAGCGTTGAATCGATTAGATATGTTTTTTTGTTCATCTGTTAACTAATCTGTGGTGCTAAAAATGTGAGCTAACTGAAACACTTTATCTTTGAGTGGAAAATGCAATATTTAAGTTTTTATCTTATTGCAGTGGTTCCTAACCCTGGTCCCTGAGGAACACCATCCTACATGTTTTAGTCGTTTCCTTGTTCCAACACTCCTGATTCAGTGACTTAATTACTTCCTTGTGTTCTGCAGAAGCCTGTAAGTCACCCATTTATTAAAATCAGGGGTGTCGGAGCAGAGAAACAACTAAAACATGCAGGATGGTGTTCCTCAAGGACCAGAGCTGGGAACCCCTGTCTTATTGGCCACAAAATGCATACAGCATTTGGGAGGGAGTCTGTAAAATGTGTCTAAATATTTGTGAAAGTTTTTAATTTCTTTGTGTGAGTTACAGTAATTTAGTACATGTTCAAAAAGCTAATAAACCACTTATTTCTCGTAACGGTTGGGGTCGTTGCGGGCATCTGGAGCCCGTCTCGGACCCTTCTCAGTTTAGTTTCTGAGAGTCAAAAAGTGCAAGAAAGCAAGACAACACACAAAATCAAACTGAAATATTAATTTGAGACATAATTAAGACACTTTGTGACTTAACTGCAATAAATACGTTTGCACTTCATTTTCAGGAATGTTGCACAGTCACACGTGTCCAAAATATCTTAAGATTCACTTCGTCTTTCAGATGGGAGGAAAAAAAAATCAAGTATATGGAGTTGTGTTTTTTTTCCCCCACTGCTGTTTGTTATTTTATTAAATCTGTATTTTTCACTGCCTGTTTCTGTACATGTTATTATATTTCAGGATTTATTGTCACCGGGCGTCCTGCAGTTTTGGGCCCGAGACGTGTTTTATTATTATTATTATTTTTTTATGTACTGTGCATCTTGAGCTCACTATATGATCTTTTATATTTATTCCTAACAGCTTGTCACTAATTACAACGTGCACTGTTCAATTTAATGTTGTGTCCTGCTGCTTCTTTCTTCTTGTATTGAATTTATTTATTTTTCCCTCCCTACATAAAATGTGCGGGCACGCAGCCAGGCGAGCGAGGGCACCGGTGACATGTAGAAGATATCAATAAAGGCGCTCTTTAGGGGAAACATGAGTTTCTATTGTAATCTCACCTCACAGTGGCAGAATGGCTAATTAGTAAGGCTTACAGCGGACATGGTGTGGAAAAATGAAATGCTGTTTTTTTTGTCTTTATCTGATTCAGCCTTGTGTTGTCTGGGAGCATGAGGCGTGTGGTGGTGGGGGTGTGTGTGCTGTTGAGGGATTCTCTGACACGTTCAGCGTGCAATGCTCTGGGCTGTAAACACAGCTGAGTGTTCAGCAGCACAATGGGCCTCTCTCACTTTACTGCCAGGCTGCAAAGCGTTCGCCTGTCCACAGGTCTCCACATCCATCAGCTGCAGGCAGACACAGCCAAACACTCACACACCCCTCGTGAGTGTGCTTGCGCCACACTGCGCTCCACGTTGCAGCTCTGCTCGTAAAATGACCACAAAGAAAATCCCAGATGGTTTTCAGCAGGCTGAGACGTGTCTTAATGTAAAACGAAGCACCGTGCCGGCGTGGAGTCCATTACCTCTGCAGCCTGATTGCTAGGATATTCTACAACGTCTGTGTCTGTATTCAGCCAGATTTTAGCTGAAAACCTGTAAAACAGACTGAATTATAGACATTTCTGTGTTGGCTACAGTTAGCTCGTTGTGGCAGTTTTGAATTAGGTTGACTCCAAAAAACATTCAGTTGTAGAGTTATAGAGGTACATCCTATTTTCTGAAAATTTCATTACAACTTGAGTAGTGGTTCGTCAGATATTTTGCTTGCAGACACGAAGAGTTGACTCAAAAGCAAATGTCTTGCCCAGTGAGGAGCATTAAAGTGTTATGAATGACTTATTTATGCTATATATGCAAATTTTAGCTCAATTCCTGTAAATGCATATAAAACTGGCTGAATTGTAGCCATTTTGATCGTCGCTGGCATTGATTGTCACCGATTAGTCTCTTTACAATGATTTGTTCAATTAGCGTTGTAGAGATCTAGTAGAGTGCTGTAGGAATGGGTGAATG
This sequence comes from Nematolebias whitei, assembly GCF_014905685.2. NCBI lineage: Eukaryota > Metazoa > Chordata > Actinopteri > Cyprinodontiformes > Rivulidae > Nematolebias > Nematolebias whitei. Next base: position 48,693,162 of record NC_056498.1, read on the forward strand.
AGGGCACAGATTGTAGTGTAAAGCGCTGTGTATCTCGATAAGATATAAATGCGCTGTATAAGTACAGTCCATGTACCATTTAGGCTTGATTACTGCAATTCACTTCTGTTTGGAATCAGTCAGTCCT
>NC_056498.1:48693388-48694098 GCF_014905685.2 Nematolebias whitei
TCTTTTATGAATAAAAATCATAAATTGATTCTTCCAACTAGAGAAATAGCATTTCCTGCGAAAATGCAGAGTGAATGCTTATTGCTCAAGAACTTGCTAAAAACACACAAAAATAGCTAAAAACATTCTGGTATGTAGATGAAACAGCAGAAAGAGCTTAAGTTAGCAGAAGAACTCATATGTGCTGAATTAGGTTTAAAGAAACAAAAATTAGCAAAGAAAATAGCTGAAAAGTAGCTGAAAGGCAGAAAGGAACTTAAATTACTAGAAGGAGGTGGAAGGAGCTGAGATGAGCTAAAATGGAATTAGCTGAAAAAACGAAATTTCAAAAACAGCTGAATAGTAGCTGAAATTTCAGACTAGCAGAAAAAGCTGAAAGGAGCATAACAAGCTGAAATTAACATCAATAAGTTAATGAGGCTGAAAGTAGCGGAAATTACCACGAAAAACTTGAATTTATTTGAAAACAGTTGAAATTAGCTAAAAATGCTAAAAAGGTAGCTGGAAGGCTTAAACAAGCTTAAAGAAGCAGAAATAAGCACAAAAAAATGGAAATTATCTGATAAAAGCTGAAATTAGCACACACAAAAAATCCCATCTAAATCATAGCTGAAATAGCAGAAAAAGCTGAAACTTACAGAAATAAGCTGAAAGGAGCATAACGATATGAAATTAGCAAAAAAAAAAAAAAAAAAAGTTAGAAGATGCAC
>NC_056498.1:48694198-48694645 GCF_014905685.2 Nematolebias whitei
AAAAAAGTTAGAAGATGCACAAAAATGTTGTAGTTAGCAGAAAGAATCTGAAAGGAGCACTAAATAGCTGAAAAAATCTGAAAGTAGCTGAAAAGTTTAAATTTTCACAAGGAAGCTGAAAGAAGCTGAAGCAGAACAAAACGTGAAAGCACTCTGTTTAAAATAAAAAGTAAATCACTTGCATTGTGTCAGTCTGTGCTAAAAGGGAGAAGCTATGAATTAAAGCTGAAAACACACTCGTGTTCAGCTGGATTTATTGTCTGAATGAAGCATTCACTCTGTTGAGATCCATTTTTCTTCTGTACGTTTTTCAGTGCTGTTCTCAACCCGCAGTGTTCAAGCTATTTCAACAAATCATAAAATGTTCAGCTCTTTCAGGACAATCCTGCTATGACTTTTGGTATTGGTGCAACTTTAGCTTTTTGAAATATTTAGCCTTTTCTGCCA
>NC_056498.1:48694745-48698513 GCF_014905685.2 Nematolebias whitei
AAGCTAAACATTTAATTCCTAAACAAATATTTAATTTGCTAACTAAATATTTAGCTCAAACCTAAATATTTATTTTCCAAACTAAATATTTAATTTAGAAGCTAAACATTTAATTCCTAAACAAATATTTAATTTGCTAACTAAATATTTAGCTCAGACCTAAATATTTATTGTCCAAACTAAATATTTAATTTTCAAAGTAAACATTTAATTTCCAAGCTAAACATTTAATTTCTAAGCTAACATTTAATTCCAAAATAAATATTTAATTGCTAACTAAATATTTAGCTCAGACCGGAATATTTATTTTCCAAACCCAAACATTTCTAATTTTCTAACAAAATATTTAGGCCAGACATAAATATTTAACTTGCAAGTTAAGTATTTAGTTTGTAAATTAAATATTTAGTTTGGAACTATGACATTTATAAATGTATGAATAACATGGTGAAAATACAACTTTGGGGGACAAAAAAGACTTTAATTAGTAACTAATTAATTTTTGACTCTGTAACTTTACGAACGGCACCCCATACTGGTGACACTTAATGTGACCCAGAACTTGTCAAAAGATGGTTTGATAAACACTGTGATGCATATTTATTGTCTAGAAAAGAAAAGGTGTATATTTGTTTATGTTTGACAGTAAAAATATAAAAAACTGGATGCTTTAATAAAATGCAAAGTTTAAAGAGAACTTAACTAAATGAACCATATCTTTACTTTAATTTACATATGACAAATAAACCTAACAGCAGCACAGTGGCTCAACTGGTGCAGCTGCTGCCTCTCAGTGACAAGGTCGCTGGATCAAATCCCGGTCTGGGGGGCCTTTCTGGGTGGAGTTTGCATGTTCTCTCGGTGCTGCGTGGGTTTTCTCCGGGTACTCCTGTTTCCTCCTTCCTACCTGCCCCGCCCCTTGCACAGTGATGGCTGGACACGGACACCAGTGACCCCTGCAACCCACAAAGGAAGAAGCAGGTAAAAGATAATGTATGGAAGGAAATAAACTTAACCTACCTTTAAGAGCATTTAAATCTAATAAACCTGAGCAGACTCTTGTGGACGAGCCAGTGAGAAGATGCATGTTTGAGTTGAACGTTTTCTAGCAGGAGCTTCAGGCTCTTTGAGATATTTAGCCTTTTCTGCCATTTTTGCTCTCACTGAAAATGAATGGAGCTCATTTTACACCCTTCACAACTGCTGATCCGTTTACAACCTTGTACTAATACTTCCACATTCAGACCTGGTCGTGGTTCTTTCAGCTTCCTTGTGCAAACTTTTAAACAAAATTCAGCTAGTTCAGCTAATTTCAGCTGTTTTGTGTTCCTTTCAGCTTCATTCTGCTAACGTCAACATTTTTGTGCTTCTTCAAACTTACTTATGTTAATTTATGCTTGTTCTGCTCCTTTCAGCTTATTTCTGGATGTTTTAGCTATTTCTACTATTTCAGCTAGCATTTAGCTGTTTTCATGCTAATTTCATCTTTATCAGCTAATTCCACATTTTTTCCAATAATTAAAACTTTTTTCAGCCTAATTCAGCAAACACATGCTCCCCCGACTTCCTTCTAGTAATTTAATTTTCTTTCTGCTTGTTTTAGCTACTAATTAGCTGTTTTTGCCAAATTTAAGCTTTTTTCAGATACTTCCAATTTATTGTGCTAATTTATGCCTTTTTCAGCCTTAGTGGGCACAATTAAGCACCCCCCACTTCCTTTTGGAAATTTAAGCTTCTTTCTACATTTCTTTAGCTACTATTCAGCTGTTTTATAGAAAAACTAGGATAACTGCCATTTTTTTAGAGCTATTCAGCTGAAATTTGGTGTATTGATAGCTGGCAACAATCCCTAATAGACTCTGACTGAAAATCAAAAATCCAAGATGGCCACCTTAGCAAGAAAGGAAAAATACTTTAAATCAGCCAATTTTAGTCATATTGAGCTTAAAGTTGGTGTGATGACAACTCAATGTTTCTCATCAAATGCTGGATGAAAATCAAAAATCCAAGATGGCCGCCAACACTACTTTTGAATGGATTTAACTAGCTAGCAACATTTCACTACTTCTAAAATAATGAATGACTTCTGAGTTGATGTCAACATCAGCATAGAAGACTTTACATGGACTCTTGTAAATGTGTCTGAACATATGAAACCACACGTAGTAGACTCGAGTATTCAAGCATAAACAATGAAAACCTTAGGTAGGCCCTATTCATGCCTGTTGCTGTGTGCTTCTGTCTAGATCAGTGCTTAAAGTTAACCATGCTGTCTGATTATTTCTTACAAAATGCATCAATTCACCCTCTGTCACTGCTCTTAATGTTACAACCATAAATATGACGATTACTGTATTTCTAGCATGAGGCCATATAAGTGCCTTTATTCTGACAGATGGAACGTTCCTTATGTATTTTCTGCATGTGGTAAGTGAGATTTGCACTGATGTGACCACGGAGCCTTCAAAGGTTGTGAAAGTGTAAAGATTAAGGAGCTTTTAACGGCTCCCCATTAAAAACAAGCTGTAGGTCCTGCCAGAAGCTTTTACCTGTGTTTGGTGACGTGTTGCAGCCGACAAAGAGCCTGATTTCATCAAAGCTCTGAGCCGTTTATCCCAGCGGCGCTCACACACAAGTGGAAATTTGCATTTGAAACATTTTGATCGAGGCTATTGATATGCAAAAAATAAATAAAAAAAATCTGAGTAGTACGAGAAGCAGTCGCTAAGGAAAACCCTTGGACGTCCCAAAAGATAAAAAAATAAAATGTGAGAAGAGAAATATTCTGCCTACTCATGATGAGATCTTTTTGTTTTAATCTAAATCTAATAAAAGAAAACCAGTGAGCTTTTTTATTTTCTTGTATAATTCTTCATTTAGCCATCTTTCTACAGCCATCTTCATCTGCACTGGTTCCAGAACCCAGAAGACATGAGCTCCTTGTATTTGTGCAACCATCAGCTGATTTTGTGCTTTACTTTTCAGCGCCAGGACCCAGAAGAGACAGCGAGAAGGAAACAATGAGATGAATTTAGGGCAAAGCATCCACCTAACTATCTAAACCGACTCCGGTCTGCTCTTTAAGAAGATCACCCTCTCTCCTCTTTGTCCGGTTCTTTCCAGTTTCACTTAAGGAGGAGAAGCGCTCGCGATGATCACAACAGAACAGTCACTGTTTTCTCCAACTGTCTCCATGAGTTGCTCTCTCTGTTCTGGCCCGGTGCCGAACCGGAGTTCTGCAGTGATTCTGGAGGAGCTTCAGGTGGGTGGACTCCAGTCCGGTATTTCTAACCTCATTACATCTGGTCACTATTTGTGATTTTATGTAAACTGATTCTTTGTTTGCTGACCTGAATGAGATGGATGGGAATACCATACTTTCCGCCGTACACGTTGCACTGGTGTGTAAGTTGCATCTATTATGCGTCACCGCTGACCACCCGGAAATGTGGGCCGGTGTTGTGCCAAAAATCGATTGGCTGCCAAATGGCGGCCGCAGGAGTGTGCATGGGAGGACTTTAACAAGAACTGAACAAGATTAACACTTAAAAACTATTTGTTTGCTTGACATTATAGTAAAAGTGTGTCTCAGTTGAACTTTTCCTTAATAAATGCATTTTAATGGTCAAAACAGCTTCATTTCTCCTGGGCACTGGTGTTCCCGGAGCGGGGACTGTTGTTTTCACACCTGATAGTCCGGTAGACTCGGTTCGATTGGGGACCAATATTCTTAACATCTTGTTTACATTTGAGCTGGTGCGTTTGCAT
>NC_056498.1:48698613-48706718 GCF_014905685.2 Nematolebias whitei
ACGCCCCTCCTCCATTGCTGGCCCTCTTCCTTGTTGACAGTCGTGTCAAACTGGTTGAAAAAAAAAGAAAAGAAACTGTCCAGATGACCTGACTGAAAAATGTTGGATTGTATACCTGGATTATTGAGCATGGACTTTGTTGTTTTCAACCAATTTGACACGCCCCTCCTCCACCAATGGAGGAGGGGCGTACCAAAGAGGCCATCTTATCACAAGCAGAACTGGTTTGTTCCACTTTGGAGTAAGTTGTTGGGGGAAGAATCAGTTTTGTTGTGTGTTTCCTTGACTGATGAAGCCTTCTGGATTGAAGGCGAAACGTTTCAGCACAAAAAAAGAAACTGTCCAGATGACCTGACTGAAAAATGTTGGATTATGTACCTGGATTATTGAGCATGGACTATGTTGTTATCCAACAGAGGTATTAAAACAGGCTTAAAGGCGGCGGGCGATATGCATTTCTCTGCGAGATGCTAATCCTTTCATTTTACAAGATATAAACATTTCTGCACCAGTCTCTGCTCAGCTCCAGTTTTATTATTTTTTTACTCCAATAATTTGGGAACTTCATTTAACTTTTGAAGATGGGGGAGTGGTGGCACAGAGGTTAGAGAAGGTGGGCCTGTGATCGGAGGATCGCCGGTTCAAGCCCCGGTACCGACGACATCAAAAATGTGGGTAGGGTAGGTGAAGCACCCACACCTGCCCCCACCCTCATTCGTCCCACTTTGGGCCCTTGAGCAAGGCTCTTAACCTCCACCATCTGCTCCTCCGGGTGTCCTAGACAGCACTGTGGTAGCTCGGTGGTCTCTGTGGTTGCGTCAGGAAGGACATCCGGCGTAAAAATAACTGCCAAGTCTTCGTACGACTTAGTTCGCTGTGGCGAGCCCGAACGCAGGGAGCAGCCGAAAGAAGAAGATTTAACTTTGAAGATGACTTTCTTCAGTGTAGGTATCAAAAGTCCAGAAGGGACCCAGACCTCGACAATATTTAACAACACAATATTACAGATACATTAATAGTGTTTTTTGTTCATTTTATCTAATTTCATGTAAATAATTTTAGGGTTTTAAGGGTGGCCATTGCCCCTCCACGGGGGCACCCCTGTTTGGAGCTTGTCCTGATAAAACCAGAAAACAAAGCTTTCTTTCTAATTAAAAACAAGTTAACAAAGCAGGACTAGAAACCTCCACATTGTCAACAATTTGGGACAAATGATCAGAAGAATAAATAGTTCTTTGTTACATTTTCCAACCAAGGACCTCAATCCTGCATGTTTTACTTGTTTCCTCCTGCAGCACACCTGATTCAAAGGTCGAATCACCTGTTCATGTTCTGCAGGAGCCTGATTGATTCGAATCAGGTGTGTTGGAGCAGAGAAACATCTGAAAGGTGCAGGACTGGACACCCCTAACAGCTGGCAGGATGCAGGGCGACTCTGCTCATTCAAGTAAACGGTCTTAAAAACCATTACATGTCATGCGTTATTTATTTTTTGCTGTGATTTAAAGTTGTTTTCTTAAAAACCGGAAGCACAAGACGATAGATGTGACCAGCCTTTGGGTCAAATGATCCGTTTGTCATTAATTCATATTTCTTTGTCTTCATTTTTAAACCCAAAAGCTAAAAGGTGTTGTTTGAAGCGGGGCTGATATTTCTGCCTGTTCAATGTTTCATATGATGAACTCCTGCTGCTCTCCCACTCTGACTAATCAGACTGTGCAACAGTCGACAGGTCAAAAAACAGATGCACATTAAAAAACAAGCAGAATGCAGAAAGTTAACTTGTGCGCGTAGGTCAGAACAACTTCTCCATGTTGATGCTGGCTGGGAGCGGCCTCCTGTCTGAAGGCTAATCCCTCGCAAGGACAGATTTAGCTGCTGCGGCGCATGGAGCTTTCATCCGAGTCCAGTTCTGACGTCGGCGAGCTCGCTGCCCTTTCTGGTGGAGTTCTGTGAAGAGCGAACGGCTTCACACCTCCTCTGCAGCTGCACTGAGCCGAAGCTGCTCCTGCACGAGACACACTTCTGATTGACTCGTGAACTTTCACAGGAGGTGTCCTCGTTTTACAGAACCAGCTTCAGAAACACTCGGTGCAGGACTCGCAGACTGTTGAAGGCCAGTGGGACAACAAGCCCCAGTAGCCGTTAAAGCACCTCTGGTGCCGGTCAGGCCGTCTGCAGACACCGTGCACACAGCTACATTTGCTGGTGAGCAGCTCAACGTATGGAAACGCAGTAACGTGTGGCACGGTGCTGTTTGTGTAAACAGGGGGTGCTGGGTTGATCACCACCCTTTGGAAAACCCTCACTGTGATCAAAGACACTTTGAAAACCTTTACGGGGACTGAACGGCAGCAATTTACTGGTTTATTTTAAAACCAGCAGCTGTGTTGCACTTCTTATTGACAACGGTCCAAATATTCACTGGTGGTTTTGGACTAAAAAACTTTATGTCTAAATGAGCAGGATTAGGATTATTTCCCTGAACCCTTCTGTGGATTTCTTAATATAAGCCCATCCAGGTGAATTTTCCTGGATTATTACCCAGTTAAGTATGTAACAGTATGATCTAATCTGTAATCATTCAAATATTTTATATGTAACCCATCATGTGGTTATTTATTTATTTATTAGCATTTGGAGTGATTGATAATCCTCTCACCTGTGCAGGGTGGTTTTTAATGTTGACCTCTGATCCAGGTGGACTGTTGAATGCCGAGCTACCTCTGGACTGATGAGCCAGGAACAAGGATGCCATAACTTCACTCCGTGGTGGACCAGGACCTCATCAACAGCTAAGCCAAAAGAAAAAAATATACTACCTGTGTAGTTCTGAGCACTTTATTTTTCAGAGCTATGAACATTTTAATTAATTTTTTTTTAAGATTTTTATAGTCCTCCTTGGGTGTATAGTTTTAGTTATTTGGACAACAAGAATGGCGTTTGAGGGGATTCAAAGATGCTAAAATCAAGAAACTCAGAGTTTAAATAAGAAGCAGGTGTTGCATTAAATTGTTCATCTTGTTCATTTTTCATCACAAGGTGTCAGAGGTTATTCATCTTTAATCCTCCTAAAGGAGGACTCTATTCTAAAGAACCTAGAATTGTGTGTACGTGTATTAACACATAGTTGTATAAAAAATATGCATAGTACGCTTTATACATGTTATCAAAGTAGGCATCTCTCCGTTATATATATTTTTTCATTTGATTAGACTAACAAAAACGATGAAGTTCCCATTCCGCGCCACCAGGTGGCGAGAGCGTCCACAGTAACAACATAGCAAAACAAAAATAAAATGTTCAGTTTGGCTACATATTTAAAGAAAACTCATTGCTCTCTGATCCTATTTCCAATTTTTTTTTTCTCAATTATAGATGCCCCTGGAGGGCCCAATGCCTTCTGGGTAATTTTGACCCCAGGGCAGCAGGAGGGTTAACGGCATTAGGATCACAATTATGTAGGAAAGATGTAGCAAGGAACTAGTGATTTGGGGTGAACCCTTGATGCAGAAGTCCCACCTGTGCACCATCAGGATTCGCTAACAGGCTGTCAATCAATGCCACATGACACTTTTCTTTAAGCCTCAAATAACGAATTCCCTACAACAAAAATAATTTAAAACTAATTTTCTATTTAAAAATTTAGTTTGTATGTGAACACAAAATGCAGAAAAGAAAAAAAAAAAAAAAAAAAACCTCAATGTTTAAAACCTTCATGGTGTGGCTGGGACCTGAACTTTTATGTCTTAATACATAGTTGTAAAACTTTACAATAAAAACTCATTCGCTTGGAAATCATTTAGTCGCATAAAAATATTTTTAAAAAAGTGCAAGAACTCAAAAAAAAAGGTACTGTTGTGCATGTGAGTTTCAGAAATATCAAATTGTAATATATAAATTCTCACCTCGCGTGCATTTTTAGTATTTATCAAAGTGACCTTTTACCATTTACAGTTTGTTACTCAGACTTACTGCAGACTTTACATAAAAGAAGTGTTTGTTAAAACTTGATGCACTCCATCTGTCTGTTCCAGCCATTTCTATGGGGTGCCGTTTGTAAATTTGCACAGTCAAAAATGAACAGCGATATTTTGGCTTATTTTTCATAAGAAAAAAAACTTCTCTATTTTTTTAAAGTCATATTTTTCACCACGTTATTCATACTTTTATTATAAATGTCATAGTTCCAAACTAAATGTTTAATTTACAAACTAAATACTTGCAAGTTAAATATTTAGTCAGCAAACTAAATATTTATCTTCAAACTAAATATTTAATTTCCAAACTAAACATTTAACTTATAAGCTAAGCATTTAATTCCTAAACTAAATATTTAATTTTCTAACTAAATATTTAGCTCAAACCGAAATATTTAACTTGTTAACTAAATATTTAGCTTGTTAGCTAAATATTTAACATGCAAGTTAAATATTTAGTTAGCAAACTAAATATTTATCTTCACACTAAATATTTAATTTACAAGCCAAATATTTATTGTTCAAACTAAATATTTAATTTCCAAACTAAACATTTAACTTACAAGCTAAGCATTTAATTCCTAAACTAAATATTTAATTTTCTAACTAAATATTTAGTTCAAACCTAAATATTTAACATGTTAGCTAATTTTTTAGGTTGTTAGCTAAATATTTAACATGCAAGTTAAATATTTAGCTCAAACTTAAATATTTAGCTAATAAGCAAATTATTTGCCGAAAAGCGGAAGTGGAGTATCAAAATAAAAGCTGAGCCTATAGACACCTCTTGCCAAAACACCAGAAGTAAAAGAAGAAGAGTTGCAGCTGGCTGGACTGAATCGCTTCAGTTTTCTCTTATGTGCCGTATTTTATCTAAAATATTTAAAAATCTTCTACTTCTGGTGTTGGCGGTTTGTGAAAAGGTGTATATTTAGAGGTTCTGCTTTTATTTTGATAGTCCACCCCTGCGTTTTGACATGGAATTTGCATATTAGCTATATTTGCTATCAAGCTAATAATTTAGCTAACAAGTTTAAATATTTAGGTCCAAGCTAAATATTTAGTTAGAAAATTAAATATTTTAGGAATTAAATGTTTAGCTTCGAAATTAAATGTTAAGTTTGGAAATTAAATATTTAGCTTGGACAATAAATATTTAGCTTGTAAATTATTTAGTTTGGAACTATGACATTTGTAAATGTATGAATAACATGGTGAAAATATGGCTTTGAAGAAAAAACTTGTTTTTCTCATGAAAGTCTAAATAAACTAAAATATTACTGTTAATTGTTGACTGTGTAAGTTTACAAACAGCACCTCATCGATATGAGCTCACATATCGTCCAAACATTTGGGTAGTTTTGCGTGAATTATACGTATTTCTTACAGCCCTATATTGGGTTTTGATAATATTTCCTTCCCTTTTAACCACATGGTCGTATGACCCAGGAAATACATACTGACTGATGTTTTATCAAATATTTAAACTTGGGTTGACTCCAAGTGTGTTTCTCACCAGATTGACAACTTATTAATTGGCTTTGACTGTTGGCATTGGGCAGTCTGGCCCAGTTCCAGCTCCAATTTTGGAACCCAGAGACTGGGGCTACAGATTTGATGTCAGCAGACCGCTGACTGGTTCGCTGGACCAGGAAGGACACGTCATAGATAAATCATATTTCCAGCGACTACTCCTTACTGCCATTTCCTTCAGCTACTTGTTTCCTGCCACTTGTTTGGGAGAACTCATATTTTTCTTGAGAAAAAAATGTCAACCCATAAAGTTGCACCAGTGTCCTGGGCAAACGGCCAGGTGCAGTTATTGTCTTGATATGACAATCCCGCCCACATCTAGGTGGTGTTCTGCTGAAAGCAAACAAAACCAGAGACCCGGAAGACCGGGCCGACACGGGGACCGGACTTTACAATGCACAAGAGGCACAAGTAAACTGCCAAACCCACTCATTTGAGGAAGTGATGCTTTTAGTTTGTAAACTGCTAAAAAAGTATAGTTTCCTCAAATGATCAGCGTGGTGGGCGGGGTGGCTAAATGTTAATCTATGGGGACTAAAGCCACCACTGGCCACCCCTTGACTCCGCCATTGTACATGATGGTGGATAAAATTGCTCCCTCCAGGATCTGAGCCACCTCTAAGCACAAAAACTACCCGTGTAGCTCCTCCCCACTTGAATCTCTTGCACCGGTTCAATTCCAGTCCAGAAAAACGCTTACTTCAAAAACTACATGCACGACTCAATCCATCGTGCGACGAGGTACTTCGCTGACCGCTTGTTGTTGTTTTCACCGCCAAACAAATGAATAAATTCTGTTAAATCTTTTCACTGCTGCAGCTTTTTTTGCAGAATTATCAGTAACATTTGGGACGCCCAAACTTCATCACGATGTCTAGAAACAGCGACTCTGACCACAAGCTGAAGCTGTGATGAACCGGATTTATTATCCAAAGTGGAAGAAGTGGTTCCTAAATGTTCGGCGCTGTGTGTAGATTGTCACCACGTGTGGTGACTTCACCGCATGCTTTTTTTTAATGCACGTCTTGCAGCCGTGAATTGTTAAAAACGGTGAAATGATTAATTTCTGTGTCGGGTTTGGGGCTGATTGGACCGGCCTTTGGGGAGCGGTGGTGTGATTGGACGGTTCCTGTTTCTGTTGAGTTGTGCTGTGAAAGGGAGGGGGCTTTCTGTCTTTCGCCTCCTCAGTCCCCACAGAGAATGGCCACAAATTAATACAAATCAGAGCCCTCCTTTATGCCCGAGCCTCGTCACTCACCTTCCCCCCAGGTAGGATGAAGGGTAGCTGGAGCAGGTGCAGCTGAGTACAGAGCAATCTGAGGAGAAATGATTGGAAAATCAGAGACAGAGCACTTTCCGGCTCAGGAGACCGTGCACGTCGGTGTGTGTGTGTGCACGAGAAAGACGGAGATCAGAGGAAATCATTTATTTTGTCACCTCTGCTAACACGACGGAAACAGAGCTACGCATTGTGTCAGCAAAATATTTTCAAAGCATTCACTGCAGAGTGTGAAAGCAAACGTAAAAGGATTTTCTGAGCTACACCAAACGGTTCAGTTTACTCCGGTGGTTTTCCATGTTTTGATATAAATGCAGGTACGCACTCAACGTAAACACAACACTTTAATCTGCATATTTTATGACGTCTCCGTCACAAACGTCTCTTCCGTGAACTTCGCCATTGTTGACCTGATTTCAGTCGCTTCAGCTGTTTTCACAGGCAGGTGCGATCCTAGGATTTTACCTTTAGGGGCACTTAGCCCCCCAGTACTGCTTGGCTTGAACAACGCAGCCCATGCTGTGGTTTGTGAGAAGTGCAAAAACTTACAGCACCTGGTGCTCCCAGGTGGTCTCCCATCCAGGTACTAACCAGACCTGACCCTGCTAGACTTCTGAGACCAGATGAGATCGGGCGTGTTCAGGGTGGTATGACTGTAAATGAGGAGCTCAGTCACAAATAAGACTTTTAAAGACCAAAGCAAACAAAGACTAAACTTATGCAACCAGAAGTTTCAACATATATATGCGTTTCCCCTAGATCAGTTCTCTTGTCGGGGCGGACGGGACGGAGACACGACTGTGTTGCCCGCCTGCTAGCTTAGCGCTACATTGCTTTCAGTTTTTATCGATGGGTCAGTAGCATTTTTGCTAACGTGTTTGTATTGCACCCTGCGCTACATCAAGTCCCACAGTTGTCGACGGGGGGGTGTCAATCAATTAACAGGTGGCGTTGAGGATCCGACTCGTGCAACAACAAAAAAAACGTAGATTTTTATCGTCCCGTTTAAGAGTGTCGTCATTTGTCCATCCATCCAAATTTATTAAACATTTTGGTGAATCTGAGATTTGAGAACTAAGCTTCTTTACAAAATCTTAATGATGGTTTCTTCATTTTTAGGGCGTGTTGAGTTAAAATTTAGGAGTGCTTGAGCACCCCTAAAAAGAGGCTAAAATTGCCACATAAGTAAACAAATACCATAATTTCCGGACTATAAGCCGCTACTTTTTTCACACACTTGGAACGTTGCGGTTTATACAATGCTGTGGCTAACTTATGGATTTTTTTTTTTTTTTTGGATGGACAAAAACATT
>NC_056498.1:48706818-48707852 GCF_014905685.2 Nematolebias whitei
TTTAGCTCAGTGTCTTTAAAATTCACTGAGCCTTGTGTTTTTAAGATGTTTGTTTTGGTTGTCATCGTGAATTGGGTTGTCTCCAAAAGACGTACAACTAACAAATATATTTCGCAAATTTCTGAAGAATCCTTTCAGTTTTTCATGAGATATTTTGCTAACAGACAAATACGAGCAAAAACATTGTCACAATGATAAAGATATGAATGTTTTTCAAGCATAAATGTCATATATATTGGATTCATATGTCCGTTATTGTTCTAGATATCGCTCAGTCAGTCACTTCCTGTCACTTCTTGAACACAACAGCCCGATTGTTGACCTCTCCGCGTGTTCTGATCCGAATGTGGGAACCACCACAACCAAAGTGTGAGAAGGCCCTGGTTCTGACGGGCCGTCGAGCTGTGAAGTTGTTATAAAGTGCAGATTTATGAGGTCAGCTCGGTGTGGTTTTATTTTACCGGAGGGGAGGAGGGCTTGAATGGAGTTGTTCTGATCCAGATTGAAGGATTAAAGGCGGATTGTGGAAACATCATCAGATTAGAGAGAAGCGTCTTTTCACAGCATTGTCCCAACAACAGTGTTACAAACACAGAAACTAAACGATTAACAAAAGATGGAGAGAAATCAATCATGAACCAGAGAAACTGCATTTTTTTGTGAAAATAAAGTGACGTTCTAAGTGCAAATCAAACATCTGAAACTGAGTTAAAGCTAAAAGAAGCAAAATGTTAGAGAAAAGTAGAAAATATTAGTTAAAAATAACAAAAAGGAGAAAAGTTTTAAAAAATGCTACTTAATAAGAGATAAAGGGCTAGCAAAAAGCTAACATATCACAAGGCTCACTAGAAGCCAAATGTAGTAAAAGTTTTACAGAAAGCTAAAAGTAGTACAAAGCTAGCTAAAGCTAAAAGTATCAAAAGGCTTCTTAAAAGCTAAAAAATATTAAAATGGCTAGCAAATAGTAGATAAAGGATCAAAAGGCTAGCTAAAAGTTAGTTTCCCCTACCATTACCCAAGGAGGGCGCCCCGCC
>NC_056498.1:48707952-48713682 GCF_014905685.2 Nematolebias whitei
CCGAGCTCCTTCAAAATCTTTGTTCTAGAAATCAGCGTCGACATACGGTAACTTTATTTTTGTTTTCTTGTGCTACTTTTAGTTTCTAGCAGTTTTGTTATGTTTAGCTTTTAGCTATCCTTTTGCTACTTTTAGCTTTTACATATGTTTTACTACTTAAGCTTTTACTGTAGCTAGCCTTTTTTCTATGTGTAGTGTTTAGCTAATGATCTTCTACTTTTAAGTTTTAGCAGGCCTTTTGGCTCTTGTAAATTTTAGTTCCTTTGGCTAATTTTACCAAAACTTTTGTTACTTTTAGCTATCCTTTTGCTACTTGTAGCTACCATTTTGCTACTTGTAGCTACCATTTTGCTAATTGTAGCTATCTTGCTACTTTTGGCTATTTTTTTGTTATTTGTAGCTACAGTTCTGCTACTTTTAGCTATTCTTTTGCTAGTATTATCTATCCTTTTGCTACTTTTAGCTATCTTTTTGCTACTTGTAGATACCATTTTGTTAATTTTAGCTATCTTTTTGCTACTTTTGGCTATTTTTTTGTTACTTGTAGCTACCCTTCTACTTGTAGCTATTCTTTTGCTACTTTTAGGCTTTACATATGTTTTACTACTTAACCTTTTACCGTAGCTAGCCGTTTTTCTATGTTTAGTGTTTAGCTAATGTTGTTTTGCTTTTAACTTTTAGCAGGCCTTTTGGCTCTTGTAGATTGTAGATCCTTTTGCTGCTTTTACCAAAACATTTGCTACGTTTAGCAAAACTTTTGCTACTTGTAGCTATCATTTTGCTACTTGTAGCTATCATTTTGTTACTTTTAGCTATTCTTTTGTTACTTTTAGCTATTTAGCTACTTTTAGCTATCATTTTGCTAATTGTAGCTATCATTTTGTTACTTTTAACTATTATTTTGCCACATTTAGCTATCCTTTTGCTACTTTTAGCTATCCTTTTGCTACTTGTAGCTATCATTTTGTTACTTTTAGCTATTCTTTTGTTACTTTTAGCTATTTAGCTACTTTTAGCTATCATTTTGCTAATTGTAGCTATCATTTTGTTACTTTTAACTATTATTTTGCCACTTTTAGCTATCCTTTTGCTACTTGTACCTACCCTTTTGCTACTTTTAGCTATTAGGGACACCTTTACTTTTTTTTTTAGCATTTTGCTTTATTTAATTTGTAGTCACTATTATGTTATATTTGACTAGACTTTTTGCAGCTTTTAGCTATCTTTTTAGTTTTCAGCTAACCTTTTGCTACTTTTAGCTACCATCTTTCTACTTTTAGCTTTTTGCTAGCCTGTTTATACTTTTAGCTTGTGGGGACCCTTTAGCTACCGTGTTCGCTGACCTTTCTTTAAAAAAAAGTGATTTCTTTAGTTCCGTTTCAGTTTTCTGACAGCAACCGTGGCTGACTGGTGCACAGAAGTGTCAGTGTGTGATTTGCATGGGGGGGGGGGGGGGGGGATCACCGAGAGCCAGAAGTGGAAAAAAGGCGAGGAGGGGCGCAGCTGTTCACAAAGAGGCTGTTGATTTCCAACATTTCAGCCTCCCTCCTCCTCTGAAGCAGCACATTATGTGACTCTGCAGCAGGTGTCTCCACACAAATACAAACTGAGATGCAGTTCCACCTCAGGAACCGAACCCTGGTCCACGCAGATCACTGATAAATGTGCCCCAGAAAACAGCCGAAGTCTTCCTGAAGTCACCGGGGATCGATTCGAAACAACTGAAGCAGGTGTTTGTTGCTGCTGTCTGGACAGATGCAACTCACGTCAGCAACTTGAGTTGCTTAATCCATCCTGTAGCTCAGAAACACAACAAGCCCAGGGTGGAATTTAACCCTCGAGTTCCTTGAAGGAATGCATATCGCCCGCCGCTTTTCACGCCAGAGTTTTAATTTGAAGTCATCCAATCCTGAGGATATTGAAGCCATTTTGGTCAAACCTCGTAAATCACGACGTCACACATGTTCTGATGTGGTTCCTGCAAGACGTGTTAGCGCTCAGAGTCTACGTTAGGGATGACTCTCAGCTACTACCACAGAGTTTTAGCTCAATGTCTGTAAAACTGACTGAGTTAAAGTCACGCACATCCAGTGCTCACTTTTTGAGTTTCACTAAAATCTGTCCAGTGATTCATGAAATATTTTGCTAAAATATAGTTTTAGCTTCTACCTATCTTTTAGTAAATTTTCCTAACCATTTCCTACTTTTAGCTATCCTTTAGCTACTTTACCCAGCCTTTTAACATGTTTAGCTTTTAGCTACTTTGCACTTTTAGTAAGACTTATGTTTCGTGTTTAGCTACTGTTCTGTTACATTTAACTTATAGCAAGCCTTTTGGCTCTTTGCTCTTTAGCTCTTTTACCAATTTCTTTGCTATGTTTGATCTTTAGCTACTGTTCAGGCACTTTTAACTTGTAGCAAGCCTTTTGGTACTTTTAGTTTTCTAACTGGCTACTTTTATCTAGCCCTTTGCTACTTTACTTAGCCATTAACATGTTTAGCTTTTAGCTACTGTTCTGCTACTTTTAACTTGTAGCAAGCCTTTTGGTTCTTTAGCTCTTTTAGCAACCTCTTTGGTATGTTTGATCTTTAGCTACTGTTCAACCACTTTTAACTTGTAGCAAGCCTTATAGCTATTATTTAGCCACTTTACTTAACCATTAACATGTTTAGCTTTTAGCTACTTTGAAATTTTAGCAAGACTTATGTTTAGTTTTTAGCTACTGTTCAGACACTTTTAACTTGTAGCAAGCCTTTTGGAACTTTTACCTTCTAACTGGCTACTTTTATCTATCCCTTTGCTACTTTTAGCTATGCTTTAGCTACTTTACCTAGCCTTTTAACATGTTTAGCTTTTAGATACTTTGAACATTTAGCAAGCTTTATGTTATGTTTAGTTTTTAGCTACTGTTCTGCTACTTGTATAAGCCTTTTGCTGCTTTTAGAATTTAAAGAAATATTTTGCTCTAACGCATCCAGAAAGAAGCAAAAACACTATCACCCGCCTTTCAGCTGAGGTTAGCCAAGTTCCATTTTCCCTCAAGGAAAGAATGTGTCAACAACATAAAAGTTAAAATTCCTGGAATAGCAACAACTACTGGTTTAAAATGTTTTTGTATCAGTTTTGTTGTCTGGAGCAGAAGATAAAAAAACTCAGAAAAAAAAAAATCAGTTTTTGTTTCGGTCACTTTTCCACAGAGAAACAGGCGAGCCTCAGCTGAAACATCATGTTGGTATTTCCCAACAGCTGGAGCGGAGCTGTGGGAAACATCCCATCTGCGTCGCGTCTGTTTTTCATTTCGTTAGCGATGCTGGATTTCAGGCTGGTGACGAGCCAGAACTGTTCTGAACGTTTCTCTTCTGTCTCGCTTCATCCAGACGTCGTCTTCATTAAACCGTGTCGTCCAGATTAACGCTTAATCTCTGCTTCAGCAGGTGGCAAAGCATCGGGGACAGCTGGCCGTAAGAGGCTCCATCGAAGACCAGGGTGCACGAGAGGAGAGCAAGCCAGACTGCAGTGCTCAGCTAATGGTCAGGAGGAGGTGGAGGAGGTGGAGGAGGAGGAGGTGGACAGCACTGCTTACTTCAGGAAGGAAAAATCTGGACGTCACACGCCACCTGTTGAGTCCTCAGTGAAGCAGCAGCGCTGCAGTAAACCCCCGTGCAGCACCGGTGATACCGTTCACTGCTCTGGAAGCCGTCCTTGTTCCACACCGAACAGAACCTCGACCCGTCTGTCCCAGTCCTCTGAGCTGGGGTTAAGTCCGAGCCCCGGGCCTCGGTCTTTGCCGGAGGACTCCTTTAACTCCAGTTTCAGTTTCATCCAGCAGTCTTTGAGCTGCAGCCAGAGGACAGACGTCACCACCACACCGCTGCAACAACCAGAACCACTAACTCCTTTTAATGTTCTAGGAACAAAACCAGGCACTTTTTCCACGGAGCGCGCTGTTCCAAAGCGGTCCACCCCCGTCCAATCGCTGCCGTCCTCCGCCCGGGTCAGCCAGGTCCAGAAGGAGGAAAGTTCACCAGGAAGGAGACTTTGGAGGGAGGAACCGTCCCACCTGCCCCTCTCCGAGTCCCAGTCTCCTGATCTTGAGGTGACGTCCTCCCTGTCGGTGGATTCGGACACCGCCTCCGCTTCCTCTGTCACCTCCGGCTACGAGAGCGCCACGCCGGCCTCGGAGCAGGGCTGGGACAACATGGTGAAGAAGTATGAGGGCCTGCTGCAGGACTGCCTCCAGAACAATCGCACGTACGCCAAGGTGGGTATGATGGTCCTCCGGTGTGGGACCAGCACGCACAGTCTCCATCACCTGTCACTGAATTTAAATACCAAACATCTCGATGTAACAGGGATCGGTTTGAAAGTCCACATTTGAGATTCCTTCTTAGTTTAAGCTGGTTTCTGTTGCGGTCCATGAGTTTTGGGTGTTTGTGACCAGCCAGCCGTGTGGCCACATTATGTATTATCAGCCAAATTTTAAAAGTCGCTCACAGAAACAGAATTTTCTGCATCATCTTGGCCAGGGGTCTTCAGGCTGTTTCTGTGAGTAGCAAGGCGGCCATCAGGCCTAAAACATTTGACTGTCATGCATGATGATTGGTTGTTTAGGACGGTTGGGCCCTTTTGCACGTGTAGAGTCAGTTTCTTTGTATTCCACAGAGGGTTGACTTGAACCACATCAATGAGGTGCTATTTATAAGACAGGTCTGGGTTGGCAGACCTCAGACTGATGAAGTCTTTCAGATGAAAGACAAAATGTTTCTCCCAAGAAGAAACTTGTCCAGATGACCTGATTTAACCCTTTTTCTAAATAATTATAATAACAGTGTGGATGTTTATGAAGCTTTCACTCTTTTGTGATCCATTTTACTTCCGTACGTTTTTCAGCATCGTTCTCGTTCCACAGTTTTCAGCTATTTCAACAATCATCAAAACATTTTAGCTCTTTCAGGACAATCCTGCTATGACTTTTGGTATTGGTGCAACTTAGGCTTTTTGAAATATTTAGCCTTTTCTGACATTTTTTTCTCCCATAGAAAATTAATTGAGCTCATTTTACATCTTTCAAATCTTTAGATGTGTTTACAACCTTTTACTGCTTCAGCTTTTTGTGCAAATTTAAACTTTTTTTCAGCTACTTTCAGTTGTTTTCAGATAATTTCCACTTTTTGTGCTCATTTCTGCTTCTTTCAGCGTAATTGGGCAGCGTGTGTTCTCTCTGCTTTTTCATGCTAATTTAAGATTTTTCTACCTTTTCAGCTACTGCTTTTTTTATTTTAGCATTTTTAGCTAATTTTAGCTAATAAGCTGTTTTCAGATAAAATCAAGTTTTTCATCTTAATTTCTGCTACGTTCAGCCTAAATAACTTCTTTATGCTAATTTCATCTCGTTATGCTCCTTTCAGCCTTTTCTGCTCTTTCAGATACTGTTTAGCTCTTTGATACTAATTTTAGCTTTTTCAGCCAATTCCACATTTTTTGAGCTTGTTGCAGTTCTTTCACCTTCCTTCTGGTAGTTTAAGCGTCTCTGCCTTTTCAGCTATATATTTTTTTAAGCTAATTTCAGCCTTTTTTGTTTGTTTTTAGCTAATTTCCTTTGTTTGCACTCAGTACCATTTATTTAAACCTAATTCAGCAAATATGTGTTCTTTCTCCTGCTGATTTAGGCTTGTTCTTCCATTTTAGCTACAATTCAGCATGTTTTTATATAATTTCAGCTGTTTTTT
>NC_056498.1:48713782-48716070 GCF_014905685.2 Nematolebias whitei
ATTATTATTATTACTAATTAATATTAATAATAATAGGTAATAATAGGTGCTTTCCATGCATTAAATAATGCACTGCCTTCCTTGCATGTTGAACCAAAATGGCTCCGTACATTACTCAGTTTCTGTGAAGAGTTTTCCCGTATTCATTTCCTATGGGAAATTTGGCATCTTTGTTAGCAAAATATGTCGCCATGGTAACTGCGAATGCCAATAAAATTGCACACTTCCCGGAGCCAAGTCGGTCGTTTAGTTGTAAATTTTGTGGGGGTCCACGTTGCGGTTCGAGCCGCATCAAAGTTGAAAAAGATACGCTTATCAGGTGTAGAATAATAAGTGGGCAGTCACCAACTAGTTCCTGGAGTTGGTGAAATACTGCGTCTTTGTTTGCAAATTACGTCACCATGGTAACTCGAAATGCCAATAAAAGTAACAGCACACATCACGGGGCCGAGCCGGTCGTTTTGATATAACTTTTGTGGGGGTGGACGTTGTGGTTCGCATTAACGCAGATAGAAATGTTGACACTCTTCCGAGGTGTAGAATAAAAGGTGCCTGCCCTGCGTGGCACTCCCCGATACAAATAAACGCAGACTCAGTGACGGCCTTTAGGAGCAACTGAGAGATTTTCTACTTGGAGTAGTTCCAGACTTTCCCACCGATTGGGGAAGATTCTGTAAAGTTTCCAGAAAATGTTCACCCCTGTGTAATCTATAAATAAAGAGTTCACCCAAATTAAAACTAAAGTACAATTGGGATCAATCCTTAGAAAGCATGGGATCTTTTTTCACTGTTACGCTGACGATAGTCAGATCTATAAGCCACTAAAAAAGAAAGATGCCTGTTCATTTTAGAGTTCATTTTAAGATTCTTTTATTTGTTTTTAAAAGTTTAAATGGTCTTGCCCCGTCCTTCGTCTCTGAGCTGCTTCACCCATACTCTCCTGCTCGCTGATCAGCTGATCAGCTGCTCCTGGAGGTGCCGAGGTCCAAACGGAGGCTCAGAGGGGGCGGAGCTTTTTCTGTTGCTGCTCCAAGACTGTGGAACGATCTCCCTCTTCCCATCAGACGAGCTCCTTCACTGTCCAGTTTTAAAACTCTTTTCAAAACACATTTTTACTTTTAATTATTTTTTTATGGATCTTAATGTTTCAACAACTGTTTTATGTGTTTAAGTGTTCTTGATTTTATGTGTACAGCACTTTGTGGCAGCTGTGGTTGTTTTAAAGGGCTTTATAAATAACATTATTATTATTATTTAAAATGGAATCAGTTGATGGATCAGTTTGTCCTGGGGTCGTCCTTCGCGTGTGTTTGAAGTTGATAGCGTGAGAGCGTGACCTTCATGTTGGCCTGCTTCTAACGGACACACCCTCCTCTCTGATAAAGTTTTTTTTTTTGTCCTGACCGGCTCCAGTGTTCGGGCCTGTTTTAAACGCAGCCATAATGTCTGCAGAGTTTTAGGAAAACATTAGCGGCGGTGAGAGCGAGCCGTTATCTAGCAGCTGGGAAGGCACTGCTGCATCCTCTGCAACGTGACCGGTGGCAGTTTCCACCAATTAGTGCTCTAATTCCACCCCCACCTGCATTGATTTTCTGTACATTATTAAATTGTGACTCAGCTCACTTCACGGGTTCCCCTGATAATCTTAGCTGGAGGAGAAGTTACCAGGCCTGTTTTTTTTTAACCAAAGAGATATTGTGGGCTAAATCTGAGCACTGATAACAGCAGCGCGGCGCTTTGATAAGGTCTTCAGCTGGAGCTCCGTAATGAGACGTTGAAAACAGACGTGAACTTTTCCCATGGTGCACTCTGTCTTTACGCGTTCAGTATTTTCTGTCGCACGTGTTTATATATTACAAACAACCAGTTTCGTGTCGTAGATCTGATCCGGTCAGGGGTGCGCGCTCTTAGTTTACAACTTTTTTCAAAAGCTGGGCCAAAAAAAGGAACTCCTCTCCTTTTCCCAGTTTGTTTTTCCCCCGAGTCATTGTTCGGACACGGTGTTCCTTCCAGAGTTTCACTGCTCCTGTAGAGCCAACGACTCTGCCTGCTTGACTCATCGCTTGTGTAACCTTCTCTTTTCATATCCGGTCCTCTTCAGGTTGTCTACGCTTTATCCTTTAAGCCAGCGGTACAGCTGAGAGCCGAAAGCTTTTTATTTTACCAACAAAGTCCATGCTCAATAATCCAGGTATACAATCCAACATTTTTCAGTCAGGTCATCTGGATGGTTTCTTTTTTTTTTTGTGCTGAAACGTTTCACCTTCCATCCAGAAGGCTTCATCAGT
>NC_056498.1:48716170-48718108 GCF_014905685.2 Nematolebias whitei
AAAAAGTAGTGAAACTAGACACATGTAGGAATTGGAGGTCAAAAAAAAATTCCAGACTTTTTTTCCTGCCTGAGGAGGAAAAAATTCTGATATAGTGTATCTTTTTACATTTAAAATTAGAGATACTGTATGTTGTTGCTTCTGTAATACATGTATGACCAGATTTGTGCTACAGCGAGGAAAATAAGTATTTGAATACCTGTGAACATCAATGTTAATATTTGCTACAGTCGTCTTTGTTTGCAGTGACAGAGGTCAAAGGTTTCCTGTAGTTCTTCACCAGGTTCACTGCAGCAGGATGTTGGACCATTCCTCCACAGATCTTCTAGATCAGCAGGTTTCTGGGCTGTCGCTGAGAAACACGGAGTCTGAGCTCCCTCCAAAGATTTTCTACAGGGTTCACGTCTGGAGACTGGCTAGGCCATTCCAGAACCTTGATATGCTTCTTACGGAGCCACTCCTTGGTTCTCCTGGCTGTGGGCTCCGGGTCATCGTCATGTTGGAAGAACCAGCCATGATCCATCTTCAATGCTCTCACTCAGGGGAGGAGGTTGTTCCCCAAAATCTCTCAATCCATGGCCCCGGTCATCCTCTCCTTAATACAGTGCAGTCGTCCTGTCCCATGTGCAGATAAGCACCCAAAGCATGATGCTTCCACCCCCATGCTTCACAGTAGGGATGGTGTTTTTGGGATGGTACTCATCGTTCTTCGTCCTCCAAACACGGCGAGTGGAATTAAGACCAAAAAGTTCTATTTTGGTCTCATGTGACCACAGAACTTTCTCCCATGACTCCTCTGGATCATCCAAATGGTCCTGGTCAAACTTAAGACGGGTCTGGACGTGTGCTGATTTAACCAGGGGAACCTTCCGTGCCGTGCATGATTTTAAACTGTGACGTCTTAGTGTATTACCCACAGTAACCATGGAAACAGTGGTGACAGCTCTCTTCAGGTCATGGACCAGCTCCTCCTGTGTAGTTCTGGGCTGATTCCTCACCTTTCTTAGGATCATTGATACGCCACGAGGTGAGATCTTGCATGGAGCTCCAGTCCGAGGGAGACTTGACAGTCGTGTTTAGCTTCTTCCATTTTCTAATAATTGCTCCAACAGTTGATCTTTTTCAACAAGCTGCTTGGCAATTGCCCCGTAGTCCTTTCCAGCCTTGTGGAGGTCTACAGTTTTGTCTCTGATGTCTTTGGACAGCTCTTTGGTCTCAGCCATGTTAGTAGTTGGAGTCTCACTGATTGTGTGGGGTGGACCGGTGTCTTCATGCAGCTAACCACCTCAAACAGGTGCTTCTGATTTAGAATAATAAGTGGAGTGGAGGAGGACTAACAGGTCTTTGAGGGCCAGAACTGTTGCTGATTGACAGGTGTTCAAATACTTATTTGCAGCATTAACACAAATAAATTATTATAAAATCATACCTTGTGATTTCTGGATTAAATTTTTTTTAGATCATGTCTCACAGTGCACATGCACCTAAGATGAAAGTTTCAGACCCCTCCATGATTTCTAAGTGGGAGAACTTGCAAAGTCGCAGCGTGTTCAAATACTTATTTTCCTCACTGTTTTATAGTCAAGAATAAAAAAAGCGACACTTCTGCTATTTAACATGATTTTCATGTTTCTAATGAAAAACATTAATTTATCAAAATCATTGTTAGTTCTTGTAAAATAGCTGGTTTCTGAATTTTCGTATTCTGATTTTCCTTTCCTTATTCAAGAAGCATTTTTATCATGAATATTGGTATTTTATTCATATAGCTAAAAATGGATACAATAAAGTGTAATAAATAAATCGGTTGATTAATAAATGACTTTAAAGCAACTGTGGTGTAGTGTTACACTTTGGGGTTTTGCTCCGACTCTAATGTCCGTGTTTGTTTATCAAGTGTACCGGATGCTGAGGGCGTTCTGAAGGAGGCGGATGGGA
>NC_056498.1:48718208-48721990 GCF_014905685.2 Nematolebias whitei
GTTGCTTTTGGTGGAGAAGATTGACTTTTGGGAAAAGGGGTAGAGACTATATAAGATATTTTTCTTCAAACTACTACTTTTCATTCAGAACTTTTGTTTTATGTCAACACATGACACATTTATTTTAAAGTGGAAATCTGTCCCGAAATATACTTTTTCCAAATCTATGCAGCCCTTTTGATTGCTTTAAATATGTCAATTTGGGCTTCTTGCTACCCCTAATTTAGAGTTACCAGTGAACCTGACGTGCATGTTTTTGGTCTGTTGGAGGAAACCGAATTTCCCAGAGAAAACCACACATGCACGGGGAGAACATGTAAACCCCGCTCTGAAAGGTCCCGTTCATAAACGATGGGATATGGGGCTACGGTAGCTCTGTGGCCGTACTCTTGTCACCCTGAGGCTGCAGGTTCAAGCCCGGGTTACTTCTGGGAAGGTTTTTTTTTTTTTCATTCATTCAACCTTATTTTTATATACAGGTTAATCCCATTGAGCGTCGGGGACTCATTTACAAGAGAGACCTGATTTCTTTAACAAAGAGTGATGACAACAGTGGACAACAATGACTGCAATAGACAATTATAAAAGAGGCATACAGATTTAATTGTATTTTTTTTACAAATTAGCATAAAATGGCAACCAAAAGGCCAGTCAAAAGGAAAAAAGTTGCAAAAAAACAGCTAGATTTGACATAAAACAATTGGTAATATTTTATGTGAGTTCACTGTCTGTCTGTCCTGCAGAAAGGAGCAACTGAAAGAAAAACAACAACAACTGCATAATTGTTGTACCCAGTCAAAGAAATATCTGACTTCTAGTGGCTAATATTCATGAAGGGGGCGTGGCCTCAACACCCCCACAGTAAGCAGTACGCTACGCGCTCATGATGGAGGAAAATAAATAGATCAACTCAAGTGTACAGTCCCTCGTTTTATTGCAGGGGATCCGTACAATCAAGTCCCGCAATAAGTGGAAAAACTGCGAAGTAGGATATATAAAGGTGTTTCAAACACTTCCCACACTCTTACAATATTCTAAACAATGTTTCTAAACGCTCTAAAACAGCACAGAATGTCATGACGTCAGCTCTCTGACAGCGCCCTTGGCCACGCCCACTTCTCTGCTGCAGAGCGGAGATCCTGACACGCTGCAGGAAGAAGCTTTTTCTGCAGCTATGTGGGCTGCACAAAGGCGCAGCAAGTGCTAAATAATTTATAAAGCTATTTATTTTAAATAAAAATGTCACGCCGATCATGCGGCTCCATCAATCAGCCAATTGTATGTCTCGTCTAATTTTACTGTGAAAAACTGAAATAGAGCAAATCCGTGAAAAACAAACCGCGAGGTAGCGAGGGACTACTGTCCATGCATAACATCTGCTTGTTTTAGTCCAGATTATGCTAAAAATAAAAATAAAATTAACTACATTGAAATCCCTTTAAGGCCCAACCTTCAATATTTATAAAACCCAGGTTAATTCCTGTTAATTTCCCTGAACTACCATTACCGTTTTTAACAGTTTATTGTCTTTATTTTCCTTTCTGACACCTGCAATTAATTTAAATGCAAAATAATCCCATTTTAATAACCCCTTTTTTAAAGTTAATAGATTGTGTGATGACTTTGTGTTTACAGAGTTTTGTCCAGTAATGCTCTTGACGACGTCCACGTTAACATCTTTGGACGCACTCTCAGCACAAACTAATAACGTTGCCATAGAAATTATAATAATCAATAATGCGTGATTTTCCTCACCTGGAGTAAAAGCTCTGTGAAACTGATGAATGTCTTCTCCTCTCAGCTCTTCAGCAATTTGACCGATCTTCTGTCTGACCCCGTCCAGTTTCCCATCCGCCTCCTTCAGAACGCCCTCAGCATCCGGTACACTTGATGACCAACAAACACGGACATTAGAGTCGGAGCAAAACCCCAAAGTTTAACACTACACCACAGTTGCTTTAAAGTCATTTATTAATCAACCGATTTATTTATTACACTTTATTGTATCCATTTTTAGCTATATGAATAAAATATCAATATTCATGCTAAAAATGCTTCTTGAATAAGGAAAGGAAAATCAGAATACGAAAATTCAGAAACCAGCTATTTTACTAGAACTAACAATGATTTTGATAAATTAATGTTTTTCATTAGAAACATGAAAATCATGTTAAATAGCAGAAGTGTTGCTTTTTTTATTCTTGACTATAAAACAGTGAGGAAAATAAGTATTTGAACACGCTGCGACTTTGCAAGTTCTCCCACTTAGAAATCATGGAGGGGTCTGAAACTTTCATCTTAGGTGCATGTCCACTGTGAGACATGATCTAAAAAAAATTTATCCAGAAATCACAAGGTATGATTTTATAATAATTTATTTGTGTTAATGCTGCAAATCAGTATTTGAACACCTGTCAATCAGCAACAGTTCTGGCCCTCAAAGACCTGTTAGTCCTCCTCCACTCCACTTATTATTCTAAATTAGAAGCACCTGTTTGAGGTGGTAAGGTGCATGAAGACACCGGTCCACCCCACACAATCAGTGAGACTCCAACTACTAACATGGCTGAGACCAAAGAGCTGTCCAAAGACACCAGAGACAAAACTGTAGACCTCCACAAGGCTGGAAAGGACTACGGGGCAATTACAAGCAGCTTGTTGAAAAAGATCAACTGTTGGATCAATTATTAGAAAATGGAAGAAGCTAAACACGACTGTCAGTCTCCCTCGGACTGGGGCTCCATGCAAGATCTCACCTCGTGGCGTATCAATGATCTTAAGAAAGGTGAGGAATCAGCCCAGAACTACACGGGAGGAGCTGGTCCATGACCTGAAGAGAGCTGGCACCACTGTTTCCATGGTTACTGTGGGTAATACACTGAGACGTCACAGTTTAAAATCACGCACGGCACGGAAGGTTCCCCTGCTTAAATCAGAACACGTCCAGGCCCGTCTGAAGTTTGTCCATGACCATTTGGATGATCCAGAGGAGTCATGGGAGAAAGTTCTGTGGCCACATGAGACCAAAATAGAACTTTTTGCTCTTAATTCCACTCGCCGTGTTTGGAGGATGAAGAACGATGAGCACCATCCCAAAAACACCATCCCTACTGTGAAGCATGGGGGTGGAAGCATCATGCTTTGGGTGCTTATCTGCACATGGGACAGGACGACTGCACTGTATTAAGGAGAGGATGACCGGGGCCATGTAGTGAGAGATTTTGGGGAACAACCTCCTCCCCTCAGTGAGAGCATTGAAGATGGGACGAGGCTGGTTCTTCCAACATGACGATGACCCGAATCACACAGACAGGAGAACCAAGGAGTGGCTCCGTAAGAAGCATATCAAGGTTCTGGAGTGGCCTAGCCAGTCTCCAGTCCTGAACCCTGTAGAACATCTTTGGAGGGAGCTCAAACTCTGTTTCTCAGAGACAGACCAGAAACCTGCTGATCTAGAAGATCTGTGGAGGAATGGTCCAACATCCTGCTGCAGTGAACCTGGTGAAGAACTACAGGAAACCTTTGACCTCTGTCACTGCAAACAAAGACGACTGTACCAAATATTAACATTGATGTTCACAGGTGTTCAAATACTTATTTTCCTCGCTGTAGCACAAATCTGGTCATACATGTATTACAGAAGCAACAACATACAGTATCTCTACTTTTAAATGTAAAAAGATACACTATATCAGAATTTTTTCCTCCTCAGGCAGGAAAAAAAAGTCTGGAATATTTTTTTGACCTCCAATTCCTACATGTGTCTAGTTTCACTACTTTTT
>NC_056498.1:48722090-48747075 GCF_014905685.2 Nematolebias whitei
GTGATGGAGTTACACTCAAAGCTGCTCCTCAGTGTTAAATTATTATTTTATATATGTGAATGTTTCTGTTCAGTGTCCTGAGACGACTTCTGTCGTGACTTGGCGCTATAGAAATAAACTGAATTGCATTGAATGTTAAATCTTCAGCAGATTGGAGTAAGAACTTGTTGAGTAAACAGCATCCAGGTAGATATAGATACTTTATTAATCCCATTGCGGGGTTTGAGGCATCCAGTAGCATTTTCTAATTATACAGGAAAAAAAATGAAATAATCAAAAGAAGCAGAATACAAACATTTGATAAAAGACCATATGCACATGCACAAGGTGGCATGAATGGGAGTACTACATTCATGATTAACATATGTACACTTACATATACATCTGTACATGTGTGTATATACACATATACAATGTGAAGAAGCTGCACATCAAACCTGGAGGTGAAACCAGTTTGTTCACCTGTGAGTCATGAAAAAAGTTCAAGCTGACTCGCTGTCTGTGTGGTGGTTGTGTTTTCAGTCGACACAAATAGGGCAGCATCAGTGACGGTGACAGAGTGACCCCTTCTGGTCTGAGGCCCGGCTCAGTCCACCCGGTTCAGGACCCAGAAGCTCCAGTCAGTCAAACTGTGTGCTGCGTTAAGTCGGTCTCTGTAGGCATGGAAACCAAACCCATAACACCACCGTCTGTAATAAACCATGTTTATATTGGTCTGTTTTCACTTTTAGGTTCATAAATGATGTGAAATGTGTTTTGAATATATTATTATATATATATATAAAAATGTATGAATATATAAATATTAAATATATATATATAATATGGGGAAAATTCTGAAGATGTTTTAAAAATAGTCCAAAAACGTAAAAACTCATAAAACTAAACTAAAAAATGCTCACATTTTGATGTTTGAGACGTGCTGAAGAGAAGCAAGGGCAAATGAAATGCTAAAGCTGCTGCAAGTGGCTCAATATCGTAGCCATGGCAACAGTTCACCTGTGCCTATCCCTTTCTGACTGCTGAGTTAGTGAAAGGCAGGCAGAAGCGGACTGAAAAATAAGCCTCAAACAAACAGTCGATGTGTAAAACCTTTTTTTAAATGTGTGTAAAATTCTTGAACCGTGTTTTTATTTTATCTACGGGGTTTTATCTCTGAGATATGACCAGCTGAAAAGACTTCACAGAAAATATTTTGATTTTTTTTTTACTCTCTATTTTGCAGATTTTGTCCACGTTATGTAATATACTCCTACTAAAAGTCGTGGCATAATATTCCTAATGGAGCCACGTGTTTTGATGTATTTTCACGTTTTATTTTAAAACCGGGCAACAAAATTCAGGACTAAAATTTAAAGCGATATTTGAAACAACCTTTATTTATCTGCACTGATGCATCTTATTTGCTCCACTCGGATAAACCAGACTGTGAGAAGAACCTCAACGCTGCCACATTTAGAGAAACGCAGCCTGTTGTCAGGATGTCAGAGCTGATCTGAGTTCAGTCATGATGCCGACTGTCAGCGGTTGTAGAGTTCACAAGCTTTGATGAAGGGACCATCTACTGTACTAACTATAGAACATGTGAGCAGAAGGTTAAAACGAGCTTCTAGCAGTTGTATTAGTGTTGTGATGTGTGCGTAACTTTCCCATCTAATAGGTCTGCATGCTCCCTGCAGGTAAAAGATGGACAACCACCCACTCAGTGGTGGTTTGACTTAATTTGTTGCCCAAATGTCATGAGGTCGGGTTAAAGGGGAAATGACTCACCAGCAACAGATAAAGTAAGAGGCCATAGTTCTTTTCAGGTCTCCAAACTTAAACTTACAGTAACTTCTTCACCCACAAGACGAGTTCATGAGTCTGTTCTTCACGTTAAAGGTACTCAACGCCACGTCATGAAGAAAGATTTTAAAAAATCACAAGGCAAAAAAAAAAGTTTTTCCTCACATCAATCATTCATGTGTCTTTGTGTCAAAAAACTAACAAACAAAACGAACGACAAAAATTTGTGAACGGTTTCCGACGACCAGGAGCATTTGTTTTATCTATGGAAACAGCCACGTTCTCTGTGCATGTGTGGGTTTTCTCCCGTTTCCTCCCACAGACCAAAAACATGCATGTTAGGCTGATTGGTAACTCTAAATTGTTCCCAGATGTGAGTGAGAGAGCGAATGGTTGTTTGTCTCCATATGTCCCTGTGATGGACTGTCCAGGGTGTCCCCCTGCCTCTCGCACAGTGATGGCTGGATATGGGCCCAAAAAGGAAGAAGATGGTAAAGATAATGGATGGATGATTTATTGAACCTGATTTGTTCATATTTCAATTTAAAAAATGCAAACTGTATTTTTCAGCCTATAAGTCGTGTTATTTTGCATATTTGCATGTCCTGTGACTTATTTATGGATTTTTTTTTTCCATATTTATAAACCAATTTTTGGCTGAGATATGACCGTTTTCATTCATTCTGACTGAAAATATTGAACACTACCATTTTCAGCCACTAGATGGCAATCGAGCATTATGGCATGCCATTATCATGTAATAGGTAAAAGTGGCTATTAATGACACAATTGGCTTGCCATAGCCTGCCACGTTCGTCCAGCTCGCCTCGAGTCAAATCAGCTTCATTTTGCCGCGCCGCACCGGTGAAATGAAGCTGATTTAACCATTGATGTGCATTTATTAAGTAAAAGTTAAACTGACACACCTTTGCTATAAAGTAGAGCAAACAAATAATTGTTTATCAAGTGTTAATCTTGTTAAATTCTTGTAAAGTCCTCCAGTGCACACTCCTGCGGCCATCATTCGGCAGCCAGTCGATTTTTGGCACAACACCGGCTCACGTTTCCAGATTGGTCCACATTTCTGGGTTGTCAGCGGTGATGCGTAATGGATGCGACTTATAAGTATTTATGGATTTTTCCGCTTTATAAGACATATTTGGACTGCTGCGACTTATAGAGCGGTGCAACGTTTACGGCGGAAAATACGGTAAATATGATTTTACAAAGATCAAAAAACACAAGACGGTAATAATAAATAAAATCATGAAGTGTAAAGACAGCGGGTAATTTTTTTTTTGCATTTTTGATTGTTTTACCCAAAATTATTTTATTTTTCTATTTTTTTAATAACTGGGGTGCTTCTTTACCTAAAGAAACACAAGATTATCAAACGATAAAATGCTAACTGGTTAGCAGCTGATAAAACACTGTGTTTTCTGCTGCTAATCAACAATTCAGAGGTAATTTTGAGGCATCTAAACAAATGGATGATCCAAACAAGTCGTTAAACTTCACAAGCACGTCCATCTACGTGAGCTAATGAACTTCATAAAGCGTGTGGGACTGGTTTGCTTTCAGGAACTGGTCCAGATGCAGACACTGACGCAGGCTTTGGAGCATCATTGCAGGATTGGACCACATCTCCTGCTTCTGTCCGTCTGTGTGTTTCTGCTCTGCTGGCCACCAGACAGCAGATCACAGCTGGTCCGGCCTCGCAGCTTCACGTCTTCCTGCTCGTGATCTCACCGAAGTGAACGACGTCGAGACAACTCGCGGAGAAACCAACTGGAAAGATGTGCAATATGTGCAAACTTTAAGCGTGAGGACCTCCCCCGGTGGCTCGCTTCCACCTAAACGAGGAGAGACGGCGATGAGGGAGAAGCTGCAGAGGAAGCAGGTGCAGCTGGAGGAATCGGAACAAAAACAGGATTCAGAGCAACGGAAAGGGAAAACAGCTGAGGGACTTTTCGTTTTATTAAGCTCCTTGCACCTGATTAAAAAATATGTAATAATTTGAGAGCAGACTTTGCTTCTGGCTGATGGGAGGACTGGTAAGGAAGCAGATGGAGGATTAAAGCTGGCCTAATTGTTACCACCCAGCAAACAACCCCCCATCTGCTGAAGAGGGGAACTCCTCAAGGGTCTCCAAGAGCTGCTGCTGCTGTGTCCATCTCCAACCTCTCCAGACCCCTTCAGAGTCGGTTACGTTTGGCTTTAACTACGTCCACTGCCAATCTTTAGACAATAATACAATATATACAAAAATATTAATAATGATGTGACAAGAACAGGCAGGGAATACAATTTTATCGTACAAAATTAATTTTCGTAGCTCTTTTATTAAGGATCTGTCTTCTTGGCTGCTTTGGAAAGCTGCCGAGACACTGAGAGTGACAGCAGGTCCCCTCTGACAAACTGCCAGACCAAATCAGCAGATAAACTCAAGGTTGTTGAAGCTGCACGCAGCTTTTCCTGCAGCGCAAACCTCCTCGTCTTGTTTAATGCAGAACTCGTTAGATGAGAAGATTGATTAATGATCAGAGGTTTATCCCGTTACCCGTATGGAGGACGCAATGTGACAAAATTAAATAAATAATAATGGGGTTCCATAATAATAATAATAATTAAATGTGTTTTTTAAGTATTAAATGCATCATTAATACACAATTAAATGTACAATTAAAATATTTATTTCATGATTTATTTAATTTTGTCACATTCCAGCCTCGTGTGTCACCATGAAGTTAACCGTCAGTCAAACTCAGTGGGCGGGACTAACGCTGATCATGTGAAATCCATTGCTTCGGTCTGAAGTAAAAGCGCGTCTTCTTCTTTACATTCATGGTATGAAAAAAAAGCTTCATGCAAATACACGTAAACACAATTACCGCTTCATGAAGTTGCGGAATATATTTTCTTGCCTGTGGATCAATCCGTTATCTGCGGTCGATTGGTCTTCGCTTGCTGTGAGGAGCAGCCAATCAGGCGTCGGGGTCTGTTCACGAGCCGTCCTAGTCCCGCCCACTGAGTTTAATGACAGTTAACGTCATGGTGTTACTGGAGGACGAAAGGTGACAAAAACAAATAAATAAATCATGAAATAAATAATTTAAAAGGTACATTTCATTATTTAATGATTCCTTTAATTACAGTTTGTTTGCATTATATTATTATTTATTTCATTTTGTCATATTCTGTCCGCCATATACCTGAGCACCCTGAGCTTCCACCAGTAAATTTAGGTCTTTCCCTTTCTTTAATCTGGTTTCAGTCTTCACTCCCCCCCCCCCCCCCCCCCCCAGTTCTCAAATGTGTGAATCAGAAAGCTGTTTTAGAAACATATGGCGCTCCTGTTTGGGTGACAGACGCCTCCTGCGTTTGATCCCCTGCAGAGAATTGCCTCCAGGTTTAAAACTGTAAAACTGTTGTCTCGTGAAATCACCAAAGGCATCTGATTTAGAGGCGATTAATCGTACAGGGGGGGGCAAAAGAGGGTCTGGATGGCGTTTTAACCCTGTGGACGTACAGGTTTCAGGTGGGAAATAGCCCCGAGGGACGATTTGGAACAAGTTTTGATAAAAGCAACTGTTGATCAGCAAAGACAGCTGATTTTTATGGTTTTTAAAGAAACAAAATTGCACTGTTGCTCCATTGAGAATGGGGGTTGTAGGGGTGGGTGGGGGGGTTGTGAGCTCATAGACTGATGTACAATGGGCCATTTCACTAAAGGCCAAACCATAATGAAGCACTCGGGTGTGGACGATGACAGACGAGGAGAAGAGAGGACGTGGGGGGAGAGAAATGAGTGAGAGAGCTGAAAGCGTCCCTCGGCGGCCCACTTGTAGCCCTGGAGTCCTCTCTCACTACTGCACTTTCCAGTGAGACGGCACTTTGACAAAACTGGGCAAAAACAACTGACCTACATACAAGAACCACAGTTAACGCACGAGGATGGATTTAATCAGGTCTTACAAGGCTAACGAGCTCCCGTCCCTGATACACTGATTGCCTTTAAGTGCCACGAATGACAGAAAGTGAAACCCCATCAGAGAAATATTGGAGTAAAATGGCCGACATGCTCATGTGATGGGCAGACCCTGAGCCCTAAGGCCCAGAACAATTTCTCTATCAGCGCCGTACGATGGATAAGTAATGGAGGCCGTGTGAGCTACGAGACAAGTGGGTGACCAGGTTTGAATCTGTTCGTAGAGGTAGAGCAGCCGACTTGGGACCAGAAAGTCGCGGTTTGACTCCCAGCCATTCCCACATGTGTCCTTGAGCAAAACACCTAATCCCTAACTGCTCCCCGGGTGTATCTCACCTGTGATGGGTTATAATGCAGAGAACTAATTTCACCATTGTATGGAAACAAATAATGGCAACACATGGCACTTTTCTTAAAGTGATAGTTGAGTTCTGTAGTTATGAACAATTAATATCTTACCTGCTGTAGATAGCTCTGAATGTTCTTTGAATAAATACTATGGATTACAATGTTTCCCCTACCATTACTCAAGGAGGGCGCCTCACCCTGCCAACAGTACCGAGCACCTCGCCTACCGAAATTATCCTTCACCCACAAACTCCCCCACCCCCCGGTTGACAACTGCCAGCACAGACGTAGCACTAAGCTAGCGGCGTGCAATACAGAAGCGTAACCTATAAAACTACTGATGTAGCGTTCCGCTTCTCTTAAGTTCCACCCCTCCATCGACAACTACCAGCACTAATATACAGGTGCACAACAGACATGCGCCCCCCCACCCCCACCCCTGGACAATAATCCACAAAGGCATGAGCGCCCTGCCAAGGCAATAGACCTAGGGGAAGCACTGGATTGCTGCCATATGATAACTTAAATCTTAAGATCGTTTTATACTACACCGGAAGCTGCAGTCGACTTGCGGTCACACAGTTGCAAGATGTTCTTTTACATACCATTCAGTCCACGAGACCCCACCCCCAGGTGCAGAGCTCCTGAGACCCCTCCCGCTGCAGTACACGTCACGCCCAAAGCTGTTGCTCACCTCATTTTGTGAAACGCTGGTCGTCATGCTGGTGCTCGTCTCCCGGTGCTTCACATGAACGTCCAGCCAACATAAAGCAGAGACTGTAGGGATTCAGTTCTTTCCACTGGTTCCTGGTTCCTGGCCAATGAGCAGCAGCTGTGGGTGATCTCCCTATTGAGTTCCAGTGGTATAAAGAACCGCAGGAGAGCTTGCGTCCTTGCTGGAGCATTGCATAACTCTTGGTAGTTGTTTTGCAGCCATCTCTTGTTATTGATAATATAAAGAACCTTGTGTTCTCCTGAGTCCTACCCTAGATCCCTCATATACCTTCTTGTACCTATATCTTCAGCTGCTCAGCCGCCTTTCCACCACCAGTACAACGACTTACCTCTGCCTGGAACCATTACCCTCGTCTCAACGTGTCGAGGTCTCCTCTTCCAGTAAGAGTTCTTCCACCAGAGATCCATAATCGACACCATTTCCCTGGACTCCTCCCTCCTCAGGTGTTCCAGGCTCGTCTGTAGATAGCATCGTTAAATATTCGCTGTACCTGAGTTTGAGGCTGTTTACCTTCAGTCTGGTTCTCATTTGGGTCTTTCCTCTTAATTGTAATAGTGACAGCGCCGGCACGGGTTTCTTTCCACTCTGGTCTCCAATCCGTCCCTGCGTCTTCCATTTGGCCTTTATAAATCTGTCACAAAGAGTTTACAACAGCTGGATTCTTGAAGCGGACTAGTTGAACATTGCTGTCCCACTAAAAGAATGAAACTCACCCACGAACTTCTGATCAGACACTTTCTGCATTCCCAGTGAGAAGAGTTAGACCTGTGTCTTGTGTTGAGAAAACTTGGACAAAGCTACTACCAGAACAAAATGTTGCTATTTTTGTCAAACGTACGTCAACGAGAGACGATTCCTCTGCTTCCAGTGGAGAATAAAAGAACCTTTAGAGGTTCGTGCGATCCTTTTGTGCATAAATCAGCTCCTTGAATGGATCAAATGTGCCAGTTTGGCCTCGCCTCGAGACTCTTGCAGTCCCAGTTGAACACACTTTACTTCCTGTCAGGATCAAACTAATCTTGGTCTGGACCAAGACCACAGAGCAGAGGAGAGGACACGCTGAGCGTGCGCACGTTGCCAGCAGAAAAAGACCATCTGCTGAAATGTTCTGCTTGTCTGAAAAAAGGGAAGACATTTGCTGCTTCATTTAAGCTGCCAGTCACTTTAATTTGTCTTTTACCGTCAAAATGTCGCTAACAGTTAAACGGAATTGAACGTGATTTATTTGATAAAATTAGACGTGAACCAAACAAATTCTTATTTATATTTTCAACAAACGTTAAAAGACTTTAAATCCGTACAGTGTTTATCAGCTGGAAACTAAAGGCCGGGCGTTCATTGCAGGAGTGCATATCACCCAGTGCCTTTCATGCCAGAATTTTAGATTAATGATGAAAATGAATGAAATTTATGATGAATTAAAAATGTAAGCTGTCTTAGTCAAATTCAATTCAGTTTATTTATATAGTGCCATATCACAACAAAGTTGTCTCAGGGTACTTTACAGGAACATTCACACACATAGAAAAGCCAATTAGTAAAGTTCTCTAAGGAATACCACATACGTCCCATTATACAAACTATTATACAGCAATGGTGGAAATTTCTAGTATTAATGCCTTTTATTAGCAACTTCTATTGACTAAGTATAAAAATGTGTGACGTGTATTTTTCTAATATCTTTACTGCATGTTTCTACGGGTCTAGTTGTGTATTTTTATGTGTAAGGGAGTTTTAACCTGTTATGAAGAAATAAATTATTCTTTCTTCTTCTTTCGGCTGTTTCCTCCTTCAGGGTTCGTCACAGTGAACTAACTCGCACAAAGGCTTGGCGATTGTTTTTACGCCAGATGTCCTTCCTGACCAGTGTTGCCAGGTGAGAAATGTAGGATTATCGTACTAGAGACATAAAATTATTGTATTTTGAGGGAAATGATCGTACACCCGTCATAACCAAAATAACAAGTCTATTGATGCACTATAGTCACTCTAGATAATTATCGTACACCTGGCAACACTGTTCTTGACACAATCACAGTCCTCTGTGTGGAGCAGAGAGCTGCCATGTAGGGCGCCCAGGGAAGCAGATGGGGGGGATTTCCAGAGTGGGGGCAAATGAGGGTGGAGGCAACTGTGGGTGTTCCATCTTTTCCACCCGTATTTTTGATGTTTGGCAGCACGGTGGCACAGTTGGTAGAGATGCCGCCTCTCGGCGAGCAGGTTACCGCGGTTCAAATTCCAGCCGGGGGCCGTTCTGGGAGTTTGCATGTTCTCTCCGTGCATGTGTTTCCTTCGGGTACTCCAGTTTCCTCCCACAGACCAAAAACATGCATGTTAGGCTCATTGGTAACTAAATTGTACCTAGGTGTGAGTGAGAGAGTGAATGGTTGTTTGTCTCTATGTGTCCCTGTGATGGACTGGAGACCTGTCCAGGGTGTCCCCCACCTCTCGCACAGTGACAGCTGGACATGGGCACCAGTGATGACTCCTGCGACCTGAAAAGGAAGAAGTGGGTAAAGTTAATGTATGGATGGATGGATTTTTCATGTTGTTGGTTCGGGGAGTTGAACCGGCAACCTTCCAATCACAGGCTCACCTTCTCTAGCCTCTGCGCCACCACTCCCCCTGCATTATAAATAAAGAAATAAGAGCGCGTGTTAATGGTGACCACCAAATTTTCGCTCACTGTCTGAAAAACGGAAGTTGTAGCCGTTTTCGTGTTTAATGTTTAACTTTTAGCAGCCTCTTAATTTGGACCGACTCCAAAAGTTAAAGTCTTAAAGTTTCTTTATTTGTCATGCCATTGCTTACACAGGATTCCAGTTACACCCAACAAAAGTATAAATTGTAAAGAAAGATCTAGTAGATGCACATCTGATCATTCCTTCCCGCAGTTTTAGTGATTCATTAGATTTTATTTTTTTAACCGTTTGATGTTGGACCATGACAAAGACGGACACTCTGCCTGCTGCACAAAATCTGAGACCAAACGCAGCGTATGTATCACCAGCTCAAGCAGGACAAGCTATACATCACACTTCCCCAGGGAGGGCGTGCTGAAACGATCTGTGCCTCCACCGCTGACCTTCAGCAGGTCACGGGGAGTACGGCTCCTGCCCCAGGACTAACCTACGAGGCTTAACAGCTGGAGGAAGGAGGGCCGAAAGAACCAACGAAGCATTCCTGCAAATAACTTCCATTTAAACATGTGTAGCAGGTTTCAGCACCTTGCACTTCTATTCATGTTAAATATATATTTAATTCTAGACTCCAGACTGCAGCTGGATCTCCTGCAGGAGATGGAAAATGATTCACTCAGCTAGAAAAAAGCAACCCTCCTGTGCATGTTCCTCCTCTGGAAGAATGGGTTTTTCTCCTGAGCTGCAGAGGTTTGCACCATCCAGCGGTCTGTCCGCGGGCGTCGTCTCCCAGAGCTCCACGGCTGCGTGGGTTAAGGGTCGATGCATTAGCTGTTCTTTGAGCGCAGCATCAGGCAAAATGACAGAGTCGACGCGTTACAGGAACTGTTTGAAGACGGGTTTTGTGTCACGGCAACTCATTCTGTGACGATATACAATGGGAGAAGTAAAAGTTTAACTAAAGTCCATGCTCAATAATCCAGGTATAAAATTCAACATTTTTCAGTCAGGTCATCTGGACAGCAATGGAAGAGGGGCGTACCAAAGAGACCATCTAATCACAAGCAGAACTGGTTTGTTCCACTTTGGAGTAAGCTGTTGGAGGAAGAGTCAGTTTTGTTGTGCGTTTCCTTGACTGATGAAGCCTTCTGGATCAAAGGCGACACGTTTCAGCACAAAAAAAGAAACTGTCCAGATGACCTGACTAAAAAATGTTAAAAGTTTAAATGACTGCTAAAGAAATGTGCATTTTCTTTCTTTTAGTTTCATAAAATTAATTTCCTTAAATGATTTGCTAAAATTGAATAGTTTTCATCTGACACTATTTCTATCTTATGTGATTCTTGACCTGCCATTGTGTATCTATTCCTCTCAAACCCAGCCGGTTGAAGCAGATGGCCGCTTGTCCTGAGCCTGGTTCTGCTAAAGGTTTCTTCCTCGTGAGGGAGTTTTTCCTTTCCACCGTCGCCTTCATGCTTGCTCAAGATGAAAGTTCTGTACGGTGGCCCTAAGGTGTAAATAAACGTGAAAAAACAGAATTACATTAAGCCAAACTGGAAGTTGTTTTTTTTTTTTTACTTAACAGCCTAAAACCGAACAACAGAACAATGTGCAGCGCAATGGCGGTCCAGTTAGCAGGCTATCCTTTAGAAATTGTTTTGTTCAAGCTTAAAGAAGATTTGACGCTGGAAAAACTCTGAAGTATCTTTTTAGGTAATGAAGTTTTGTTGACAGACATTTCAGTTTTACATAGTAGCTTTACTCGCACAACATTAGTAATACTGTATACACAACCGTGACCATTTAAACGATAAAACTAACACGAGGCGAGCCACCCGATTTTGCGAAGTATAAATAAATAGATTTGCCCACAGAGAACCGACCTAGTGTGTGCTAGTTAAAAAACATTAGCAAGTGTACCAGCGATTAGATGTAGCACAAATGCTAAAATAATAAAAGTTTCTTCAATTTTAATTTTTACTGAGCAAGTAGCATGTGTAATCTGTGCTCGGCTTTAATCTGCCAGTCACCACAAATCATACTTTAATAAATCAGTTGCATGATTTAAATGCACAGTCATTTTTAACTATCGATAACAACCTTTAGTTTGTTCGGACTCTAAGTGTTTTAATATGTTTAGTTTCCCCGTAGGTGTCTAGTAGCAATAAATGAATGAAAGTCTGTAATGTAATTCTGTTTCTTCAAATGTTCATTTACACCTCAGGGCCACCGTAGTTCTGTGATGGAGTTAAACTCAAATCAGTCGGCTCCTCGGATAAATTTTGTTTTTATACATAAATGTTTCTGTTCAGTGCCCTGAGATGACTTCTGTCAGTGACTTGGCGCTGTACAAATAAACTGAATTGAATAAAACGGAGGCACAAACACAGTAGAAAAGCTCAAATTAAATAAATATCTGAAGGAACGTGGACGTGAGAGTCGATATCATTCCTGCAGTTGAAAGTTTATGGAACAAATTCTCGGGGTTTTGTTCACAAGTGAGGGAAGAATGGAGCGTGAGATTGACTGAGGGATTAGTGCAGTGTCTGCAGTATTGTGGACTCTGTGCCGGTCCGTTGTGGTGAAGAGGAAGCTGAGCTGTAAGACAAAGCTCTCTGTTTACCGGTCCGTCTACCTCACCTCTGGTCACGAGCTCTGGGTAATGTCAGAAAGAATGAGATTGTGGATACAGGTGGCTAAAATGAGTTTCCTCTGCAGGGTAGCTGGACTCTCCCTTAGAGACAGGGTGAGAAGTTCAAATTGCTGCTCCTCCACATCGAGAGGAGCCAGTTGAGGTGGTTCGGGCATGTCTGACTGGGAGGAGACCCCGAGGAAGACCCAGGACACGGTGGAGAGACTACATCTCTTTGCCTTAGAGTCCTCCCAGAAGAGCTGGAAGAGGTGGCTGTGGAAGGACGTGTCTGGACCTCCCTGCTCAAGCTGCTGCCCCACGATCCAACTTCGGAATAAGTGGAAGATGATGATAGATGGACCAAATTCATATTTTTATTGTAAAAATATTCATCATTTGGTGACTTGTTACAGAAAAACGGTTTCGTTTTAGTTTAAAAAGAGATAAAGTACATATGAAAACCTTGTTTGATTACTGACACAACCTTGTAGCCTTCGAATAAAACAAAAAAATTTTTACAATCTGCCGTGCTCTGGCAGCCTGAGCAATCAGCGAGGCCTCGGCCCCACTTGATGAAATGCGTTCGGAAAAGGCCACCTCTTCACATTTGTAAAAGTCACCTTCCATTATGTTCCACTCGTAAGGGTCGGGTGTTCGTGGAGCTCAGTAATATTATCTCTACAAGTGTGCAGGACCAGCCTGACATTTGTAAACCGTCGTTTTGCTTTTCCTTCCCTCATCACAGCGTCCTAAGATCCATCAGGTCCTCCTGATGACTCGGGCAGACTTGCTGTAAGAAGCAACCCAGAGCTACGCTCATCTTTCTGGCTGAATGCCACTCTGTCATCACTCTGCTTTCACAGAACACTTATTCCTCCAAATCACGCATCTCGTGCCACTGTGGCAAATTGGACCTGATTTGGACTGGATAGAGGAGCGACTGGTGCACAGTAGAATCCAATTAAAGTGGGTGGGTGAAGTGAAATGTGTAATTGGCATTAAAAAAAAAGAGGAATGTGTGAGAATCAAAGGTGTAAAATACAAAAAAAAACATTTCAGAGGAAATTGGAGCATCAGCAGTTTACAATCTGTTGTGAATTTAATGCTCAACACAGAACCTCTGATATGGTTTTTTTTAGGATTTGTGATTAAATTGCTGAGCAGTCACTCATTATTTTCAAACTGAAACGCTTGTTTTCGTCATAACAGCTCAACAAAAATCCTTTTTGTTTTATTAACTAACAGTAAATATGTAAAGGAGCAGATTGGTCCGGTCTGCGATTGAGGTCCCTAATACCGTATTTTCCAGCCTATAAGTCGCATCAGTCCAAATATGTCTAAAGTGGCAAAATCCATAAATGCGTCACATTTATTATGCGTCACCGCGGACACGTCGAGTTTGTTACGTGTCACCACTGACAACCCAGAAATGTGGGCCGGTGTTGTGCCAAAAACCGACTGGCTGCCAAATGGCGGCCGCGGGAGCGTGCACGGGAGGACTTTACCAATAATTTAACAATATTAACACTTAAAAGCAATTTGTTTGATCTAAATTATAGCACAGGTGTTTCTCAGTCTAACTTTTCCTTAATAAATGCACATTGATGGTCAAATCAGCTGCATTTCAAAAGCCGATTCGCAGAAGCGGGAGCGCGCAGAGGGACGACTCGCTGTGTATTTCTCCAAAATTTAATAAGATAAACACCTAAAGGCAATTGTTTGCTCGACATTATAGCAAAGGTGTGTCTCACTTGAACTTTTCCTTAATAAATGCACTTCATTGGTCAAATTAGCTGCATTTCGCTGCGGCGCTGCAGCTAAAAGAAGCTGATTTGATGGTTGCTCCAGGCACGATCCCGGAGCTGGACGAAGGTGGCAGGCTTTGGCAAGCCGATTGTCATTTATAGCCACTTTTACATGACACAACGGTATGCCATACTACTCGAGTGTCATCTAGTGGCTGAAAATGGTATTGTTCAATATTTTCAGTCAGAATTAATGAAAACTGTCATATCTCAGCCAAAAACTGGTTTATGAATACAGGAAAAAATCCATAAATACGTCGTTTCGGCGTATAAGTCGCAGGGCATGTAAAATACGGCACGATGTTTTCATGTGATGCAACATCCAGAGCTAGCCGCCATCTTTGTAGGCAGGCTGTAGCTGTAGACCTACATATGTCTATGCAGACCCGGTTGAGTAAGTTTGTCGAGTATTTTATTTCTTTAAATAAATTGCAATGGTTGTTTCGTGCTGGGTTAGAGGATGTTCCAACTGGGCAGAAGTTTTGGAAAAACGCAGTTTTCACTTAATACCTAAATCAGGAAATGCGGAGAACGTCAAACAGAGGAGCTGAGCGCAGAACGTTGTCGAGTCTGGCTTGGAAACATCAACCGCAAGGATCCGCCCTGGAAGACGTCAGGGATCTGCACCGATCACTTTTATTCCGGTAAACAAAAATTATATATTAGTCATTTTGCTAAACAATGTCAGTATGTGTTGAAACTAATCTGTTCATGATTTAGCACGTCTCTACTGTTGTTAGCTTAGCTATGCTATGTGCTAACTGTAAATGCATAGTAACAATGTCCTGGTTCTAGTCCCAAGTTGAGCCTGGACTCTTTATATTAGAATATTGCATGTTAATATTTTGTTTAAACCTTTTTTTAACCAGTTAGATCTGACTGAGACTTAAAAGTCTATTTTTCAAGAGAGACCGGGTCAAGAATGGCCGCAGCCTACAAACATTACTTCATTAAACCAGAGTTATTAAATAATAATAATAATAACGATGTGTTGTGTTATCATTGTATGTTCCCATACAATGGTGAAATTGGCTCTCTGCATTT
Organism: Nematolebias whitei; assembly: GCF_014905685.2. Lineage (NCBI taxonomy): Eukaryota > Metazoa > Chordata > Actinopteri > Cyprinodontiformes > Rivulidae > Nematolebias > Nematolebias whitei. Next base: position 48,737,068 of record NC_056498.1, read on the forward strand.
AACTCATCCACCACCAGGTGGTGCAGTGGGCAGCTATTGAGGGCACCCGGGGGTCACATGGGGCTAGGGTGTGCTGCTCAGAGACACCACGAGATGTGCAATGACTGGGGATTGAACCTGGGACTTTCGGGTCCCGAGTCGGCTGCCCTGCCTCTACCCCATCTCGGCCCCTAAGCACTCTTTAAATGGATCATGGCAAATAAAAGAAGAAAAATACACATAAAGCTAAAATTGTACTAAAATTAAATCTTCTTAAGTCGGATTTATCATTTCCAGAAGTGCCTAAATAATTTTTTGCTGACATAGTTGCGTAAAGAAAATGACGTCTTTTTGTTCTTGCACCGCCTCCAAGAACTCGTTCTTTGCACCGCCCCCTGGTAGAACTTTTTTCTTGCAGTGGTATGAGCCAAGTATTGTGTCACTGTCAGAATCTGAATCTTTTGGCTGTTTTGTTAATCTTGTTTTATTCTCTTTTAGTTTTAATGTTCTGTAGTTTGTTAACCTTGTGTTTGATTAAACAAACAAAAACACAAGGAGCAGACTTAATCACTTCTCTACAGTCAGTTTGTGTGTCTTGGTCAGCCTGCCACGCCCATACGCCTGCTCCCTTTTTCACCCATCACAGCTGCAGCCACTTCTCTCATCAGCCCCGCACCTTTTTGTTCCTCATCACTCACCAGCTGAGCGTTGTTGGTTTCCATGCCACGTTCTAGCTTCCCCTGTGCCTCCCTGAGCTGATCCTAGCTATGTATGTTTTTAACGTCACAACATATTTTAGATTAAATTTAAAAAAGTAGTGGGTTTTTTTTTTAAGCTCCTGGTGCCAGTTTGCATTTTTGGGTCCAAAAATCCAAAGAATCACTGAAAGGTGGACTTGTGGTGGATGGGTTAAATGCAGAGACTAATTTCGCCATTGTATGGAAACATACAGTGCTGACATTGTGATGACATTATTATTATTATTATTATTATTATTATTATTATTATTATTTACATGACTAAATTGATGTTTTTGACATATTTGACAATCACCTTTTGGTTTTGATATTTTTGAGATTTTACCACAAGATGTTGTGGAGATGTCACACACTAATTTGAACAATGTAAACTTTATGAAATATTTGCTAATTTGCTAATTATTTTTCCTTTCCTCAAAATTCACACTTTATACAGTTCACACATCAGAACTTTGGCTTTTTTTTTTTTTTTGCCTTTGTTGACTCAGTGTGTCTCTCTGATATGAGATGTGTTAACCCTAACCCTAAGGGACGTATGGTTTTCGCTCAAATCTCACCTTAGTGCGCGTTACAACAGTTCTAATTGTGTGCTGTCTCTTTAAGACAGCTTAAGTTACAGACAAGTGATGCTGCAGGTATGTGCCACCACCTTTGGTAGAGAGTTATGGGAGAAGCATGCTTGCCGATGGACACGTGGACTGTGAGATGGACTGTATAGTTTAATGCCCTACCTCAAAGGTAACATTATGGGCTGTATGAACTCTATTTGCTTCATCTATGACGAGAGCAACTGTTCAACCGGGGCTTGTAAAGTTGTTGAAGAGTGTGTAGCGCTGTAGAGTTCTCAGTACCAGCGTGGTCGTGAGATTTTGACTGTCCAACTGAATATTATTGCCACCTTCTCTCGACTGCTAATTACAAATCCAACCCACGTCACAGTGTGCACAGCCAAACTCTCATTGACTTGCACTGAAATTCAAAAAAGTTCAAGACAAAAACAACTGGACTTTATTTGTAACAGAAGGCGTTTCGCTTCTCCTCCGAGGAGCTTTCTCAATTCAAAGAACAGAGTGGGGTTCGAGTCATAAACCTGAGGTAAGCTAGATACATATGCAGATTGCTCTATCGCTCCTCACTTTAGTTTTTTTTTATTTTTTATTTTATTTACCATGTCCTGGATGACTGAGAATCCTCACCAGCGACTTGCATTGAAAATTTTACCCTTTGAAATTCAAGGTGAAGGGTCTTTTTAACTTGTCATACCACCTACATAAAACACTGCAAAAAGAAAGAACAATGATGTGACTGATGTGACCACCAGATGCCTCTGCCAGTTATAGCTCAGGAGTTTTCTTCTATTTGACTTGTAATTTTTGCACGGTGACTCTTTGTGACTGTTCTGTCTGCCTTATGAAGAGTGCTGTCAAGACGTGACAGACACAGGTGTGTGGTTACCATGGGTTGTCTTCTTCTACAGTTCCAACATCAAAATGCCCGCTTTTTGTCAGCTCAGATTGTTACAAAATAAAGTCCCAAATGTTTATTGGTCATTAGAAAAGAAAGTTGATGCTTGCTGGAATGGCAACATTCTTAAAAGATTTTCTAGCCGCAGCGCACTCTACTGAGCGCCGGCACTAGAGTATCCTATAAGTGCAAGAGTTGTTTGTATTTTTGTGGTTACACCGAGTGCGGTCTTGTTCGAACTGGACCGTAGCTGCCAAACTGCATCCAGTGGGACGGCTGCTTGGAGAGGACATGGAGTGTCTCTGCTGGCAGCAAGTTAATGTAGCAGGAGAATCCGGGAGACGGTTTCTATGTGCCGTCATTCATTTTCATTGTCCCAGAGTCATGTTGCCACTAGAGATATCAATCCATCTGTGGATACACATGCTGAAGCTGTCATGTGCCCCCATGATGGAGTGAGCGCTGACAAAGAAAGATGGATGACTCGTTCTGACGCCGGGAGTTCCCTAAACAGGAAAACCATTAGCAGCGTTCAGTTCGGACTAACGTCTTTGGCTCAGAGGAGGATGCTGCCTGAGTTACAGTATGGAGTAAAAACACTTTCTAGTATTTGCTGCAGGTGAAAATAATGTCAACCAAACAGAAGCACGGTACCACATTCTGCACTTTGCTTCCAAGGAGCCATATTTTCTTCTGATCTCTTGACCACAGTGGTGCAGTCTACATTTTTGTAGTGGGTATACTGTGCTTAGAAACCAAAGTACACTGGTTAGTACAAAGCAATCGTCAATTTAGTTTGATTTTTAAGCTTATTGAACATTTCCAAATTTCTCTGATGCTTATATTTGAATAAATGAAAACAAACTTTGTACAACAGTTAGCTTTGTATTAAAAACATGTTATAGAATTTATAAAACAGTGTCAAAGCAAAGCGCTGCGTACCGACAGATTGTTACGGAAGCGTTTAACTGCCGTTTAATGTATCAATGACACATGCCTAAAGATGTCATGTGTCATTGGGCCCTTTTAAGTGGGTATACTGAAATTCCTAAGCTTTTCTAGTGGGTATACTCTGTATACCCGAGTATCACGTAGACTACACCACTGCTTGACCACCAGTTGCTCTCCGGGCTTCCTGAAGGTTTTTCAAAGCTCTCCCTCAACTCGTTGTTTAGTTCAGTTCTACTGGACCACAACAGAATATTGTGCAGCGTGTGCTTAAAAATGAGGAAAGTGAGCAAAAGAAGTGTCGGGACTAAAAAGCTTGTAATGGTTGGAGCTCCATATTATCTGTTACAGATGAAGAGTATCTGAAAATACTTTGGGGAAAAAAAAATCCAGCACAGGATCTGGAAGATGCACATTGTTCATTGATCTTGTATACCAAGTTTTTCTGGAAGCAAAAATGCAAATGACATTCAAGAAAACGGAGAGGGACCTGGCAGGGCATGAAGTACATAAAGATGAGAGTTGATGAGTAGAGTGGAGACACTTGAGCAAAATGACAACAGGGAACAGGTGTGAGTGGGAGGGGCCGGGCCAAGGAGCAGAGGCTGACAGGAGGAAAAAAGGTGAAACAACAAAAGCGCAAGCTACAAAACGTAGGTTTCTGACATTGAAACTGTTTGTTTTCATTAGGTTGTCCATGTTTTGACACAACTCTGGTTCATCTCTGAAGTTTAGGAGCCTTTTTTATGCCTGCATGTGTCACAGGTCGGAGCAGCTCATTTGTTTTTGTTAAATGTCTGAAAATGATCAGGAAGTGGGCTGACAGTTTTCAAACCAAACCTTAAGATCAAACTTACTGTATCCAGAGTTCTGACGTGAACCAGGAAGTCCAAGCTAGAATTAGACCAAGGTTCCCTGTTGGCTAGTTTCATTTCTATTTTTTTTAACTCCTCCCCCTCCAAATAAACAAGCAAACCTCATAACTTTTTCATGTGTTGACTTTTGTTGATTCACAAAGGTATCTCCCTGCTTTACGTTCAAATAGCCATCCATCCATCCATCCATCCATCTTCTTGTGCTTGTTCCAAAGTGAGGTCTCTGCAGCAGCAACTTGAACAGGGAAGTCCAGACATCTTCTTTCCACAGCCACCTCTTCCAACACTTCTGGGAGGATTCCAAGTTGTTCCCAGACCAAATGAGAGACTAATACTCTCTCCGGTATGTCCTGGGTCTTGCCCAGGGTCTCCTCCCAGTTAGACGTGTCCGAAGCATCTCCCTGGGGAGGTGCCCGGGGAGTATCCTAATCAGATGCCTGAACCACCTCAACTGGCTCCTCTCAATGTGGAGGAGCAGCAGTTCTTCTGAGTCTTTCCTGATAAATGAACTTCTCACCCTGTCTCTAAGGGAGAGTCCAGCTACCCTGCAGAGGAAACTCGTTTCAATCGCCCGTACCCATGATCTCGTTCTTTCTGTCACTACCCAGAGTTCATGACCATAGGTGAGGGTAGGAATATGGACCAACCAGTAAACGGAGAGCTTTGCCTTACAGCTCAGCTTCCTCTTCACCACACCGGACCGGTACAGAGTCCACAATACTGCAGATGCTGCACCAGTTCATCTGTCAATCTCACGCTCCATTCTTCCCTCACTCATGAACAAAACCCCGAGATACTTGAACTCCTCCACTTGAGGCAGAACCTCACCTTAGACCCGAAGAGAGCAACCCACCCTTTTCCGACTGAGGACCACGGCCTCAGGTCTTGAGGTGCTGATTCTCATCCCAGCTGCTTCACACTCGGCTGCAAACCGCTCCAGTGAGAGCTGAAGATCACGGCACGATGGCGCCAACAGGACCACATCATCTGCAAAGAGCAGAGATGGAATTGAATTTAAATGTTTATTTTTCAGAAGTCAGAATGCCTTTGTCATTGCACAGAAGCACAACAAAATTATTTTAATGTGTTTAGCTGTAATTAGTTATTTAACGCTTACAAGAAAGGTCATGTATTGCCATGATTGTATGTAGGAATATAGGCTGGACTTAAAACCCCCACACCCCTTGAATGCAGACTCTGATCCCATAAAATACAACGTGTAAGCTTCTTTAAACCGATGGGTTCAACCCTCAACGAGAGGCGGAGATAGTGGTTTAGTATTATACCATTTTGGGGGATGATCCAAGACTTTTGCACAGTTTTTTAGGCTATGGTACGCCGAGACATGTCCTGAGTGGGTCAGTGGCAAACAGGGTTTTATTGGAGCTCCTTGATGGAGCAGAGTCAGGTGACGGTTCAAGAGAGCTATAAATAGCACCCAGCAGCTCCCAGAGCTGCAGATCTGCCCCCACCCTCCCTTCAGTGTCATTAAACCCAATTGAAGCGGTAATTGCTTATACCGACGCAGTCAACCAGATCGCTGACGGATGGAGGGAAACAAACTACTTTTCAAAAACTAGCAACAGGAAGTATTTCCATTTTATGATTTTTTTTTATTTTTATTATTAAACTGTGTCCTTACAGCTCGTATCAAACCTCTGATCTTTTTATTACAACGTAAAAGGAAAGCGTTCAACTGCACCGTTAGTGTAATTATTTAGCATGCACAGCTTCAGAGGTGTCGTTGACCTAGTTGTGCAGCTTTAGTGCAACAATCGTTTATAGCTCCCCTGACTTGTCACAAGTATCTGCTAATAAAAAGGAGCAACATCAAAAAGATTGAGAACAATGAGCCTTTCTTTTTCCATTGTTTCTTTTTTGTGTCTCTGACTTAAAGGGGTTTCCTTTCATTCCGTCTCCACAGAGCCACCAGGCAGAAGGTTATTTTTCACCTTACCTGTCCTTCAGCCCGCTCCGTGACAGATAAACCCAGTGGGTTTGCGCCTACAGATGGCTCGGTGGTGCTGATGGGGCAGCCCGGTGTGCTGGAGGCTGCACAGGGATGCGTAGAGGAGAGTAATAGTAACACTCTACGGACTGTGAAACGCCTGGGAGGAATGTGGGGAATGGATGAGCCAGCGCCATGGCAACAAAAACAAAGGGAGGGCAGTGTAGCTAAGACTCCCGAGGCGACGGCTCATGCTCTTTTTTTTCCTTGGATTTCCCTTATCACCAGTAGCAAGATGCTTACTGGGGCTGACGGCTCATTAATGCCGATGGTTTTGGTTGAATTTCACACAATTTTAGACCACAAACTAATTAGCAAAACAAAACTGAGATTTCACTGTTTTCAGTTTCATTGGCAGTTTAGAATGGGATGCTGTTTGTAAAGTAACACAGTCAAAAATTAACAGCAGTATTTTGGTTTATTTAGCTGTTCATAAGAAATTATATATTTTTTTTCAAAGTCACATTTTCACCATGTTATTCATACATTTATAAATGTCATAGTTCCCAACTAAATATTTAATTTAAAAGCTAAATATTTAGTTTACAAACTAAATACTTAACTTGCAAGTTTATTATTTAGTTAGTAAACTAAATATTTAGGTATAAATTAAATATTTAATTTCAAAACTAAACATTTAATTTTGAAACTAAATATTTAATTTGCTAACTGTTTGCAAGCTTGCAAATCAAATATTTAGGTCCGAGTTAAATATTTAGTTAGTAAATTAAATATTATTTTGGAAATTAAATGTTTAGCTTGGAAAATAAATATTAAGGTTTGAGCTAAATATTTAGGTAGCAAATTAAATATTTAATTTGGAAATTAAACGTTTAGCTTGGAAAATAAATATTAAGGTTTGAGCTAAATATTTAGTTAGCAAATTAAATATTTTGTTTAGGAATTAAATATTTAGCTTAGAAATTAAATATTTAGCTTGGAAATTAAATATTTAGCTTGGACAATAAATATAGAGTTTGGAAATTAAATATTTAATTTACACCTAAATATTTAGTTTACTAACTAAATATTGAACTTGCAAGTTAAGTATTTAGTTTGTAAACTAAATATTTAGGTTTTAAATTAAATATTTAGTTGGGAACTATGACATTTATAAATGTATGAATAACATGGTGAAAATGTGACTTTGAAAAAAATGTTTTTTTTTCTTATGAAAGGCTAAATAAACCAAAATATTGCTGTAAATTTTTGACTGTGTAACTTAACAAATGGCACCCTAGTTTTGGCTCATTTTTTTAATAAAAAAAACTGATTAAATACAAAGTGCATGTCTAACTAAATATAAAAACAATGTGGGAGTAAAAATGAAGAATATAGTGGGAGTTCACGTTTCACACTGAGGTAGAGTTGAGTCGTAGCCACTCCCACTGAGCCGGTGACCTGGGGGTCACAAACGGGACTGAGTCCAATGGGAGTTTTCAAAGGGCTCTTCAAGTTCTTTTCCTACTCTGCATTTGGAAACCTCCTGGGGAGACACCACAAAGTGACCTCTTGGCTCCACGGTGGATCGGCTGCAGAGCAGGTTCTGGCTGCTCCCTCTGTTGTCTGTCTCTCACATGCATGTTATTAATCTGACAGCTGTGTATTAATAAACCATATAGCTCTTCGATGGTGCTACCATTTTGTGTTTGCCGTTTCCTTTTTGTTGCCTTTGAAACACTGCGGTCTGATTTCACGTTGTCTGGGTGGCAGAGAAGAGGTTTGAAAATGAGATTTTCTTCTTTGTCCCGATTCTTCAGTTAAAGCGTTTAACATGGTTAATTTAAAATAAGCAATGCTTGAGGGAATGTGTAGCTCCTGCCGCTTTGAACACTAATGTTTTATAACCAGGATTTTAATAAGCTGCTTTAGCTGAGTTAGTCAATTTTGCATTTGCCGAGTCCAGTTAGTTGTGCTGAATTGGACTGACCCTAAAAAAGGCAATTCAATTTCAATTAAATTCCGTTTATTTCTATAGCTTCAAGTCACAAGAGAAGTTGTCTCAACACTGTACAAGAACATTTACATACATAAAAAGCCAATTAGTAAAGTTATCTAAGGAAGCAGCAGATTGTGTTGAATCTTCACTTCATCTCAGTCTCTCATCCTGAGCGAGCACAAAGGAGACAGTGGAAAGGAAAAACTCCCTCTTAACAGGAAGAAACCCTCCAGCAGAACCAGGCTCAGGATGAGAAGCCATCGGCTGTGGTTTGAGAGGACAGGAAGTGGAAACAAACACGGAATGGCAGGTCCAGTGAACTTTCTATAGGAAGAAAGACAAAAACCACATGTTAAGATAGAAATAATTAAAAATACAAACGGGTAGAGGATGTAAAGACAGCTGCAGAGAGAGGAAATGTGGTCAGTCTGTCCTCCAGCAGTTTAAGCCTATAGCAGCATAACTAAGGGATAATTCAGGAAACCCAAGCCGACCCTAACTATAGGATTTATCAAAAAGGAACGGGCATGTTTATGAAATGACTTGTAGCCAACGTGAGACATGACGGGACCAGAGGTCAGCCATTCTTGTGAACCATCACTAACGGCCACTGCTTGGCTTCGGGCTAAACGTCAATAAGCAAACATCAATTCAATTCAGTTTATTTATAAAGCTTGTTTAAAGTGTTTAATGTAGGTTTATGTCAGTGGGAATGTTTATTCTCATCTCACATCAGCACATCGTTGCTCTGCAATCCAAAGAACGTTACATATTCACAACAAAAACTGAAATGTTGTACATTTACTGCATTTCTTACACTCATTTCTCCACATTTTACTTCTGTGACAACTTAGGGCTTAACATGCATCTATGTTTGTGGTGAGGTTCTTCTAAACATGCCTTTTTAAAATCCCACCAAGATATAAACAGGCAAAACCTTTAGTCATTAATGCTTCTATAGAGAATAAATTGTGGTGTAAGACATTATTTTACTGATGGTGGAGGTACCAGATCATGGTCATATGATGTTTTATAAAGTAAATTTAGTTCAGTTTATATACTGTGTGTACATATATATATATACATATATATATATATATATACACCCTTTCCAAAAAAATTTGAATATCATGGAAAGTTGTTTAACTTCCATAATTCCATTCAAAAAGTTAATTTTTAATAGGTATCAATGATTGTCTTCTGGCCAGTTATGTCTGCAGTCTTCCCCATATTGAACTGAACTGAGACAATTGAATCGAACTGAATTGAACTGAACTGAGACAATTGAATCGAACTGAAGCAATTTAATGACACCTGGGGAAACCTGTGCAGGTGCTTTGAGTTTGGTAGATGATTTTTTATGTTTGTTGAATGAAACCGTGTTGGACAGGAGGTGCAGTTAGCTTTCCTCGTGTTTCTTGTTTTAAGTGTAAACTTGAAACAAATGATTTATTTTTTATTTACTGAAATTTTAAAAAGTAGCTTTTTTAGTCTGTTTCAACACAGAAAAATAAAATAATGTTTTTTATTCTGAGAACGGTGAAACCACACAGCTCTGCTCAGAAATAAACTGGATAAAACAAAGTAATCGTTGTAAAACACATTCAAAGTTCATAAGGAATAAATAGAGACGACTTTGGTGGAAGGAGGTTTGAAACTAAACAGAATAAATCTCGTGTTTTACATGAACGCTTTATCTTTCTGTGCAAAAACTATATTTATACACAAATAATGTTCACCAATATTCAGTGATATTTAAGGTGGTTCTGTTTTAATGTTTTATCTTTTGTTTGGTGGGTTTTAGATTTATTTTTTATTTTTATTATTTTAATGTACTTCTTGTGCTGTTTACTTTCTACTGTGTCCATTGCAGCACTTTAGCCAACTGTTGTTTCTTATTGTTTAAAATGAGCTTAACAAATAAAGTTCACTCATTCACTCATGTAAAAAAAAAAAAGAATTTTTTTTTTTTTTTTTTTTCTCATGTATGTTTTTAAATCACTGAACAGTCCCGCCCCATCCTATCTCACTGATCTT
>NC_056498.1:48750075-48758678 GCF_014905685.2 Nematolebias whitei
ATATATATATATATATATATATATCACACACACAAAAGACTACATCACCTCCTCGGACTGAAGTCTTTGGGATGAAAGACAAAACATTTCAACAAAAAGAAACTGTCCAGATGACCTGACATAACTTTGTTGGATTTTTTTTTTTACCTGGATTATTGAGCATGAACTTTGAAATTCTCAGGGAGGACGTGAATGCACCACAAAGGCCCAGTCTCACCTGACAGGACCGCTTTAGGTTTAGGTACAATTTCCAGGTCTAATCAACTCTCAGGCTTTGCCATGAATATTGATGTTTCCATTTAACTTTATCTCGTGTCCTGTAGCTGTGAAGCAGCTTATCGCGACTTACACCTTCCATTTCATTTGGATAATGGATGTCAGATAAATGTCACTGTAGCTGAAGATATTTAGCTATTTAATGTTACTATTAATACACGCGGGCAGAAAAATTCACACAAAACAGCAAAACATTCAAAACTGCTTCACGTCGATTGAGTGTTTTCCAAGAAGCATCTTTTCTCAGATGTCTGTTGCGTAGCTACAGGCTAACGTCCTCCCTTTCAGGAAGGCTCTCGCTGCGATTCATTTTCTGTCATTCTCCATTTCTTCCCCTCTTTTTCACACGGCTTCCACTTTAAATTCCAAATGACACTGATGTCCTTGAGCTGCTCGCCAAGAACGAGAAAGTTTGAGGGACCCACACGGCGGCTCTTGACGCGTTTATTAAAAGTTCCTGAATCTCAAGGCCAAATTTCTACAAATAGTGTGCTGACTTCTTGAAAAGTACGTGTTTTTTTTAATCCTGCTATAAGGTCTTAATGCTAAACTTTGAGCCGTGGGGCGACCCAAGTGAATACTCCAGAGGCCTACGCTTTATTTTGAAGGATAACAGTTGGTTTTAGTTCAGCGACAGAATTAGGAATGTGCTTCAGACTGAGTAAAGGTCAGGGTTAGGCATTTATTTAGAAAAGGTTATGGGAAAAGCAGCTTTGGAAGGTTTCGTGGCAGCACAGAGAGGCCACATGACGATAGAAATAAACGTGAGCTCAACCGACTTCTATTGCTCTATTTGATAAGCATTTATTGCAAAAACTAAAAAACATAGCAAAATAAAAAGACAATAAAACCTCCAATCACACTAAGGGGACTATTGTCCATATCAATACATTCAATAGTTTAAAATTAAATCAGCTTGACTCATGCAGTGACCCTTTCATCGGGAATGGATGGCTTCATAAGCCGAGTCAGATGTGGAAACGGGATCGTCGCTGTAATCTCTGAAGAAAAAGACCATCTTTTAATAACATTAATACCAGGTCACATGGGTCAGGAGGGAATATATTGTGTTTTAGATTAATATTGACATATGTCAGCATTTGTCAGGGAATGTGAAAGAAAAACCTTTACTGTGAAGATTTTTATACATCAGATATTAAAATGTCCTATACAAGCTGAATAAAAAACTAGTTTAAAAAGAGCTTGTATGACATTAAAATAAATACTTTGAGCTAATTTATTGCACTAACCTGTCAGAAGGAAAGAGATTATCAGAAAAAAATCCAATTGATGCCAAAAACTGCACTGACTGCGCCTCAAAATATAAATAAAGGGCCCAAAAATATAAAACCAATTTAGTTGGTTTTTCACAATAATTTAGTGTAAAAAAAAAAAAGTTCACAGTTTTAAAATTTATAGCTTCAAAGTAACAGAAAGTGCTTATAGGACTGAAGAAATCAGCAGCGTCTGCTCCCACTTTGTTTGGTTTGTCGCAAGTGACCCTGACGTATTACTTTCATTAACTCGATGCATCTTTGATTAAAAATTTACCGTGGCCCTGAGGTGCAAAAGCACAACGTTTGAAAAAACGGAGTTACATTTGGAAAAAACATAACAAAAACAACAAAAGCACAACAACATTTGAAAAACTGAATTATGTTAAGCCAAAGCGGAAGTGGCCAAAGCGGAAGTGGCCGGAATAACATTTGAAAAAAATAAAATAAAATTAATAACAGAATTACATTAAGTTAAAGCGGAAGTGGACAGAAACACATTTGAAAAAAAAATGGAATTACATTTGAATAAACGGAATTAAATTAGGAAAAAAACATAACAAAAACAACAAAAGCACAACAACATTTGAAAAACTGAATTATGTTAACCCAAAGCGGAAATGGCCGGAATAACATTTAAAAAAATGAAATTACATTTGGGGAAAAAAGTAAAACAACACAACAGAATTACATTAAGTTAAAGCGGAAGTGGCCAAAGTGGAAGGGGCCAAAGTGGAAGTGGCCGGAATAACATTTGAAAAAAATAAAATAAAATAAAATAAATAAAACAGAATTACATTAAGTTAAAGCGGAAGTGGCCAAAGTGGAAGTGGCCAAAGTGGAAGTGGCCGGAATGACATTTGAAAAAACAAAATTACATTTGGAAAAAAAGCTAAACAATAGAATTACATTAAGTTAAAGCGGAAGTGGCCAAAGCGGTGGCCAGAAACACATTTGAAAAAAAAATGGAATTACATTTGAAAAAACAGAATTAAATTAGGAAAAAAACAGATTTACATTAAACCAAACCATAAGTGGTGTTTTTTTTGTTTGTTTTGTTTTTTACTTTATTAACAACATAAAACAGAACAACAGAACAATGTACGGTAACAAGATAAATATAAAATACAAACTCTCGTGAAGGGTGTGGGGTCCGTGTACCGTTGTATTTTTTTAATCCCTCATGAAAATGAATAATGAAATAAGTCTTTTTTTAATTTTATTGATCCTCTATGAAAAAACAACTGAACAAATTGTGCACAGACCTCACACCCTTCACGAGAGTTTTGTATTTGTATCTTATTACTGTAAATTATCTTTTATGTTGTTAATAAAGTAAATTTTAAAAATCACTTACGGTTTAGCTTAATGTAATTCTGTTAATTCAAATGTAATTCCATTAATTCAAATGTAGTGCATTTGCACCTCAGGGCCACCGTGGAAATTAGATCGTTGCATCTTTAGCGAAGTCGCACAGTGCGGAGGACAACACACACAGAAAAGTTAACTTCTTATCAATAACCTTGTAATGCATGTTGTGATGTTTGCTCGTCTGCAGACATGTCCAGCACGGTCATGGCAGCTCCGTTAGAAAGAAAAAGGACCACGGACCCATCTTCTCATGACAGAAACCTTCTCATCGCTCACAGAAGCTCTTATTACTTCTCTCCCTCGTCCCTTCAACTCCCCGAGTCTCCCCTTAAGTTCCATCCATCAAGTCTATCGATCCAGCCTCCCCCTGCTGTGCCTCCTGTCTGTTTTTTAAAACTAAGTGAAACGGATGGCAGAACTGGCATGAGGTTTTACAGCTTCCCAGCCCCCCCGGGATGTACAAGGTGAAGAGGAGACTGTTGTTTTTACAGGAAGTGTTCCTCCATAGATCTAAATGAAGGAGCTCTCCCTGAGGAAACACTAACAATGTGAGTTTTTTCTGTCTTGGATAATAATCCATCCTTTGTCCCGGTGCTCTGCAGTCGCTGCTCCTTCAGGCGCTACAAATGACACAGCAGCACAAACGTATCGTCCTCCAGCTTGGGCCAAACCTCACGGCCGTGATGATGTTTCACCGTAGTGACTGGGCGCTGCGAATCTTTTTAAAGGGATTTGGTGCCGTGTCGCACACAGTTTCTTTTGACTTTGATCGTGTGACGCTCGTGTTTTCATGAGGAGAGCCGAGTTTAAGCTTTTAAAACGATTCTCTGAGAAAAACATTTGGGAGCAGACGGACTTCAAACTGGGACTTACCTCAGACTGTGACAGCATCTGGAAGAGTTTGACTTTTCCCCAGACCCCTCCTAAAACATTGTCTTCACGGTCCGTCAGCGTGAAGGGTAAACATGAAACAGAGCTGACGTGTATTTTTCATGTACAATAAATACATTTGGCATGTTTGTTCACAGAAACACAACAGATCACAGTTTTTAGAGGTTTTTTTTTAAGCGGTTTATCAAAATTTTCAGCTCATTCAAGAAACAAGTGCTATGATGCTTGGTTTAAATATGTATATAGTATGTTCAAAGTTATGCATTAATGTTCCAAAACATGAACTTTATTCTTCTTGAGCCATTCTTTGGTAGAACATCTTGTCTGCTGAGGGTCATTGTGTCGCTGCGTGACCCACCTTCTCTTCAGATCCAGTTCATGGACAGATGTTCTGACATTTTCCTTTAGAATTCTCTGATATAATTCAGAATTCATTGTTCCATCGATGACAGCAAGAAGTCCTGGCCCAGATGCAACAGAACAGGCCCAAACCATGATACCACCGCCACCGTGTTCCACAGATGGGATAAGGTTCTTCTGTAGGAATGCAGTTGTCCTTTCTCTAAACAGAACACTTTTCATTTAAACCAAGAAGTTCTATTTTGGTCTCATCCGTCCACAAAACGTTCTTCCAACAGTTTTCTGGCTCGTCCACGTGATCTTTATCAAACTGCAGACGAGCAGCCATGTTCTTCTTGGAGAGCAGTGGTTTCTCCTTCTACCCTGCCATGAACCATTGTTGTTCAGAGTTCTCCTGATGGTGGACTCATGAACATCAATGTGAGAGAGAAGTTACCCTGGGCTCCTTTGTGACCTCATTATTCCACACCTTGTTCCTGGAGTGATGTTTGTTGGTCCACCACTCCTGGGGAGGGTCACAATGCTCTTGATGTTCCTCAATGTGTACACCATCTGTGTGACTGTGGATTGGTGGAGTCCAAACTCTTCAGAGATGGTTTGTAACCTTCTCCAGCCTGATGAGCATCAACAACTCTTTTTCAGAGCTCCTCAGAAATCTCCTTTGTTCCACCAACATGTAGTGAAGATCAGACTTTGATAGATCCTGTTCTTTAAATCAAACAGGGTGCCCACTCACACCTGATCATCATCCACTGATTGAAAACACCTGACTCTAATTTCACCTTCAAATTAACTGATAATACCAGAGGTTCACATATTTTACTACTCACAAATTTGTTATATTGGATCTCTGTATCCACTTTTAGGACTTGTGTGAAAATCTGATGATGTTTTAGATCATATTTATACAGAAATATAGAAAACTCTAGAGGCTTCACAAACTTTCAAGCACCATTGTATGAAGTTGTTTTTCCAGATTTGACCAATATGGTACAACTCCATCATTTTTCAGAATTAAATGATCCTACTTAAAAACTCTGCCATGAAAGGTGATGATCAATTTTCCTTCAAGGAATTCCAGGTCTGTATGTGCCGGTACGTATGGGATGCACCTTAGGTTGTTGTCCGGGGTGTTTTGCAGGTTGATTTGTGATCCATGGGCACAATGCAGACACTAAACCTGTCATTAGGGATTTAGATCAAAGAAGAAATTGTCTCCAATGTGGCTACAAGCCCACATCTGGACATGGAGGGGAGGCAGGGTAGAAATGAAAACTTTGGATTGCAATTACCCCGTCTACCTCAAAATGACATCAAGACCTCAGTTTGAGGTTTAACTTAAATGTTTAGTTTTTGTTTTATCCTCCTTTAATGGTCAGAACATAGAGCATTTAACTTTATTGCAAAATGGTGCAATCAGTACTACTTTCTCTAAATGCCCGTATAGTTTACCGGAATAAAACGGAAAAAGTGCCAAACAGACTGCATCAGAGGTATTTGTCCTGTGGGGAGAAGGTAAGATTACAAGGCTTTAAATCCTGTGTGCTTCTTTATTAAAGCGGTCGTCGCGAGGCTGCACAGCTTATTGGAGCTAAAAACTCTTTAATGACTTTTCATCATTACAATATTATCGTTGTGCAACTTCCGGTGGTCCCACGGGGTGTTGTTTTAATTTGCAGTTTGAGGAAAAGGCCCAACAATTACTAGAACCTTTAATTTATTTTAAAAACATCTTTGCATCTTAAAAAGTGTGTTTCATGTTCAAGTACTTGACGGCATTTTAAAACCTTTCCATGTTGCTGTGTTCATGTGGTGGTGCCCAGTTATAGAAATCAATGTTTAACAACCAGTTGTGGGACCTCCCTTTGTCATGTGTATTTATTAAAGGTTTGGTTGATTCATTTCTGGTCACTCGTAGTCCAGCACGACTGTCCTCCTTCCTGGTCCTTGTGCGGCTGAGAAAGTTGATTCTGGAGCCGCATATTTTAGTGCCGTGCACAACTGGTGGGTTCTTTTTTTTTTTTACAGGGTTATGTCCCTTTGAAGTCTGCATTTGTCTTTGGCAGCATGGCAGAGGTCTTCAATGGGCAGTGCAACACCTTCTCAGACAAAGGTTCTCCAGGTGGCCCTGTTGGCTCCAGCGTCGTCCCAGATCTTGAGGTCTGTGTGGCACTTTGTTTGTTTGATAGTTTTCCCAGTACAAGCTGCAAGTGCAGGATTTAAATTAAGGGATGGGAGTCAGGCATAAGGATGAAGTCCATCTGAGTTGTTGTTGGTTGCAGTGATGGTGGTGATGTCAGCCTCCTCCTGGTGTTTGTGTGCTTTACCACCCAGCAGATTCCGATGATTTTCCAGAGACCTCTCTAATAAGGTTCCTTGAGTTCTTTCAAGTGCTTTCTGATCCACACAGAAGGTTAGGTATCACTACAGACGTATAGTCCAGAATTTCTTGTCCGGTCTGTAGGTCGCAGTTCTGAAAGTCCCTTACCTTAAGTCTTGTGAAGGCCCCCGATTTTATTATTATTGCAAGCCTTAGATGTTAGAAGGCTGCTAAGGTGTGTGAAGTGGTCCACGTAGTTATTGTTTGGGGCATGTTTGGTAGTTGAACAGAAGTATTTGTGGTGGGTAGCAGTTGATGGAGAACTTTAGTCTTCTTTATCTTGATGGCAAAACGAAACTGCTTGTATGTTTTGTGTAATGTATCCAGAGGGCTGTATACGTCTTCTGAACAGGCTACAAGGGCATTATCGTCACCACAGCTCCCAAACAGATACCATGGTGGTTTGACCTTTAGTCCTTCACCACTTGCTCTTGTCAAGGGCGGACGCATTCCCTCTCCTCTCCCTCCTCCGCTTTGCTCTGTCCTGTCTGTGAAACTGCTTCAGAGCCTCTCTCTACATATCTTCCAAACCGTAATTTTTTTTGCTATGGATCTGGTCAGTTGGTCTCTCAACGCTACTGATAAAATTTCCTCAACGAGAAGACAAGCTTCAGGCGAGCCGACTTTTCTCGACAAGAAGATAAGCGCCAAGGATGCATATAAAATTGGATTTATGATAACTGGTTTCCTGCTTTTTGGAATCGGCTGGTTTCTGGTCTAAACAAACAAGGAAGTCATCGGCAGCAAATTTGGCCCTGGTCAGACTGCCTGCGTCTGTCCACTTAATTTGGACATTTGGGATTCAAGAGGACCAGCAAAGACTCAAGGCAAACATGAATCGGTAAAGTCCTGCCTGTCCCCAAAACAAACGTTTATCTGAATTCGGCTCCCTGTCTGGCCTTGACTGACCACCTTATCTCAATTTGCCTGGAGGCTCTGTAAATTGCTTCTCTGCCCCCTCGTTTCCCCTCCCACCAAGGAAGTCTGCAGACCTATCAGAGGGACCTGGCTGGATAAACGTCATCATTTCAGGACTCTCGGATTCTCTGGCGCTGTTCCAGGTCGACCTCGGCACAAGAGTGTTTATGGATCTCACCGGGGGAATTGTCTGATTGTACCAGTCTTATC
This sequence comes from Nematolebias whitei, assembly GCF_014905685.2. Taxonomy (NCBI): domain Eukaryota; kingdom Metazoa; phylum Chordata; class Actinopteri; order Cyprinodontiformes; family Rivulidae; genus Nematolebias; species Nematolebias whitei. Next base: position 48,757,756 of record NC_056498.1, read on the forward strand.
AGAACTCTTACAGTGTCTCTGGAGTGTCACTGACACGATCACCGCTCTTGTCGTCTCCCCTCCCCTGCAGAACGTCTGTCACTAAGTGCCTATGTGTGGGGTGGTTTTTCAATATCAGGGTCTTTCTCCTCAGTCAAGGTGAAAAAGTTTGAGAGTATTTTTTGCCTCAAAATCCTATACATGTCACTTTGATTACTTTTTGTCTGTCTAAACAGGTCTCACTTGTAAATGAGCCTTTGAGGCTCATTGTGAGTTCTCTGTCTAAATAAAGGTTAAATAAAAGAATGAAATGAATGAATGAATTAATTTAGTCCTGAATATTTTGTTCTGAACGTAAATTTGAATCCTGGGGACCAATGTTGAGCAGTGAAATGGAAGGTGTTGGTAATGAAAATGAAGAACATCATAAGTCCAATGACACAGCCCTGCGTGACTCCATTGTGAATTGTAATGAGTTCTGTCTCATTGCCACTACTTCTGAGCACTTCTGCTGGCATGTCATCATGTAGCAGTCTTATCAAATATACAAATATATCACGTGTGTTTGAAAGGAAACTTAATTTGATCCCTTCTCCATCAAATGTTAAAACTGTTCTGTTTCAGTGGTTCCTCTGTCAATGTTTTAACTCATTTAAAAAAAAGAGGAACTATAAAAATAATACAAGCTCAGTTGTTGTTTTTATTTGTCTTGTTCTCTCTCCGGGTTTAACAAAGACAAATGCAGATTTAGAACTAGAAATATTGGCATTTATGTGATTTTTATTTTTATTTTCAACATGCTTGTTAAGTCCACAGAAGAGTTTCTGTCTATTTTGATCAGCAGAATTTATTTAACAGCTCAGAATAAATTTGAATACGAAGATTTGAAACCACCACAGTGGTACGTTCTCTGTCCAGTTTCATTCAACGCTGCAGCTTTTCTC
>NC_056498.1:48761678-48778284 GCF_014905685.2 Nematolebias whitei
ATTTCTCTAGTTGGAAGAATCAATTTATGATTTTTATTCATAAAAGAGCTGAAAGAAAAACCCGCTCAGCAAACACCCTGCCTCGCCCTTTCCTGTGGAAAACCTTAAAGATGAGCTCAGTCTGGGAAAGCAGCCAAGGCTTCTGTTGGAGATCAATATTGATCTGACAGTGAAAGAGTTGGCAGGGGTCAGGTTTAAGTTGATTTTTTTTCCCACCCCCCTCAGGGGTCAACATTCCTCGGTTCCACCCAAGACATCCAGGGAGGCTGTTAGCATCACTCACCTCGGGCTGAGTCTCCTCCATGCAGAACAAAAACTCCTCCAGTTTCTGCAACAAAAGGGAACAATTGTTGAGGTCACACGGTCGTCAACCCGCTTCATGAATTATTCAAACTCCAATTACGCTGGACGTGAACCGTGTGTGTGCAGCAGCATCATATTGTGAAGAAGTCGTAATTACTCATCGCCAGCGTGAAGAAACAGAAAAAACAGCTAAAATAAAACGTGCTGATCGGGGCTGCAGGTTTCTTTTGTTGGGATTCATTCCTCACCAGGAGGGAGGTAATTACCGCTGCTCCTGGAGGCCGACTCAAGTTCATAAGATGACAGCGGAGAAACAAATAATCGGTGGTTTTAATTCATATTTTTAATTAAAAACGGGGCAGCATTTAAACAGCCATACTTTTCTCTCAGGTAAACAAAGATGACCACCAGTGACGGAAAAGAACCGAATAAATTCATTTTTTACACAAAATGGACTTTCTGCTCCTTCTATCCAATAAATATGTCGTTTGAATGACAACGAAACAAAATGGCTGCTCGAGGAAGGTCAACTCTGCGACCAGGTTAAAGGTTAAAAAACTTGCATCTTAACTGGATCCATTTTTATCAACCAAAACATTATGACTATTGAGGAAAACTGCAGAAATCGTCTAAAAACCAGAGTGAAACAACTAAAACTGCTGTTTAGTTTTCTTTTACAGATCATTTAGGATTCTGAAAACTAAAACTGAATCTGAATATTAAAGTATTTGCTTCATTTAGGACAAAATTGTTGTGAAAAGTTAAATATGTAATTATTTTTGATACGTTACTAAAACGTCTGATCAGTGGGGAAAAGGAGGTTCCGTGGAGGCTCCTCCACCTATTGACAAAAAAATAATTTTATCACTTCCAGCCAGTTGTGTCTCGGATTTTAGAGATTTGACGTGGGAATAAGAACAAACTTGAGCAGCTTAAAGTTGAAACTTTAAATTTTCAAATATTCCACCTGGTAAAATTACAGAAGAGGATTAGGGCCACAATGCAAACAAATGTTTGTTTTCCCTCAATAATGAGCAAAAAAGTCAGAATTATATAGATGGATTCTGACTTTAATCTCAGAATTAAAGTAAAAAATAGATTGTATCGTGGCCCTAATCCTCTTCCGTATCAAATAAAGTTCAAATAAATGTATAAATAAATTTCAAGATTTCTTAGACGGAAACAAAAAGTGCAGAAGCAGCGGAAATATACGATGCAATACAGGAAACAAGAAAGAAAATGGAATTAAAGCGCACACGATGCTAAAATAAAGGTGGGGTGAAAACTAAGAGCAAATGAGCCGGGGCTGATGAATAGAGTGGAGACACCTGGGCAGATTGACAACAGGGAGCAGGTGAGAGTGGGCGGGGCAAGTGCTGAGGAGCAAAAACTGACTGATGGCACAGATGGAGTGAACACAAAGAATCAAATGCAAACACAAGGAGCCACAGGATGAATTTTGGGGTGAATTTTGATACAATGAAATAGGCCTGTTGCGATAAACAATAAATCAATTAATTAATCGCATGATAAATGAAAATTAACAACCTCATTTTAATTTATCAGCTTTATCGTTTCTTCGTGTCTCTCTCTTTCTACTGAAGACACTGGATGACAAAAGGCTCGACTCCGGTGCTCGTCTCTGACCCCTCCCTTTCTCTTTAAAATCTGTTTTAACCGTTCAAAATTGTGTTTTTGGATCGTTAAAAGCAGCTAAGCTGAGAAGCTAAGCTACGAGCTAAGCTAACAGGCCAACCTCAGGGAAAAAAAAAACCTCCGTCTTGTCAAAGCTCGAAAATTTACGGTTGAAGCCCGTGACTTTGTGAAAAAAGTTGTTTTTCTCTGCAAAAAGAAGCTGAGAACTTGTTTACTGATTTTTTATTAAAAGCTTTGTGTGACAAATGCTATGCTAAAGAGCTCAATCCACACCGAGTGTCGGCCATTTTGAGAACCGAAAAAAAGGAAGGAGAGACAGCCCGTGTCACGTCAAGGGGCCTCCCTCCCATTTTTCTTAGAGACAAACCGCTTTCCCTCAGTAGCCATTCTTTGGTTCAAACAGTCTTATACTGCCATCCAGTGGTCAAAAAAAGGTACTACATGCTAAACAAATTAAACATTTCTTCTTAAATTTGACAATAATTACTAATTGTCAAATTTTAAACAATATTATCATTTATCGCAATAATTTCTGAGACGATTAATCGCCCAGCACAATTTGTTATCGCGACAGGCCTAACAATGAGTTCCAGAGTTTCTGTCTTTGTGAGGACATAAACCAGAAAACAGAGAAAAGGCCGACTGTCTCACCTTTTAGCTCTCGTTAGGAGGAGCCGGGCTTCAGGAGGAGAGAAACGGAGAGAGACAAAGAGAGAGCAGACAATGGGTGCATGCAGTTTGTAAAACGAAGTCAAGACGGGGGCAGAGGGAGTATTACTGGATGCTCAGAGGTCTGAAGGGAAAAGTTAAACCGGATTAAAGAAAGGAAGAGTTTAGACTTGAACAGAGGAATGAGCCGACAGAACCGGAAAAGATTAATTTACTGCGACTGATCAATAAAAATGTAAATTTAAAAAATCATGGAAAACATCTGGATAAACTTCAATCCCCACAAAAGATAAAAATTAAACAAAAAATTCCAGTCCCGTTTTATTTATTTATTTTTCATCCCTGGTTCTGTTGGCTTTGTTCCCGTCTCGGATAAATCTATCAGACTTCGTGGGTGGAAGGAGAGTATGAATGAGTCTGGCTCGGCCCGGAGGCAGCGGACCTCGGCTCACAGCGGGACAGACCAGAACAGATGATGCGCGCACACTAAACTCAATCATGCAGAAACAGATTCTGAAATTCCGTTAAATAAAAATGTTGAGGAAACCAAAGCGTTTCCAAACGCTTGCATCCCTCATGCGAACATGTTCTTCCTTCAGAAATCCCTTCAGGCTAACGGCTCGGCTCGGCTCTCTGCGGCCGACAGGATCTGAGGCTCTTCTGCCCCAGCTGAAAACGTCCTCTGCCGTCAGGCGGCTGGTGGAACAGGTAAGATCGAGGTCACGCTCCACGCCACGTTACAACAAGCCCATGTCCCCCGTCATTGAGGGAATTTAACCGTGAACGTCTGTACTTTTCAAGATGAGTGTTTTACTAGACTGGAATTGAACAGGGAATCCAATAAACTTTAATGTTTGTGGTGCAAGATATTCAACTAGGGAGGAGTTACACTGAGGCGAAGAACGGAAGGAGGTTCATTTTGTTTACCATATTTTTCGGACTATAAGGCGCATTAAGCGTAACAAAATTCAGATAAGTCAAATTTTATTCAACTCATTCACAGTAACCACATAAAATCGGTTCGAGGTCAGTAAGCGCAACCAGAGTTAATACATAAGGCTCACTGTCGATTTTTGAGAAAATTTAAGAATTTTAATTGCGCCTTATAGTCCGAAAAATACGGCATTTGGGTCTTCTGAAGTAGCGCAGAGTTACGTATCCTGGAGAGTGGAGGGAGCAATTTTACCACCAGGTGCAGTGGTGGAGCCAGGGGGTGGCCAATGGTGGCCTTGGCCACTATAGCTTAACCCTCAGTCACCCCAAGGGCCACCCCAATAATTTGAGAAAACTATACTTTAAAACAAGACAAAAACTAGAAAGCCTCAAATGATAGAGGCGACTAGTTTGCATACATATATGGCAGCAGCCATCTTGGAGTTTGACAGGGCCACCCAGTTTTTTGATGGGGATCGTTCGTACGTAGATGCAGCCACACACCACAATGGTTATCCAATTCAAAAGATGAACGGTATTTCCAGGTGAACCTATTTGCTCCATGATGGGGGACAAAAACGGAAACAAAACGCACACTAGTCCGAAGACTTGTGCTCCAGTTTGACCTCAGCTCCTCTTAAATATTTCTCTATCATCACCTCACAGGATAAACATATTCTGATAAACCACATTCTGTGTTTATTTGTGTATGTTCTTGTTACCTTTGTGAACTCAGAGTTCTGAAGGTTGGCCTCAGGACACCAACGTCCGCCTAAAGCCGTCAGCATGGCGCAGTCTTCTTCTTCTTCAGGCGGCGGTTGGGTCGGAGGACTCACGCGCGTGGCGGGGAGGTCCTCCACGTCCGCCCCGCTGACACTGGGAGTCCGGAGCTGCAGGCCACGCAGGAACAGGTGACAAGCTTCCAGGTCAGCCTCCCAGATCCGCTCCAAGCCGGGACAGCCGTAACTGGACGAACAGTCGAACGTATGAAACTGAATATACCGATATATTTAAGTTTTAGGTCATTTTTTAATGAATTTTCTGCAACAAGGTGAAAATCAAAATCCTTTTGGGTTGGTTTTTTTTCTGAAAAAGTAATTATAAAACAACCAGAAAGCTAAATACATTAACACCAAACCCAGCGTTGCTTAAGGAAAGCCATAAATTTGATCAGAAATTGTTTAATGTTGCTAAAGAGCAGAGTTTGAGCTGTTTTGGTTCAATCTGAGCTCTTACTGCTCAGAGTTCCTGATGACTCTCAGCTACTACCACTGCACAGTTTAGCTCAATAGCTATGAAACTGAGTTTTAACCACTCTTGCTGGGCTAAGTCAGTTAGCTGTGGCGGACATTTTGATTTGGGTTGACTCCAGAAGTTAATGAGTATTTGATGTACAGCAGTCCCTCTTTTATCGCGGGGGATCCGTACCCTGAAGCCCCACGATAAGTGAAAAACCACAAAGTAGTAATTTATTTTAGTCTGTATATATATATATATATATATATATATATATAAATATATATATAATATAATATGACGTTTTAAACCCTTCCCACACGCTTGCAATATTCAAAACAATGTTTCTAAACTCTAAAGCCCTAAAAGATCACAGAATGTCATGATTTCAGCTCCCTGCCTCCTCTGCTCTTTGCCACCTACAAGCGCTCTGGGCCACGCCCACTTCTCTGCTCTTCACGAGAACAGCTGATCAGCTGCAGCAGGAAGTTTCTCCTGCAGTATGGGCTGCACAAATGTGCACCAGGTACTAAATGATTTATTTTAAATACAAAAAATCCATCCATCAATCAGCCAATTGTGTGTCATGTCCAATCTTATTTTGAAAAACCGCAATAGAGCGAGTCCGCGATAAATGCACCGCGAAGTAGCGAGGGACTACTGTACGTAAAAAAACTATTTTAAAACTGACAGAAGTAGAAAAAGTTTATTTAATTTCTAAAAATCTTTTGAACCACTGTGTACTTCTTGAGAATGGAGTTGTGTAAAGACCGCAGTAATCCACTTTCATCCAGGTGCCGCTCAGTCCAGCTGTTAGCATCTGGTCAAAGTTCATCTCTGGGCTCTTTCACAGCATTGTTCTGGTGCAAACATGAGTCCATCTTTAACGGACTTATTCCATGGCTCGACTCGACCCGGGTTCATTCTTTTCGCAGAGTGGACCCACACACGTCCAGCTCGGCACATACATCCTGGCCAAGGTTCTGAGTGAGCCGAGTTGTACGGTACAAACACAAGTCATAAATATTCTGTGCTTGTAAAACAGACTGTGTAGTTATGATTTAAGCTTTGTAACCTTGCAAAATAAATCGGTGATTCGTGCATGTGTACATAGGAATTTGTGTGTAATAAAAGATTTATATATGTAAAAAACAATTACACAAGTTAAAAATTTTTTGTGTGTGTAGGTCTGTTTACCAATACAAAGTAAAAAAACAAAAAAAAACCTACGTGTAAAACTCTGCGTATGAGTTTCAACTTGAAAGTACGAATTATGACCGGATTTTTCTTCCTCTCAGCTGACTGGTCAACGTCATGTCAATCACAATTCGAATGATCCAATCAGAGAACAGATGGGTTGGGCAGTCAGGGGGTGGAGCTTTATTGAGCCGTAAGTCCTGGAATAGCATTACTTTACGGTTTGGTGGAGCAAAAACAAAATCATTGTCCAGATTTCTGAAAATCACGTTTGGTTATTATGGATAGTTTCCAGCTAGCTAAACTGACGGGCAAAACATTGTGATGTAGCTAGTATTTTTGGCTGTTTTTACCCTTTAGCTAGCGTCTTGCTACATTTAGCTTTCAGGTAGTCTTTGGTTACCATAGGCTTGCCTGTGCTACTTTTAGCCAATTTTTTGTGAGTTTTCACTAGTATTTTTGCTACATTTAGCTAACCATTTGCAGGTAGTAGCAGTTAGCTTGAATTCTGTTAGTTTCTAATTCTGATAGTGTTTTGCTTTTATCTTTTAGATGTAAAACTGTTATTGTAGTTTTTATTTATGCTTTTTCTACATTTCATTTTTTTGCTTAGCCTTTGGCTGGCATTTTGCTACTTTTGGCTTGTCTAATTTTAGTTACCCTGTCGGGACTTTTAGTTAGTCTTTGCTGTCTTTTATCTAGCAATTAGCAACTTTTAGGGAGAAGTTTATGTTTAGCTCGTGTTCTGCTTGTTTTAGCTGTATCTGTGTTTCAGCTTCAGTCACGCATTTTTCCAGAAATATGTTTTTCTTAACTGTGTTTAAAATCTGTCATTATTTTAAATAAAATATTGTTCAACTTAAAAAATAAAAAGCAGCTTAAACAACAAACTTCTTTGTGGCCTCAATTATCTAAAGTGTATTTCTTGTTTTCAACAACAGAAAAAAAAAACGTGATTCTTCAGCTCCGATTAGACAAAATCAGTTTCAGCTGTTTCATTTATCACCTATAAACTGATTTACACCGGCTCTTAAAAATAAGGAAGAAAGTGTTGCTCATCAGCTTAATAAGGAGTGCGTCTTTTTAGTTTTAAATACGGGACAGTCCTTTATTTTAAAGGACAGTTGGCGACTCTAGTTGTGCTTCGCCAGCATAAATTCTGCTAAAAATATCCAATCTGGCGCCGTCTGTCACAACAGCTTCCCTTCAGTGGCTGCCACAGCTCGTTACAAATCACTGACATCCGAGCTGAAAACTCACAACCTGTCAGCGCCTCGGCACCCCGGTGACGGTGGCACCCTGGTACCCGCTGGTACCGACTCCTCGCCTGGGGGTTAATTGGTGCCAGCCGCTCGGCCCACCGTCTGACGGAGGCAGGGTGTGGGCGCGCTGCGCTGTTGAAGGCCCGCTAATCTAACGGAGGGGAGACCGAGACACAGTCCTCCAGCGGTGACCTGGTTCTGCTGACAGACAGAACCGCTCTGTGTCCTTCAGGGTTTACCAGAACGTCCTGCAGGTGAACTTGGAGTTCCGGCCGGATCCACAAAATGCTCGACTAACTGTCTGAATATTATTGCCCACTGACTGTGTTTGTGTGTTCTGTTAGCAAAATATCTCATGAACCACAAAGTGGATATTATTGAAACTCCGAGAGAATTATCACTGAACGCACAGCCTTTTGGAAATCAAGATGGCCGCCACAGCCAACTGATCTTAGAACTAGGCCTGTCACGATAACAAATTTTGCTGGGCGATTAATTGTTTCAGAAATTTAGCGATAAACGATAAAATTGTTTGAAATTTGACATTAATTAGTAATTATTGTAAAATTTAAGAAGAAATGTTGATTTGTTTTGCATGTAGTACCTTTTTTTGACCACCGGATGGCAGTATAAGACTGTTTGAACCGAAGGATGGATAGTGAGGGAGCGAGCAGCGTGTCTCTTTTAGAAAAATGAGAGGGAGACCTCTTGACGTGACATGAACCGTCTCTCTTTCCTTTTTTCAGTTTTCAAAATGGCGGACACTCGGTGTGGTTTTAGCTCTTTAGCATAGCATTTGTCACACAAAGCTTTTAATAAAAAATCCGTAAACAAGTTCTCAGCTTCATTTTGCAAAGAAAAACAACTTTTTAGAAAGGCACAGGTTTCAACCGTGAATTTTGGCGCTTAGACAAGACTTTTTTTTTTCTCGAGGTTGGCCTGTTAGCTTAGCTCGTAGCTTAGCTTCTCAGCTTAGCTGCTTTTAATGATCCAAAAATGTGATTTTGGACAATTAAAATGGATTTTAAAGAGAAAGAGAGAGATCAGTGAAGAGCACCGGAGTTGAGCCTTTTGTCATCCAGTGTCTTCAGTAGAAAGAGAGCGACACGAAGAAACAATAAAGCCGATAAATGAAAATGAGGTTGATAATTTTCATTTATCGTGCGATTAATTGATTATCGCGGCATGACTACTTAGAACACATAAACATGGTTATAACCCAATCCGCTTCACACACGCCGACAATGTTTGATGTGGTTTGAGCTGAGACTGATCCCCATCACATATTTTGAGTGCTAATAGATCATGCCAGAGTCATCCCTGTTAGCAAAATATCTCCTGAAGCACTAGACAGATTTTATCAAAACTTTTGGATGTACGTCTACGATTGATCAACTTTTGGAGTCAACCTGATTCAAGATGGCCACCACAATTTATCTTCGTTCTCAAACATAAAAATGGCTGTAACTCCGTCGATTTTGGAGACTGTGAGCTAAAATTTGGAGTGTTAGTAGCTGAGAGTTATCCCCAACACATACTCCAGGACAAAACACATTGTTTGAAATCCTGATTCAAATCTTCTGCACGCGTGTTGGCAGGCAACGTGCATTCCCTCAAGTGATGCTAATTTCAGCACAAGTTGGATTTTTAGCCAGTGTAAAGCCAGAACCATCTGAAAATATCAGCCGAGTAAACACTTGTGAGTAACGAGGAGATAAATGGATTTTTTTTAGAAATATGTCAGTGTTGAGAATAAGAGGAATTAAAATGTTAGAAAGAAAAAGAGGTTGTGCAGAGGTGTTCATGACAACGTGGGAAAAAAAAGATGGATGCGTGATGAACGACAGAGCAGGTGTGTTTCTGAGGGAAGCTGGATTTTAAACTGAAGATTTTATTCATTTAAATCAATTTACACTCGGGTTTCTTGCATGACGACGGCAGACTTTTACTCCAGTCGGTTTGGATCATGAAGAAGGACGGCCAAATCTCTGCGGAGCGTGAAAACGTGGGACAAACACAGGAAGCACTTTCCTAATCGATCGTCTCCAGATGGTATTAAACAACTCGAGGTGCCGCTAATTCAATTAAAATTTATTTATGTCTTTATTTGTCTGTGGGTGACACACAGCGGCTCCAACATCCTGTTCACGTCTTCGGTAAGGAAGAGATAATTGGGGTTTTTCGACACCATCCGTCGCCAAGGCGACCAGCCTTCTCGCCTCCCTCCTCCTCTCTTTACCTCCTTTCACCGCGGCGCTCCGTCAGCGGCAGCGCAGGTGTGTTTGTGATTTGGAAGTAAAGATTTTAAAGGCTGTTTAAAACGTTTGAGAGCCTAATGATGAATACGACCGGTGATGAAAGGAAAACTGAAGACCTGTAGTTTGGAATATTTTGCTAACAGACAAGCAAAGTCGACTCCAAAAGTGAACTTCTGTGGGGGACGACGTTCAGCTACTGGCACACCAAATTTTAGCTCATTATCTGTAAAACTGACCGGTGGGGAGTGGTGACGCAGAGGTTAGAGAAGCTGGGCCTGTGATCGGAAGGTCGCCGGTTCAACTCCCCGAACCGACAACATCAAAATGTGGGTGGGAAAGGAGAAACACCCACACCTGCCTCCACCTTACTCTGGGCCCTTGAGCAAGGCTCTTAGTCCTTAACCCCCACCATCTGCTCCCCCGGGCGTCCTAGATGGCAGCTCTCTGCTCCACACAGAGGGCTGTGGTAGCTCGGTGGTCTGTGGTTGCGTCAGGAAAGGCGTCTAGTGTAAAAACAATCGCCAAGTCTTTGTGCGAGTTAGTTCGCTGTGTGGATCCCTGAAGAAGGGAGCAGCCGAAAGAAGATAAATCAGAGAAAAGAGGGCGAGGAGGAAGGGGCGAACTTGGCGTTTCCTTACAGGTCGGCTCTGAGACGTGAAATAAATCTGAAGCTCAGGTTTTTTAAAATCCGCACATCTTTCTCTGTAAATCCGTAGCCATGAAAAATTGGGAAAAATACGTATACGAACCACGAACAAGATGGTGCCATAAACCGGGTGGGTACCGGCAGTGGAGAGGCCTTTAATTGGTGCGGTGTGGAAGTGATGAGACGGTGGTAAATTATTGCTAGCTGCCATCCAGAGAGGGGCCTCCATCTCTCAAAGGATGCAACTCAAAATGACGCAAACACAACAAACAGGGATAAGGAACAAGCAGACAAACGGTCTCTGATAATAAGAGCTTTTCAAAACGATACTCATGGAGACGCTGCATAAAAAGCCTTTCGGGCTCCGGTAAACAAAGTAAAATCTGCAGAAAGTGACGAGATGACAAGCAGCTTTAACGCAACACAAAAAACAACATAAGCAGGTAGAAGGTGGGCTCCACGCCCCATCTCCAACACAGTCCTCATTAAATCTGTTGGACTCAGGGATTCTGAGCTCTACGAGTTACAAGAACAGGACAAAGACAGAAAATGACCTGAACAGATAATGCTACGCAGGATCTGTTAGCACTCAGAACGTGTGTTGGGGATGACTCTCAGCTACTATCACACCAACTTTTAGCTTCAAATCTGAAGCTCGCCAGCATGTTGGGGACGACCTTGGAGGGAGATAATAAGCATGGACCGGTGGAATCCCCACAAATCTGACCATTTTGGATATTGAAAGTACCAGCAGGACTCAAGGCTGATGAGAAATAACAGTGTGCCTGAAAAAAATTAACAACTGTGGCTTATCTGAATCTGACTCCCCCATTCGGCTTAGAAGCAGGCTATCTGATCACATTTCTCCTGGGATATGTGTAAACTAAGAAGGCTCTGCTCTATCCCACCCCAGAACTTCTGTGAACACTTATCAGAACTGTATCGGCTGACACCAACATCTTAACAGGACTATGGTGCTACCTGGAAAAGCTTCGTGGACAAATCTCACCGTCTTGTCATCATATGCATATGTAATATGTTTGTAAATGTGCTGCTGGTAGAGTTTTTGATGTCTTAAATCGTGTCCTGATGAGGACAAGGTGTGAAGAGATCGTTTCTGTAATACCACTATCCTTTCATCATGGCCTTTCCCACTTTTCTGTGTAAAAAATAAGGGGCCGCGCTCTTAGAAGCAGCAGCAACGTGCACTCTGCCCATCTTTCGGACGAGTGTACGGACATAATCTCGCTGTACATCGGTGCAGTGATAATAAACTTATTCTGATTCTAAATCTGGACGAGTTAGACACTTTTTTTAATGGTGGCTGAGGTCAAATAATTGTGGTGCATCTCGAATTAAATTAACTCCAAAAGTTAATTCGTTTCAAAGTATAGATTTCTGAGGGCTTCGTTCAGTGGTTCATGAGATATTTTGCTAACAGGCAGACAAAGGAGCTCCCACACACACACACAGGTATAGAAATACATGAGGTGGGAAGAGGAAGGTGAGAGACGGAGTGAAATGTGAGAAGTGGTGCGAGTGCGTGGCGTTATCTGGTTAGAGGAAATCCCTCAGAGGGTTTTGTTCTGTTTTATTAAACCTGTGGAACAGAGAACCGAACAGAACCGTACCTGTGCAGCCTGTCCTCCAGCAGCTCCATATACCTGACGGTGTTCTCTCTCAGCCGGCTTTCTGCACGGAGACAAACGGGAACAAAGAGAACAACGGGCTGTTACTTACACCTTCATTTGCTGCTTTCAATGAAAGTGATGTGGTTTCCTAGCAACTAATCACAGCTCTAATATTAATGAAACCCACTTTTCATTAGCCGTATTATACACGGGACCTGGTAGAAAAGGTAGTCGCCATCCCACTTGGAGGCAGCTTTGTGCAGAGAGGCAGCAACGGACCAGCTGGTGACCTCTGCTCTCAAGCCTGGTCCACATGGGAACGCAGTTTGTTCAAAACATCCATTATCTTTTATTTGCTTCTTCCTTTTTGGGTCACTGGTGCTCACATGTAGCCATCACTGTGCGAGAAGTGGGGGACACCCTGGACAGGTCTCCAGTCCACCACAGAGACACATGGAGACAAACGAGACAAACAACCATTCACTCTCTCTCTCTCACCTACGGACAATTACCAATCAGCCTAACATGCATGCGTTTGGTCTGTGGGAGGAAACCGAAGTACCCGAAGAAAACCCACGCAGCACGGAGAGAACACGCAAACTCCACCCAGAAAGGTCCCCGGATGGGATTTGAACCGGTGACCTTCTTGCTGAGAGGCAACAGCTCTAACAACTGAGCCACCGTGCCGCCCCTTGTTTGAAACTATGTTTTAATGTGTCACGACACCGTTTCTATAAACGTTTTCGTCCCCATAGAAACGCAGAAAATGACCCAAGATGCTGCAGTGAATATGCCAGGCCTGCATGTGGCGCTGTAACAAAAATACAGTAGTCCCTCATTTATCACAGGGGATTCGTAACCTGAAGCCCCACAATAAGTGAACAACCATGATGTAGAAATAGTAGTACAAGTAGTAACTAGTAGTTTATTTTAATATATATTATATAAAGGTGTTGTAAACCCTTTCCACACTCTTGCAATATTCTAAACAACGTTTCTAAACTCTAAACGCTCTAAAAGAGCACACAATGTCACGATTTCAGCTCTCTGTCTCGACTGCTCTCTGCAACCTGCGAGTGCTCTCGGCCACGCCCACTTCTCCGCTGCAGGAAGAAGCTTCTCCTGCAGTGTGGGCTGCACAAAGGTGCAGCAGGTGCTAAAAATTTTAAATACGTCGTGCCGATCGTGCGGCTCATCCATCAATCAGCAAACTGTGCGTCATGTCTAAACTTATTTTGAAAAACCGCCATAGAGCGAGTCCGTGGAAAAACGAAGCACGTACAGTGACCCCCGGTGAATCAAATGAACCAGAGTCGAGGGGATGTGTATTATTTGTAGTAAGCAGGCTCCATAAGTTTTACAGCTTCTGTACTGTGATTGTGAATTATATTAAAATGTTCCGTGTAATAATCAGTCTTGGTGTGACCGGTCAGTAAAGAGACAGCGAAGAGTTCATTTTTATTATCTTCAACATTTTTGTCTCCTTCTCCCACAACCAATTCCCTGACGTGTCTCTGTGTCCAGCTGGGACTGTAGATAACAGCTCGGCAGAGTGAGGGTGGGGGCGGTTGAAGGCTGGTGCCTGGGTGATTCTACAAAACCATTTCATTTTGGAAAGTCAGAACGGGTCAGAGCCTCAGACGGGTGAAAGCATGACAAGTGTGAACTTGTAAATGCATTGATCTTCTGTGACAGCTGGCTGTCCTCCGAAGCTTTGTAAATAAATCTGATGAAAGTTACACCTGGTTGTTTTGGGAATCTCTTTTTACCACAACTGCAGCACGGCAGAGCAGCGGTTTAGAACTGTTAGTAAGAAGGTGGCAGGTTCGCCTTCCTGGGTGGAGTTAGCTCTCTGGGCACTCCAGCTTTCTCCCACAGACCAAACATACATGTTAGGTTAATTGGTGATTTATTTGTCCACAGATGTGGATAAAAGTGTGAATTGTTTGTCTCTGTGCGTCCCTGTGGTCTTGCATCCTGTCCAGGGTGTGTGTCCCCCGTCTCTCACTCAGTGTCTGCTGGATGTAGACACCAGCGACTTCACCAAAGAGGAAAAGCAGATAACTTGTTATTCTTTATTGCAAAACTCAGCACAAGTGAATAAATGACCTCTTCCATTTTGGCTGCGGTCCTTGGCAGCGATCAGTGACGTCTGACTCCTGCTGAGCTCTCCGGCGTGAGGAGAAGCTGGGCTCATGAATTTTCAGTCCAGGCTCTCTGAGGGTCTTTGTTGAAGTTCCTTCGGCTACAAACGCACCGCCGCGGGTATCGAGGAGCAACGGAGCGCTTCCCTTTCATGCAGACTGACAGGAAGTGGTAATATCACCCCGGAGTTCTGGTTCTGATGAGCGCAGGAGGCACCGCTTCATGTTTTCT
This sequence comes from Nematolebias whitei, assembly GCF_014905685.2. Classification (NCBI taxonomy): domain Eukaryota; kingdom Metazoa; phylum Chordata; class Actinopteri; order Cyprinodontiformes; family Rivulidae; genus Nematolebias; species Nematolebias whitei. Next base: position 48,775,846 of record NC_056498.1, read on the forward strand.
CATTTTATTCAAAGATAAATGTTTTTAATGGTAATGCTGGTAAATCTCACTAGTCTTATCTTATCTGACTCGGATCGATTAGGTAGTTTCAGTAGAATTAAACTGTTAAATATATATATTTATTTACTTGCACACGTTTTTATGATAGGTGGTTCAACTTTTCTACAATTTACGACAATTTTACACAGTTTACACATTTTTTAAATATTTTACACAATTTTCCCTCCTTTACAGTTATCTTGGGCTTGCAAATTATTTTGTGCAGTTTTTCTAGGATTTACAGTAACTACGTTTTAGTGGCACATCTTTGTTGATATTTACGGTAATTCCCACATCTGAAGCTTCCAGTCCACAGGTCTTTTCACCAGACACCTGTCAGCAGTTCCAGAAACTTTGCTCTTTAATCTCCGTCTTCTGTTGTTTATCTGTGGTCGGGTCATGCAACAGGTCCAGGACCTTTCCCTCCGCAGAGACACTCTCCAGCTCCTCCTGGGGGACACTGAGGTGATCCCAGGCCAGAGATGAACCGTCCCTCCAGCCAGTTCCGGGAGACAACCTAATCCGATGTCTGAACCACCTTTACCGACTTCCTTCCATACAAAAGAGCAGCGGCTCTTCTCCGAGGAGGCTCAGACCAAGAATGATTCAAAAGCCTTGAAGGATAAACGAGTGTCAGGAAACCTCGTCTGGAAAAGGGAAACCAGGGAGTCCGACATGCGGAGCGGAGTTCTCAGTGTCTCCACTTGGGCCTGCAGGGAGGACTGTGAAGATTGGCAGGTGAAGGAGGGTCTCTGGCCGTGACGATTCCTGGTGGCATAAACCATCTCGTTAATATGGTTTTACAGATTATAAACCACTTTTGGGAGTTTGTTGACCCAGCATGGGCCACTTCAGCTCTCAGACATCATCCCTTTCTGTCACATCTTTACGCTGATACCATCTAACAACCATGTCCGAACCTCGATGTGACTCGGATCAGGTGACTCCTAACAAGTTCTGGTCAAAATGAGCGGAGTGGTATTAAAATGAAGTTGTTTCTTTTCACTTTGGGGCTTTTATCCTCTTTTCTTCTTAAAATAAAGTGATAATAATGGCTTTTATATTAAAGTGGTATGAAATATTTTATCTAATTGCCTCAATTTCAGGCATTTAATTTTTTTAGTAGCCCAAGTGAATGCCTGTTCCAAATTAAAGGCCCATAATTTCTTTCAGCATTTCGCCGCCTATCAAAGTTTTAGACAAAAATTGTTTTATGTTGATGTTCGAGTCAAAGCTGCTTGGGACAAAACATTGAGCGCAATCTCATGCAATATTACAAAATGTCACGCTCAGGCTACAAGTTGGGGATCACTCTCAGCTACTACCACACTGAATTTTAGCTCAGTGTCTTTAAAATTCACTGAGCCTTGTGTTTTTAAGATAAGTTTGTTTTGGTTGTCATCGTGAATTGGGTTGTCTCCAAAAGACGTTTAACTAACAAATATATTTCGCAAATTTCTGAAGAATCCTTTCAGTTTTTCATGAGATATTTTGCTAACAGACAAATACGAGCAAAAACATTGTCACAATGATAAAGATATGAATGTTTTTCAAGCATAAATATCATATATTGGATTCATATGTCCGTTATTGTTCTAGATATCGCTCAGTCAGTCACTTCCTGTCACTTCTTGAACACAACAGCCCGATTGTTGACCTCTCCACGTGTTCTGATCCGAATGTGGGAACCACCACAACCAAAGTGTGAGAAGGCCCTGGATCTGACGGGCCGTCGAGCTGTGAAGTTGTTATAAAGTGCAGATTTATGAGGTCAGCTCGGTGTGGTTTTATTTTACCGGAGGGGAGGAGGGCTTGAATGGAGTTGTTCTGATCCAGATTGAAGGATTAAAGGCGGATTGTGGAAACAACATCAGATTAGAGAGAAGCGTCTTTTCACAGCATCGTCCAAACGAGAGTGATACAAACACAGAAACTAAACGATTAACAAAAGATGGAGAGAAATCAATCACGAACCAGAGAAACTGCATTTTTTTTTGTGAAAATAAAGTGACGTTCTAAATGCAAATCAAACATCTGAAACTGAGTTAAAGCTAAAAGAAGCAAATTGTTAAAGAGAAAAGTAGAAAATATTAGTTAAAAATAACAAAAAGGAGAAAAGTTTTAAAAAATGCTACCTAATAAGAGATAAAGGGCTAGCAAAAAGCTAACATATCATAAGGCTCACTAGAAGCCAAATGTAGTAAAAGTTTTACAGAAAGCTAAAAGTAGTACAAAGCTAGCTAAAGCTAAAAGTATCAAAAGGTTTCTTTAAAGCTAAAAAATATTAAAATGGCTAGCAAATATTAGATAAAGGAAAAAGGCTAGCTAAAAGTTAGTTTCCCCTACCATTACCCAAGGAGGGCGCCCCGCCCTGTCAACGGAAACGAGCGCCCCGCCCTG
>NC_056498.1:48778384-48781183 GCF_014905685.2 Nematolebias whitei
CAACGGAAACGAGCGCCCCGCCCTGTCAACGGAAACGAGCGCCCCGCCCTGCCAAAGGAAACGAGCGCCCCGCCCTGTCAACGGAAACGAGCGCCCCGCCCTGCCAACGGAAACGAGCGCCCCGCCCTGCCAACGGAAACGAGCGCCCCGCCCTGCCAACGGAAACGAGCGCCCCGTCCTGTCAACGGAAACGAGCGCCCCTCCTACCAGAACCTTCCGTTACTTTTGGACTTGCTGTCTGACGAGCACCCTGTCAAGGTCGGTAAAGTAGGTGAAACACTAAAATTATCAAAAGTCTTGCCATAAGTTAAACATAAAAAGATTAGCTAACAGCTAAAAGTAGTACAAAGCTAGAAAAAAATGAAAGTATGCCAAAAGCTAAATACAGTAAAAAGTTGGCTAAAACCTAAATGAAGAAGGGACGCATAAATTATCAAAACTTAGGCTGGATAATAAAAGTATTAAAATACTAACTAAAAGATAAAAAGTATCAAAAGCCCAGCTAAAAGCATCAAAAGGCTAGGTAGAAGCTAAAAGCAGAAAAGGGCTTACTAAAAGCTAAAAATAGAATAGCAATAGAACTAAAAGTAGCAAAAGGCTAGTTAAAGATAGGGTAAGAAAATAAAAAAGTAAAATCAAATAAAAATAAAGCCAGTATGCTGAAGAAAACAAAAAATATAAGAAAATAAAAATAACATAAAAAATAGAGCCAGTATGCTGAAGTGGATGATGATCATCATCAACAACAGTTTTAAAGAAATTGAAGCGATCTTAGTGTATTTCTAGGGGTTATGTTTTTTAAATATAGTTAAATATTTTAAAAGCCTAATGTTATATCGATAAAAAGTCATAGCAACCATCTCTTGGATAAAGACAAAGAAGTTTACTAAATGGCTTTTCTATATGTATATGAATGTTCCTGTAAAGTGCCCTGAGACAACTTTGTTGTGATTTGGAACTACGTATATAAATACACTGAATTGAATTGAATAAAATGAATGTTTGATATATGAACATCTAAATTAGCACAAAGTGTGCAGAAGTAGTTTGATGGACGCCGCAGGTATTCAGCCTTGGTCAATAAAAAGGTGGCCGTAGCTCAGCTGATTTCATAGATGAGCTGAAATTTGATGCAGCTGAGAGTCATTAACAACAAAAGCTGAGCATAAACAGATTACGCAACATTGCACATAATGTTATTGTCGAGACCAAAATAGCTACAACTGAGAAGATTATCTTAGTCTAAAACTCTGGCAGGGAAAGCATCAGACATTGAAGGCTAGGTATTATATTTCTTTACATTATTTATAAAACCGTGTCTCATTGTGCCTTCCGTTGTCATTAGTCGTGTCTCCATTTTGGTTGGAAAAGAAAAATCACAGGTTTGGATTTGATATGAATTTTTCTTTTCTTGATTGTGCAAACGCAGTCCAATTTGATTAAAGTGCATCCCATTGTGCTGAAGGATCTCCTGCTGCGTGGGGCATATTCTCATGTTTCATACATGAGCTCATTAACAGCGTTCTTCTTGCCCTCCTTCCTCTCCAAACGTGAACCACGTTCAGCAGCCGCCGTCTGCCTCCTCCGGCTCAGCTCTCCGCTGGCAGAGGAGCTACAGGAAGCAACATAAGCTACCCGTCCAACTGCTGCCCTACAGAAAACCTGCTTAGATATGAGGAGCTGCCTCATAAATTAAAACCACTTTTATCCTCGGGCCGACTAAAATGAGAATACGTGAACGTTTTTTTTTATTGTTTGAACCTTGTGTTCACAGAAAATAGTGGATTTGTTAGTGTGAATATAATATAATAGTGAATATATATTGATACGCCCCTTGTTTTGTAGGAGGAGATGAAAATACTTTAAAAAGACTGACACTTGTAGACAAATACAAAATAGTATTTGATTCATTATCTCCAGCCATGCTGATGAACAACCAGCTTGAAAATCTTCATTATGTCTCCCAGTCAACAGCAGTTTCACGCGACACAAAGTAGAAGTTCCACAAAAAGAGAGTTTTTCTCCTGTAATCATGTTTTGTCTTTCTGTCCCCCGCCGCCGAGCGAAAAGTGGCAACTGGAAATACCCTCAGTCTGTCTGTGAATGTTGTGAGTGAGATAACTTGAAAAATAACTTGGGTAATATATATAATATAACAGTAGTCCCTCGTTTATCGCGGGGGATCCATTCCCTGAAGACCCACGATAAGTGAAAAACCGCAAAGTAAGAATAGTAGTACAAGTAGTAGGTTATTTTATTTCATATATATATATATATATATATATATATATATATATATATGGTATTTTAAACCCTTCCCACACTCTTGCAATATTCTAATCAATGTTTCTAAACTGTAAATGCTCTTTGCCACCTGCAAGCACTCGCACTCTTGGCCACGCCCACTTCTCCGCTGTGCATGGTGAACAGCTGATCAGCTGCAGCAGGAAGTTTATCCTGCAGTGTGGGCTGTACAGATGTGCAGCAGGTGCTAAATAATTTAAAATAATTCGTTTTAAATAAAAGTTCCATGCCGATCATGCGACTCATCCATCAATCAGCCAATTGTATGTCATGTCCAATCTTATTTTGAAAAACCGTGATAGAGTGAATCTGCAATAAACGAACCACGAAGTAGCAAGGGACTACTGTGTGTGCATGTGTGTGTGTGAGTATATATAGTTTATTTGTTTATTTAAGGACCCTCATTAGTCTATACTGTAGTAGAGACTATTCTTCCTGGGGTCAACACCACAAACATTGCAATTAAGTCATGCTTTTACATACATGCAAAAAGAC
>NC_056498.1:48781283-48782234 GCF_014905685.2 Nematolebias whitei
GTGCGAATGACAATAAAGAAACTCTGACTCTCTGACTCTGATATATAAAAACCTTGTGAGCTAGATAAATTGAAATATAAGCATCAGGTCAACTTCTTTTTTTTGTTTATGGCTGTATCTAGGCGTGAGAAACATTACTTTCAAAAATTGGGTTGCCACGTCAAAATCCAAAATGGCCACCACTATATATGCATAAAACAACCACCCCATCATATGAGGAAACTATGCTTCCTAGTTTTTATATTGCATAAAAGTCCAGTTTCCTCACATGATTAGGGTGTTTGAAGATTAAACTATGGGGGTCAAGGCCACCATTTGCCACCCGCTGGCTCCGTCTTTGGACCTGGTGGTGGATTAAACTGCTCCCTCTGCTCATCTGTCACTCTGCGCTGCCTCAGACAAAATAAAATAAACTACCTCTGTTCTTATAAACGCTGTAACTCCTGCCCACTTGAATATCTGTTCTTGTGTTTCCAGCTTGGAGAAGTGCTGGTCGGACACTGACTCACCGAGGTTAAAGGTTCAAATCCTCAGACTAAATTAAGAGTTACAAGTCCGAATTCTCAATTAACCCAGACCTTCCATGTCCTCTGACAGACTGCCACCAGTCCACCAGTTAGACGACTTTTAGGTGAACCCCCAGAAATGCTGAAGTCTCAGATAAGTTTGTGTGTACGCTCTCAGTTTATTGTAAAATAAAACATGTGGAGCTTTTTTATGACTGAGAGAGTTGCAGAGTGAACGACTCAAGAGACTCAAGTGAGTAGGATCACTTTAGTGATTGATTCAGATTAACCCGAGTCCATAAGGTGAACCAGATTTACCACCACTACTGGTCCTCCTCTTGTTTCATGTTTCCGGTGTATTTTCATGTCAGCGTTACAGCACCACATACAGGTCTGGCATGGTTACTGCAACGTTTTGGGTCGTTTTCCTTTGTGGATGAAAACC
>NC_056498.1:48782634-48811846 GCF_014905685.2 Nematolebias whitei
GCGTCCTCGTGTGGACGGGGGACGAGCCGACAGAGAAGAGAGGAAAGGGTGAGCTTCTAAGACTGCAGTTTTCAACGCTTGGAGCTCCGCACTTCTCAGTCTGAATTTAGAAAACTCCTTGGATCAAACGCAAAACATCTTCAAAAACACAAGAAAAGAAGTCTAGTCTCTATTTTTACAACTTGTAGGAGACTCCAGAATGACAAGATGACGATGAAAGCCTGTCGGACCACTGATGTAGAATTCCCTAAGATGGATCAGGAGCTTTGATGATCCTTCACAAGCCAACGACTGCGGCCTGTTTGGATCTTCTTCTCTAATTCGAGCATCTGAACACAGCCCCTTAATTGAAAGTGAGCAACGCCGTCACTTCTCTGCTTTGTAGCGACAAAAGCGTTTGCTGACTGTTTGGTCTTCGTGTTGTCAAACAAATTCGATAAAGTGGAGGAGGCCGGTTCGTCGTTTTAAACGAGTTAGGGACCGGCCGTGATTAATGAGTTTCAGCTCAACCTGGGCTGTCGGAGCCCCGCAGGTTCCACAAACGCACCGTCAGCATACGCAGACACGTTGCATGGAGCAGCAGGAGGGCTGATGAGTGAAGAGGGTCGTGCTCGTATCAGACAGACGATCAATAAACCCGGACGCTCCGGCAGGCGCAGGAGCGTACTGCGAGGTTACATGACTCTCAGCTATTACCACATCATCTGAGTTGTAGCCATTTTTGTGTTGGATAATGCCGATCAGCCGTGGTGACCATCAAGATCAGACTTGGGCAACATATGGCTCGAGGTTGGCCCTTGGACGATCTCCATTCGGCCCCCAACGTCCTGAATAGAAAGGGTTTTAAAATCTGATTTTTATCAATGTAACGTAAATCTAATTGAAACATCTTGGACAAATACTTCCAATATGTACAAACTTTGGATTAAAAGAGGCTATTTTTTTGTGTGTTACCAGAAATAGACTGAACTTTAAAGACTCCAAAAAATCAAGCATGTGCTTATTTTATTTATTTATTTTCATATTGAACCTTACAAATACTGTAGTCCCTTGTTTATCACAGGGGATCTGTACCCTGAAGTCACGCAATAAGTGAAAAACCACCAAGTAGTAATAGTAGTACAAGTAGCAAATAGTAGTTTATTTATAAATATATATATATAAAGGTGTTTTAAACCCTTCCAACACTCTTGCAATATTCTAAACAACGTTTCTAAACGTTAAATGCTCTAAAAGAACACAGCTTGTCATGATTTCAGCTCCCTGCCTCCTCTGCTCTTTACCACCTGCAAGGGCTTTTGGCCACGCCCACTTCTCCGCTCTGCACGGTGAACAGCTGATCAGCTGCAGCAGGAAGTTTATCCTGCAGTATGGGCTGCACAAAGGTGCAGCAGGTTCTAGATCATTTTAAATAATTTTAAATAAAAATTCCATGCCGATCATGAAGCTCATCCATCAGCCAATTGTTTGTCATATCCAATCTTATTTTGAAAAAACGCGATAGAGCAAGTCCGCGACAAAGAAACTGCGAAGTAGCGAGGGACTACTGTATAAGCCAAGAGCCAGTTTACAGATTATCTTATATTATCAGAGTCTTATATTCCTAAAGATTATTGGACCAACAGATTTTTATCAAAAATGCTAACTATGCTACAACAGGAAAACGACTGAAACAAAATATATATTTTTCCCTTATCTCTAAGTGGCCCATTGATTGCTTTAAATAAACATTAAATGTTGCCCACCCCTGCCAACGTTTTAGCCAAAACATTAAATGCGTCACACTGTGCGTTGTGGACGACTCTCAACTACTTCCATGCCAAGTATTGGTAAATTATTTATAAAATTGACTGATCTATGTCCATTTCAAATAGGATTGTAATAATCAGTTGTAGACGTGCATCCAGTAAAGATTTCCTGAAATTTTCAATAAAATTTGTTCAGTCGTTCATGAGATCCTTTGCTAACAGAGTTGACGACAAAAAAAGTTAGTGGCAAAATTTAAATTAAGATGTTGCTGCGATCTGTTAGTGCTCAGAATATGTGTTGGGCATCAATCTCAGCTACCACCAAGCCAAATCTTAGCGCAATGTCTGTAAAACCAACGGAGTTAGAGCCATTTTTGTATTTTTAGGGTCGGACAGCTGTGGCAGCCATCTTGAATCAAGTTGATTCCAAAACGTAAAGAGATGTAAACGTACATCCAATGATTATATCCTGAAAGTTTCATTAAAATTGTTCCAGTGGTTCATGAGATATTTTGCTGACAGACAGGGATGTGGAAAAACCTTACCGATCCACCTTTATCTTTTGGCGGTGGGAGATAAATATTTGTCAAAGAGCTGTCCGAGTGTCTCGCCTCTTAGGGAGATCCATATTTCGGTTCTGATCGCTGCCGTTAACACTGCAATCAAAACGCGAGTGAGTTTTTAACCCACCGCTTCGGGCGGCAGAGCAAGACGTAAAGCCGCTTTAGGGTGAATCTGCGTGATAGCGATGAGAACGCATGCACAAAACAGCAGATACAGATGCTTGCTGTGCAGCTGCGTTTACTCGTCTGTTAGCAAAATATCCCGCAAACAGATTTTATTAAAACTCTCAGGAATTGAACGTGTAACGATCGTCTGGAACTGCTTTGTATTTGAACTTGATTCAAAATGGCCGCCACGGCTTACTGACCATAGGAAACACAAAAATGGCTGTGGTTCACCAATTTTTAAGAAATTAAGCTAAAACCTGGTGTGGTAGTAGCTGAAGGTAATCCCCCAACATACGTTCTGAGCAACGTCTGATTGCAATTTGTATCACCCTCCTGCTGCCCTAGGGTCAAAAAGACCCCTCAGTTTTTATTAATGTACATCTACAACTGCAGGGCAGCCGACTCGGGGCCCAAAAGTCCTAGGTTCGATCCCCAGTCATTGCACATCTCGTGGTGTCTCTGAGCAGCACGCCCTATCCCCAAATGCTCCCCAGGCGCTTTCAATAGCTGCCCACTGCTCCACCTGGTGGTGGATGGGTTAAATGCAGAGAGCCACCATCATCATTGTATGGGAACATACAATGATGACAACACATGCACATTATTATTATTAACTTTTTCAAGATCACCACCAGAGCTTGTTGGTATGAGCCGACACAAGACTAGCTAAAACTCGGTCCGTTTTACCAATCTGGAGCTAAAACCTGGTGTGAGAGTCACTTTCAATACATTCCCTGAGCCCTTGCATATATTTTTAGATCTACAAGGTTTGACCAAAACAATTAACTTTAAATCGTAACTCCTTCTATTCATGAGACTGTCTTGGTTTTAAGTCCAGTGTGACATGCTGAGCCTTTAAGTCTGGTCTGTCTTGCAACACGTCTGCCGTCACGGAGAGTTTCTGCTCTTTTTGGAGGATTTTCAGACCCATTCAGGTCAAACAGAGCTACGACGGTCCAGCGTCTGCAGCATGCATCAAAATACTGTCACTCTGCGTTATTGAACAAACGCGGTTTTCTCCGGCTGTTGTGCCAAAACTGATGGCTAAGATGTTTATGATTAATTCATGACTCTTCCTCTTACAGGGTGCTTCTGGTGAGTACATGATGGAGCTCACAACAGCTCTCCTTCTGAAGAGCTCCTGAGTGATTGAGAGGTGGCGGTACAGGGGGGAGGGGGGACAATGTTCCCTGGGTTTTGTCTCCGAGGTTAGAGTGCAATTCATTTCCTCCCGTGCTTTAGGGAAGACTCAATTGTGAAGAAATTCAACGTTCCTACACTCCACTGTGTCGCAAACAGGGAAGACGATCACGAACGCAAGCGGTCGAAATGAATTTCCTCTGCAGGGTCGCTGGACTCTCCCTTAGAGATCGAGTGAGAAGTTCAGTTATCCAGGAGAGACTAGAAGAGCCGTTGCTCCTCTTCGTCCAGAGAAACCAGTTGAGGTGGTTCAGACATCTGGTAAGGATGTACCCTGGAAGCCTCCTTAGGGAGGTGTTCCAGGCATGTTCAATGGGGAAGAGACCCCGGGGAAGACCCAGGACATGCTGGGAAGACTATGTCTCTTGGCTGGCGTGGGGACACCTGGGATTCCTCCCAGAAGTACTGGAAGAGGTGGTTGTGGAAAGAAATGCCTGGACCACCGTTCAAGATGCTGCCCCCGAGACCCGAGTTCAGAACAAGAGGATCAATGGATGGATGGATGGACGTACAGTATGTATGTATGTATGTATGGATGGATGGATGGATGGATGTCCTAGCATTCCTTGAAAGAAGGCGTATCACCCGCTACTGTTTATGCCAGTAACCCTCCTGCTGCCCTTGGGTCAAAACGACCCACAAAGCCTTGATGAAAACTTTGACCCAAAGGCAGCTGGAGGAATACATTTTGATCGTTTTATCTTGAAAACTGATGGCTCTGAGGTCAAATCTTCGAAACGATCTGCTAGTACTTTGAGTATGCGTAAGAGATGACTCACGGCTACTACCACACTAAAGTTTAGCTCAGTATTTGTAAAACTGACTGAGATGTAGCCATTCTTGTGCTGGCTAAGGTTTATTAGCCATGGCAGCCATGCTGAATTGTATTGAGTTCCATCGGCAGTTGTAGCCGTACGTCATTTTCAAAGTTCAAGTAAAATCCCTTCACTGGTTCATGAGGTATTTTGCTAAAATACAAACAGACAATGGTAAAAAATATTATTGCCTTTGTCAGCTAAATATAAAAACCTGGAGCCGTGTGAAGCAGGAAGTGAAAAAAACCTGAGAGTGGTACAAATTTCAGCCACAGCGCTCCATTGACGCTCTAAGACCATCTCCATGTTCGAATGACCTCACTCCCAGGGTCATTAACTCATCGTGTTCAGCTCGTAAATTATTTATTAGTAAATGCAGCATCACTGGAGCTTTCCCCCAGGTACCAAACTCTGGTCTCAGCAGGGGATCAAACCTCCATTTTGGTTTTCATCAGGCCTCATGCTGGCAGCAATTAGAAGGCGTAATAGTGCAACAGCTCCCACAGCACTCTGGACATACAACCAGCGATGGAGGATGTTTGTGTTTAGATGAAGTCATCGACCCGACTGATTAACTTTTAGAGTCAGACTGATTCAAGATGGCCGCCACAGCTAAATGAGCATTAGAAAACTCTTAAAAGGCTTTAACTCAGTCAGTTTTGCAGACACTGAGCTCAAACTTGGGATGGTCGAAGCTGAGAGTCATCTCTAACACGAACTCAGAGCATTAACAGATTAGAGAGGAGATAATCTCAACATTTCAAGGTTTTGGGCTGAAAAGCAGTGAGCGATATGCACTCCAAGCATATAATAAACCTTCTTGCACGACGACTTGTTGATATTTTGGTTGTTGGCGTTGGGTCGTCTGATTCTTTTGGTTCAATCTACTTCAACGCAACATCGGGGTCTTTTGTCCACTGATGGGAAAAAACTAGAAAGAACGGCGCGTCGAGCGCTGACAAATAAAGCTTTTCGAGACACAATGTCCTCCTGTCAGCGGATGACATTCAGATCTTAAGTGTTTACAGGAACAGCCTCGGAAACAAAGCCGGATCCTTGATGTCGACAGTAATTTGTGATCTGGCAGCAGATAGAGTGCAGTTTGTGGGCGACCAACAAACCCGTTATTACCAACCGGAGGGACACTTTAATGATTCCCCTTCTTGGTGTCAGTAACACTTTGTGAAACTGCACCCACTTAAGAGCAAAATGAAACAACCGTTTATTAACTCGCCGTCCTCTTTGTGACGTGTGTCCCCGCCCCAACTCCAACTGTCCCTTTGTTACGGTTTTATTGCCGGCAAAAATCTGTTTGTAGATAAATGAAACGAGTCAAACTGGGATTCTGTGGAAACAGCCGAAAAATTGTCGTTTCAGCGCAGAAAGACGTTGGACACAAAAATAAATGGTTACTTGAAGTTACTATGAAGTTTGTGGCTGAAGCTGCTTTTTGTTTATTAAACTGGACCACTTTAGTTTGAGAGATGTCAGATTTGAAACACACACACACAAAATATATATATATTAAAAAAAACAAGCAGAAGAAGTAGTTAAAACTGAGATGTTTACGTTAAAAGAAGCGGAACACAATCTGAAAATAGTAAAATACTAGCTAAAAGCTAAAAATAGCTTTGAGCTATATCTAGCTTCACGTAGCTAAAATCTACACGGACTATCTAAATGTTAAACGTAACAGAAAGCTAGGTAACAGCTTAAATGCCATAAACCCTAGCTAAAAAATTAAGTAAAGCTAAACACTACCTAAAAGCTAACTGTAGCAAAATAGTAGCCGAAAGTGGCAAAAGGCTAGTTAAAATGGCAAACAGTTGCTAAAAGCTAAAAGTAGTAAAACAGTAGAAAGAAATGAAGAGAAGCAAATTATTAAATAAAGCAAGCACAACTCTAGTTAAAGAGTAATGTAACAAAAAGACCAAATCAAAAGCTAAAAATTAAAGTAGCAAATTGATAGAAGCTAAAAGCGGGCTAAATGGAGCAAAACAGTAAGTAGCATCTTAAAGTAGTTAAATACTTGTTCAAAGGTAAAAGTATCAAAAGGCTAGATAAACATAGAAAGACTAGCTAAAAGCTAAAATAAGCTAAATGATAACTAAAAGCAAAAAGTAGTAAAATGCTAGATCAAAGCTAAAAATAGCTTATAGCTATATCTAGCATCATATAGGTAAAAGCTATATGAAGACTATCTAAAAGTTAATCGTAACAGAAAGCCAGGTAACAGCTACAATTACCTAAACCCTAGCTAAATAAAAATAAAAATGATAATTAAAATGAGCAAAAACTTAAAATCTAAATGAAGCAAAAGAGTAGCTAAACGGTAAAAGTAGCTAAACGGTAAAAGGAAAGTAAAAGAAGCAAATTACTAACTAAAGCAAAAACTACCAAAATGTTAGTTAAAGAAAAATGTAGCAAAAAGACCGAATCAAAAGCTAAAAATTAAAGTAGTAAAACGGTAGCTAGAAGCTAAAATAGCAAATACTGGGCTAAATGGCGCAAAACAGTAAATAGCAGCTTAAACTAGTAAAATACTCACTCAAAGCTAAAAGTATCAAAAGGCTAGATAAACAGAAAAACTAGCTATGAGCTAAAATAAGCTGAATCCTAACTAAAAGCAAAAAGTAGTACAATGCTTGCTAAAAGCTAAAAATAGCTATATCTAGTAGCTTCATATAGCTAAAAGCTATATGAAGACTATCTAAAAGTTAAATGTAATAGAAAGTCAGGTAACAGCTACAATTACCTAAACCTTATAATAAAAAAGAAAAAGGCTAACTAAAATGAGCAAAAGACCACCTAAAGCTAAATGTAGCAAGAGTTGCTAAAAGCTAAAAATAGTAAAACGGTTGAAATAAATGAAGAGGCTTATTACTAACTAAAGTGAAAAGTAGCTAAACACTAGTGAAAGAGAAATGTAGCAAAAATACCAAATCAAAAGCTAAAGTAGCAAAATGGAGGCTAGAAGCTAAAGCAGCAAAAAAAAGTGAGCTAAACGAAGCAAAACAGTGAGTAGCAGCTTAAAGTAGTAAAATACTTGCTCAAAGCTAAAAGTATTAAAAGGCTGGGTAAATTTAAAAAACTGGCTAAAAGCTAAATGCTAACTAAAAGGAAAAATTGGAAAAATGCTAGCTATGAGGTTAATATAGCAAAATACTAACTAAAGCTGGAAAAAGGCTAGCTAAAAACTAAAAGTAGCATTACACTAGCTTCATGTTAAAAGGCGTAAAACGAGCTAAAAGTAATAAAATGCTCACTAAAATGAGCAAACAGTAGCTAGAAGCCAAAAGTAGCAGAAACTGACTAATTTCCTGCTTTTTAACTCTTCTAACATCGGCCTGTTCATGTTTCTCTTTTGGTAGATGTTCAGTTGTTGTATGTTGATGACATCACTCTCAGCAGAAACGGTGTCTCAAAGCTAAATATTTTCTGAATGCAGAAGCCCCCCGCCCCGCTCAGTGCCGCCCAGTCCAGTCAGCGTTCCTTATTCCAGTTGCTGAAAGTTGGGAAACCTCCAGCTGTTCCTTTGTTTCACAGCAGATTTAGCACGTCACTGTTCTCCAGCCTCTTTGTTCCTCGTTCTGTTCTAGGCGTACGTTATATGGAAGGTTCTGTAGAAGAGCTCGGCTCCTGCTGCTGAGAAGCTGGGGGGGGGGGCTGGTTGTGGAGTTTCAGGCGTAGCGGGGATGTAATTGGGGCACTAAAGTGAGAAGAACTGGTTCAAATGATATGCTTTGAATGAAGCCTTGTAGTCCATTATAAACTGGATCTAACTCAGCAGGAACCAGTAAAATAGAACAACACAAGGCTGCCCCCTGCTGGCAGGAAACGGTACAAGCCCAGTAAAACAATGGAACATGTGACAGTCGTCTGCAGACGTTAGATAACAAGTCCCAGACATGTGAAGTTATTATTTTTCTTCAGTTTTTCTCCTCTCTGCACCTCAAATGGAGAACTGACCTTTTTATTGTTTTGTTTGGATTTTAATGAATCGTGCATCTTCTGGATGCACACAATGACTTCTGGAGTCGAGATGAAACGGAAAGACCGCTGTAAATCAGTGAATTTTACAGATATTGAGCTGAAATTTGGAGTGATAGTAGCTAAGGTTGATGCAAAACACATGCTTCAAGAGATCACACAAAATGTTGCATTAAATTGTGCAAGACATTGTTTTCAGGGTTTGACCAAAATGGCGATAAGTGTTTCACAGCATCCCTTCAAGGAATACTGAGCTTTTCCCTTTTTTAAAAGCCTCCCAGTGAAAGACGGACCAGAGGGAGTAGAGCTGCAGGCAGCGCCATCAGAACCCATTTAAATCTCTGCCGAATCAGTACCCTGGACCCTGAAACCAGCGTTCAGGTGTCGCCTCGTCCAAAGCACCTGAAGTTGGTTTCCACTGCACCCCCTCTCCACCACCACCTCTTCTTAACAACTGCCAACTCGTTTAAAGAGCCGACCCTCCGCCGACAGCAGCTTCATTCGGGAGAAACCTCACTGATGTCCTCGCAGTGTACATCGAGTGTGTCTTTCAGACTGTCCACGGCTCCCGTTTGAATTTAGGAAGGACATCTTTCAAATGTGCCTCTAAAGAAAAGACAAAAACTGTTTTCTGTGTCTGAAGAAAGAAAAAAAAAAAAGCTGCAGCGTTTCCTTTAGCTCCTGAGAATTTATTCATGTTTCTGCCTTAAAAGGAAATCGAAAGGCGCAGTTTTTTTTTTAAGAGAAAGCAATAAAACCATTTTGTACGCTTCCTGTCCTGAATAAGATAATAAAGAGAGGTCGTCTGCACAAACTGGAGCCAAGAAACACAAACTTAACAAAGGTTTAATATTTATATCCCACTATCTTTCATCAAGCCTTAAAAAATTACCGTAATTTCCGGACTATAAGCCGCTACTATTTTCAAACGCTTTGAACCTCGCGGTTTATACAATGCTGCGGCTAATTTATGGATTTTTTTTTTTGACGGGCTAACAAGCTTCATGCCGCCAAAACATTTAGCCTCGTCACACCTGGGCGCTGACATAGCTGTCCAATAAACGTCTCTCTCGGGGGGTGGGTCCTCGTGACTCAGTGAGACTACCTGTATAAATAAAGATTAAAACACTGCCCAGTGAAATTACTGAACAGGTCAGTGGACCAATGAAACTGGACCTTTGTTTCTCCCCTCCCCATGGGAGTTCCCCCCCTTCAATGTACACAACGAAGTATTTGCAGCCACTCAAAATAAGTGTGAATCGTAAATCAAATCAAAACGCGAATTTGCCTCGAGATGAAAGTGACATTGAGAGCGACGTTAGAGACTGAGGACGTGACGTTTATCTGAGGCTGTTCATTTCTGACACTGAAGACGACTTTAGTGGTTTTAGTGCGCAGGAGGAAGATGAAGAGCAATCAATGAATTCCTGGTAGGCAAATGTATTTATTTATTTCCAACATTTTTCAGTCTGATCATCTGGACAGTTTCTTTTTTTTGTGCTGAAACGTTTCGCCTTCGATCCAGAAGGCTTCATCAGTCAAGGAAACACACAACAAAACTGATTCTTCCCCCAACAGCTTACTCCAAAGTGGAACAAACCAGTTCTGCTTGTGATTAGATGGTCTCTCTTATGTGTTATGAATGACTCTCAGCTACTACCACTCCAAATTTTAGCACAATCTCTCTATAAGTGGCTGAATTATAGCTATGTTTGTGTTTCCTAAGCTATGTTGGGTGCAGCGGCCATCTTAAAATGGGTTGAGTCCAAATGTGAGGTGGTGAAAGAGGTGACCGGGCTCTTTTTCTTAACCTGAAATAGTTTATTCTCTTTTATTTGTGGAGGATTGTCCTGGGTCTACTCCAGATTTCCTAAATATTTAAAGTAGCGTCCCTTTTACTGAACGCCGGTCGTGGGACCTGCAGCTCCTTTTGCTCCTGGGAACACGGTGGAACAACAGCCAGAGGTTAATGCAGCGATGATGATGACACCGAGCTGTTGATGCTCCGGAGACGAGATGGTGTGAAACTCCTCATTTACGTTTAAGAATTACCTAAATCCTCATTTTCAGCATCAGGAAAAGAACAGGCCGTCATCCTGAGCTCAGTGGGTGTGAAGTCTTTGTTTCACGCTGCTGAAAAGTGGAAAATGAGCGATAAAATGGTTCGCCTTGTTTGGGTAGTGTTAGCAAAATATCTCATGAGCCACAGGACAGATTTTAGTGAAACTTTCAGCCTAATTCAAGGCTGCTTCCAGGGGTGGTTCATATGAAGCAACACAAAAACAGTTATGGCTCAGCCATTTTTAGAGATATAAAGCTAAAATTTGGTGTGGTAGTAGCAGAGAGTCATGCCCTACATTTACTCTAAGTGCTAAAAATCTACGGGCATTTTCAAGATTTAAAAAAAAAAATAAAAATCATAGTTCGACTTTAAAATTAAAAACATACCATTTAAAATAGTCCCTAATCTTTTATGAAGTTAATTTTAGGTTTAAAAACTTGTAATAATGTAGAAACTGCAGCTCACTAACTGAATGGACATGATTTTTTACATGCACACGTTTTATTGCATAAACTAAAGGTTTTATCGGAAAGCCTCTAAAAAGAATCGAGTCTCTTATCAATAGGCCTGTCGCGATAAACAATAAATCAGTTAATCGCATGATGAATGAAAATTATCTCATTTTCATTTATCGGCTTTATCGTTTCTTCGTGTCTCTCTCTTTCTACTGAAGACACTGGATGAAAAAAAGGCTCGACTCTTCTTCACTGACCCCTCCCTTTCTCTTTTCTCTTTAAAATCTGTTTTAAAGTCCAAAATCACATTTTTTGAACGTTAAAAGCAGCTAAGCTGAGAAGCTAAGCTACGTGCTAAGCTAACAGGCCGACCTCGAGAAAAAAAACTGTGTTGTCGAAGCTCCACAATTCACGGTTGAAATCCGTGCCTTTGTGTAAAAAGGTTTTCTCTGCAGAAAGAAGCTGAGAACTTGTTTACTGATTTTTTTTTAATTAAAAGCTTTGTGTGACAAATGCTATGCTAAACAACTTAAACCACGCCGAACGTCCGCCATTTTGAAAACCGAAAAAAAGGAAGGAGAGACGGTTCATGTCACATCAAGGGGCCTCCCTCCCATTTTTTTAGAGACACGCTGCTCGCTCCCTCACTATCCATCCTTTGGTTCAAACAGTCTTATACTGCCATCTAGTGGTCAATAAAGGTACTACACTCAAAGCAAATTAACCAACATTTATTCTTAAATTTGACAATAATTACTAATTATTGTCAAATTTCAAACAATATTATTGTTTATCGCTGTAATTTCTGAGACAATTTATTGCCCAGCAAAATTTGTTATCGTGACAGGCCTACTTATCTATAAGTTCTTTAGAAGAGGGCACTCTTTTAATTTTGAGAATTAGTGACTCCAGCGATGAGACCAAAAATACTTTTGTCTTTTACTTTAATTTTTATCGTTCCATCACTTTCTATAAAAAAAAAATTTAAAAAAAGTCGTGGAAAGCAGATGCTTATTATTTCCTTACACTATTCAACTCAGCAGCACATCATTATAATTAGCCATATTTAGTGTGCAGTACAGCCAAAGACCTGGATTTAAATCCTAGAGTCCATACAGGAACGCTGAAGTTGAAACTGGAGCCTTTACAGCACCCCCCACAGGATGGTCCCGGGAGCAGTTTTAAGCCCCGCCCACTCCTTGTAAACAAAAGGGTCTTTGCTGTTGCTGCTGTGTATTTTCTCAGATATCCAGGAAACGGCAAACCAACACAAGTTGAAAACAAACAAAGCTAATGGACTAATATTCTGTAGCTGAAGACGTTTCGCTTCCTATCCAGGAAAACTGCTAAAGCGTATGGAACTCCAAGCTTTAAACGGCATGACAGGTGTTCTGTTTATGAAGCGGCTTGGGTTCTTTGCTTTGGTCATGTGCATGAAACGGTGAATAAGACCCTCTTTAAATGTGAACGTCACTTCAGTCTCAAGCTGTTACGTCCAAAATGGTGAATGCATGAACGCTTGTTTGGACCGAGGATAGGGTTGGGTCGCTCCTACAGGGTGAGCAGCACAAACAGCACTCTGCTATCCTCCATTGTTACTGTCTATCTTCTGTTTGTGCAGAAAAGCTGTCGAATGGGTGCAGTGTAGTGCGCACGTGTGACTTTACATTTCCTGTGGTTTCCCTTGAGAGGATGCCAGTTGTTTCCTCAAACCTCCACTCTGAGCCCTGGATTTAGAAGGTTCGGCGTCAGAGACGAGAACGGCTGTTGTCCTGTAGACGAACGGCCGAAACGCAGAAGAAATGTTTCGGTTTCCCTTCAAAACATGGTCGTGTGAACAGAGCTTTACAGTGAAATTGGCGGGGCTTAAAGCCCCACATCCCTCATGCGCAGGCACTGGTTCCAAAACTACGAGTACAACCATTGTATCCAGTGTTTCCCCTGGATTAGTTCCCTTGGCGGGGCGCTCGTCAAATTTTATTTTTGTCTATAGAGGGGGAGTGAGTAGGGAGGACGGGACAGAGTCATGGCTGTGTTGCCCACCTGCTAGCTTAGCGCTACGTTGCTGCCAATTTTTAATCAACCGGGGGGATGCAGACCGGTATGTTAATAGCATTTTTGCTAGTGCTTTTGTATTTGCACACTGCACTACGTCAATACCGACAGTTGCCTACAGCCCGGATCCGGCCCGGATGTGCTTAATGTGCGGGCCGGGTTGGTGTCAGGCTTTTGATTGTGCCAGCGGACGCACGTGGCTGATGATTCAATTATATGGCAACATGGCTTGCCATACAATCACCAGCTGCACACGGCCATTTGACCACGCGCTGACCGGCCGGTTGAAAGAAGTTTTTAAAAAGTTCAGTTAAGCTTCGGATGGACTACTGCCAGCAATCCAAAGCCCAAATGGTACGTTCAGCCTGCACTCAGCGGACGCGCGCCGCCAACCCAAACAGGTGAGATCCCAAAATATCCTCGCAGACATGTCAGAGTAGAGTCCGTGTCTGAATAATGCAGAATGCAGGCAGGAACAGGAATTTAATGTGCTTTGACGACCATAAAAGGACAAACACCCCCTCAGCTCCGATCTTCTGCCCCCTCAGCCGCGCGCGTCCACTGACCGTTAATAACTATATAAGCAGTCAAAGCTTGATTAAAACTGTCGGGGGCGGGGTGGGGGTGGGGTTTGTTTGGGTTCGGCCCTGTAATTACTGTTAATTCGTCGAGTCGGATGAGATTCATAAATGATGTCTATGGGCTGGGTCAGGTTGGATTTTTTGGGCCCGAATGCAGCTCTACTACCTGGGGGTGGGGGGGGGGTCAGTAGACAGGGAGCTCGGTTTTGTTGATGGTGCTTGTATAACGGTGAGGGTGGGGGAAACTCTGGTGTCACTCTACAGTTGTTTCTGTTTACGTGACAGAACCTGGACTCACCGTGCAGGGCCTCCCTCTGCTCCAGCTCCTGCCTGAGCTGCCGCCGCTGCTCCTTCATCCGGCACAGCTCCTGGCTGCTCCCCGAGCTGAGGCTCTGCAGCCTCTGGACCAGCGCCTCCAGCCGGTCCCGCTCCAGGTACACCGCCTTCATCTCGGCTCTCAGCTCCTTGGCGCTGCCGAAGTCATTACCTGCGCCGGCGCACCACAGGGAGGACATTAGGCTTCCGCCGCCCATTAGTGAGGCTTCTTGAACATTAATGGGCCAAATTAAGAGGCTAATGGCGAGTGAAGCGAGTAAATGGGGTAAATAATGGAAGTGTAATGTGGCAGGGGTGGAGGTTTGTGGAGCTGAGTGGAAAGTTACCGGAAATAGCCGCCAGTTTGGCTTCATGCAGCGCCAAAAGCTGCGTTTCGGTCTCGCTGACTTTCCTCCTCAGGCTGCTGCCCAGCCTCTGACTCATCACCACCTGGGGAGAAGAAGAGCAGAGGCATGGATCCCACAGGAAGTGCTTCGTTCTCCTTCTTACATCTTACAGGTTTATTTACGGCCTTCTGAGCTGAATGTGCAGCCGAGACTCAAACTTGATTTTTTTTTCTCTCTACAACCTTTAAAAACAAAGTTTTCCCTCATGTCTCAGACGGAGAAATGTGATATCTCCACAAAACGACATAATTAGAAAGTAAAGGGGAGAAGCACTGAATGCCTGTTTTCACCATCGTTAAACAAAGCAAAGGCTGATGTCTGTCCATGTCTGTTAGCAAAATATTTCATGAACCACTGCATAGATTTTAATTAAACTTTGAAGAATAAATCAGTGGGTCGTCATTAGAAGTGGGTTTGCTTTTAGGAAGGACTTGAATCAAGATGGCCGCCACAGCTAACTGGTCTCGCCAAACACATAAATGGCTATAGCTCTGTTAATGTGATGGATAATGAGCTAAACTTTGGTGTGGTAGTAGCCGACACTGATCCCCAACTTTTACTCTGAGCAACAACTGATCGCACAAGACTCGTCTTTTACATCCTGGCAATAACTGTTGTATTCAGCTGTCTGTTAGCAAAATATTTCCTGAACCACTGGATGGATTTTAATAAAACTTTCAGGAAAAAAAATCAGTGGGTTGACATTTACAACTGATTAACTTTTAGAGTCAACCCAATTCAAGATGGCTGCCACACGCAAATAAAATTTTTAAAATGGCTGTAGTTCTGTCAGTTTTATAGATGTTGAGCAAAGACTTGGTGTGGAAGTAGCTGAGAAGTATCTTCAATACACAGTTTGAGTGCAACACATTCAGAAACTTAGGAGTACCTGTTATGGTGAATCTAGTTTGTCTGTTGGCAAAATATGTCACGAGTTACTGGATGATAGTCCGGTAGACTCGGCTCGGTTGGGGACCAATATTCAGAACATTTGTTTACATTTCAGCTGGTGCGGTTCACATTCACACCGCACTGAGTCAACTGAGCCAACCTGTCCCCCCCCCCCCTCGCCTGTGGTGGCGCTGCACCAAGAACTACTGAAGGAAACGACACGAAAACCTTTTGAAGAAGACCACAAAGTTCATGCTCAATCATCCAGGTATCAAATCCAATAATTCTCAGTCAGGTCATCTGGACAGATGGATGATTGAGCATGAACTTTGTGGACTTGAACCACTTTGGCTGTGGCTGCCTGCCTAGGAGGAGTCGACGAGGGACAGGACGGCCCCTAGAAACCATCTCCAGCAAACTGGTTGGTCCACTTAAGAAGTTTACCGCTCGGTGGGGAAACAGTTTACTGGAACTCCTCAGACTGATGAAGCCCTCTGGATAGAGGGCGAAACGTCTCTATAAAAAGGAAACTGTCCAGATGACCTGACTGAGAATTATTGGCTCTGAAGAAGACATTTCTTCTTCTTCTGGAAATAAAACCAAAAATGGAGTGGCGTCAAATTGTAGGGGTTTTAGGATTTCTGTTTTGTCATTTTTCAACCATGGACTCGGCGAGAGGAGAAGATGAGGCAGAAGACCATGGAGAATGTTGTTTTTCACACAAGGTGGCTGAAACGGCTCCGTATGAGGTAAGAGAAATGCATGTTTGTTTTGGTTGTATTTACCCAGAATGCCCTGAGTTGTAGTCCACTTCCTGCTTTTGGAGCGGTCTCCAGTCTACTTGCATTCACACTGCATTCGAACAGTGCTCGAGTTCACTTCAACCGAACCGAGACCTGGGTTTATAGGCGGACCAGAGTTCGCTTTTTATCAGAGTTCGATTGCACATTCACACCTCCCCAAACAAACCCGACTTTCTAAGCAAACGGACTAGAGTTTGATTAAATTGGACTAAACAGGGCTGGTATGAACGCAGGCACATTAAAATCCCAGAGTTCACCCTGAGGAGCTGAAAACTGCTCTTCTTCTACTGGAACCATCATTGTGTGAATGTTCATGAAGCCTTCACTCTTTCACAATCTATTTTTCTTCCGTACGTTTTTCAGTGCGATTCTCGTCCCGCAGTTTTCAGCTTTTTCAACAAATCATAAATCAAAACGTTCAGCTCTTTCAGGACAATCCTGCTGTGACTTTTGGTGTTGGTGCAACTTTAGCTTTTTGAAATATTTAACATTTTCTGCCATTTTTTTTTTCATCATATAAAATGACTTCAGCTCATTTTCCATCCTTCAAATCTTTAGATCTGTTTACAACCTTTTACTGCTCCTTTCGCATTTTGTTCTGGTTCAGCTTCTTTCAGCTTCCTTGTGCAAATTTAAACTTTTTTCAGCTACTTTCAGCTCATTTCAGCTGTTTTTTCATCTGGTTTGTGCTCCTTTCAGATTCTTTCTGCTAACTACAACATTTTTGTACTTATAACTTCTTTCTGCTCTTTTTAGCTCATTTCTGCAAGTTTCAACTTTTTCTACTATTTCAGCTACTACATTAGCTGGGGGGGCTAATTGAAGCTTTTTTGGATAATTTCCCTTTTTTGTTCTCATTTTTGCGTCTTTCAGCCTAATAGGGCAAACGTGTTGTTTCTGCTTTCTTCTGCTAATTTAAGCTTGCTCTAGCCTTTCAGCCGCCTTTTTTTATTTGTTAGCATTTTTAGCTAATTTCAGCTGCTTTAAGATAAATTCAAGTTGTTTTGGGTAATTTCAGCTACTTTCAACCTAATGAACTTCTTTACGTTCCTTTCAGCTTTTTTCTGATAGTTTCAGCTTTTCCTGCTACTATTCAGCTGTTTTTGTGCTAAGTTTAGCTTTTTCAGCTAATTCCTCATTGTTTGAGCTCATTTCAGTTCCTTCCACTTCCTTCAGGTAGTTTAAACTTTTTCTGCCTTTTCAGCTATTTTCTTTGCTAATTTCAGCTTTTTTTAATGAAATTTCCTAATTGTTATGCTAATTTCTGCTTATTTAACCCTAATTCAGCAAATGTGTGGGGTTTTTTTCTGCTTTCTTCTGCTAACTTAGACTTGTTCTTCTGTTTCGGCTACATTTCAGCATGTTTTTTTTAGCTAATTTCAGCTGTTTTTTTAGCAAGTTCTTGAGCAATAAGCATTCAAATTGCATTTTTGCAGGAAATGCAGTTGCTCTAGTTACGTATACATTTCTGCTGCCTTAAGCTTTTTCCCCAGCTGCTAAGATTTATATGCAGCAACTGAAATGCATTCCTTCAGAAAACGCTACACTATCGCCCGCCACCACGTCTTGCTCTTCTTGAGATTAAAGTGTTATGGTCAAACCTTGTAAAAAAAAAACGTTTGCCTAGTTAGTACTCAAAGTATGTATTGTGAACGACCCTCAGCTACTACCACACCAAATGTTAGCACAATATCAGTAAATCTGACTGATTTGGAGCCGTTTTGGTGTTTTTTAAGTTTAGCTGCAGTGACCTTCTTGAATCAGGTTGACTCCAAATACGAATCAGCTGTACGATAAAATTCTGCTTATTTCATTGAAATACATTACGTGTTTCATGTGATATTTTGCTAACGGACAGAAACGCAGGTAATGCAAGTGTTTTAGCACTCAGAGTATAGGTTGAGCGTGATTCTCAGCTACTACCACATCAAATCTTATCTTTAAAAAAAATAATAAACTAATTGAATTATAGCCATTTTTAGCTTTGCTTGGGTGGCTTATTTCTGGCGGCCATCTTGAATTGGCTTTACTCGAAACTTTAACCAGTTTTAAAAAGTTTCTGAGAACTTCTTGAAATTCATTCGAGTGATTTAAGAGATATTTTGGCTAAAACAACAAACACAAACAAATATTTATTGTGTACCATCGCCTTTCGGTTGTGGGTGACAAACACAATGTCAAAGCTAATAAACTAGACTTGAAATGCTATGAAACTTTAAAGATTAGTTATTTTAAAAAGGCACCCATCCTTTTTGTTTTAGCTGCGCTCTGACTAGCCATTGGCTCATCAGTCCAATCAGTAATAAACAGTTGAGATCAGTAAAGAGCCATCTACAACAGGTAAGACAGTCACTGTTCATAACCTTTACCCAAACGCTCCAAATGATTTGTCCTAAAAGATCTGTCAGTCAGAACAGACGGGATGTCAGAACGTCAGAGTCGGTCTTCGTCTGCTCGTTTTGATTCGACAAACAGAAATCTATTCTCAGTCAGGAGCAGCAGGATGTCAGCTTGGATAAACCCTCCCTGGATTCACATCCTCGGTAAAAACGAGGCGAGAACGTTGAAAACAAAACGATCTGATTCTGTTTTCCCTCCCGTCTTATGATAATTGAAACAAGAGGACCACCTACGGTGCATAATACGCCTGTCAGTGAATTATTAGAGGAATTAAAATCCAAAACATGACGCACGCATGCCATCCTCAATATATAAGTCTATTAAGTGTATACATGGAGGGGTTAAAGGTCATTTAGACTGATAATAATGTGTGGATTGTCCTGTGGACAGATAATGACAAGCTAGGGGACAAAGAGTTGGACGTTTCAGTTTCTATGGAGCAAAGGCAAGATTTTAACCATGACCTTTGACCCTGTGAGCTTGAAATCAATAGGGATCGTCCTTGACCCATAAGGTGTCCAGCTGCACAGTTTGATATGTTTATAAAGAGCAAAGACAATGTTTTAACAAGTGGGTCACATGTGACCTTGACCTTTGACCCCACAACTTTAAAATCAATAGGGATCGTCTTTGGTCCAAGCGACACGGTGGCACAGGTGATAGAGTTGTTGCCTCTAAACAAGAAGGTTGTTGGATCAAATCCCGGCCGGGGACGTTTCTGGGTGGAGTTTGCATGTTCTCTCCGTTCATGCGTGGGTTTTCTCCAGGTACTCCGGTTTCCTCCCACAGACCAAAAACATGCATGTTAGGCTGATTGGTAACTCTAAATTGTCCCTAGGTGTGAGTGAGAGAGTGAATGGTTGTTTGTCTCTGTGTCCCTGTGATGGACTGGAGACATGTCCCCCACATCTTGCACAGTGACTACTGGATATGGACACCATTGACCCCCGCGACACGGAAAGGAAGAAGCGTGTAAAGATAATGGATGGATGGATGGATGGATTGATCTTTGGTCTACAAGGTGTCCAACTGTGCAGTTTATGTTTCTATGGACCATATACGATGTTTTAACAAAGGGGTCCTGTGTGATCTTGACCTTTGACCTCTTGACCTCAAAATCAATAGGAGTCATCCTTGACCTATAAGGTGTCCAGCTGCACAGTTTGACACTTCTGTGTTTGGATTTATCATTTTAGAGCGCAGACATGTAACAGTCCACAGACGGATGAACGATGTCATGCTCTAACACGTCCCGTCCTCGTACCAGCGTATAAAAATATCAAGTAAAGACAGAATTGTAGTCATTATTTTCAAAGCTTGAGCCAAGTATGTAAAACTCAGTTTTCACCACAGCATGATCTAAAACTCTAACAAGAAAGATGGCGGGTGGTGGTTTGTGTTTCTTTGAGGAACGGTTGGCCTTTAATCAGGCTTCTATCACATTTATCGTAATTGCCGGTGTATAAGCCGCTACTTTTTTCACAGACTTTAAACTCCGCGGTTTATACAATGCCCCAGCTAATTTGCATGATTTATTTTTTTTGGGACGGACTGATGAGCTTCCCACCGCCAGAAAACATTTAACTTTGACACACTCAGGGCTCACATAGCTGCCCGATGCACGTCTCTCTTGGGGGTGGGTCCTCGAGACTGGGTGAAGCCCACACCTCTTCATGACGGCTAACTCTCTCACTCATGGTTCACTTTGTAACGAGAGGCAGCGCACAGCTACTAAGAGAAATTTACAGCTCTTGTTGTAGATAAAAGAGCCATCCACAACAGGTAAGATGTTCACCTTTCCACTGAACCCCATGATCTAAATGATCCCGTCAGGTGACTCACTTTAGCTGTAGCTTCCTTGATGGACAGATTCAGGGCCTGTTCCTGCTCCTGAAGTCTGCAAAACAGAACAAACAGTTTTAATTGATAATCAATCAATTCAAATTGTAATAAAAAGCCCAAGTTGTTGTTTTTTTTACCTCGAACAATCAATTTACTGAATATCTGATAATGACGTATTGAACATAAGGTCGGGTAAAAGGTGCTACTAGGGGAAAATGTCCCTTTTTATTACCACGCAGGGACTTTTTTTCTTCTTTAAATAATTTACAGGTGTGTTTTGCTCACCTGTAATCAGGTTTTCACACCCAGAATGTTTACAAAATGTCTTTCATGTATAAAATGAGGACTTTCTCGTTTTAGCTCTTGAAAATTAAAAAACATCCAAAATTAACGATTTTGCACTAAATTAAAAGCACATTATTATTCTTACAGCTATTACTGCCCATCAATAAAAGGCTCCGCTGTGCATTTATCTCTCTGTTAGAAAAATATCCCAAGAACCAATGAATGAAATGTAATAAGTAAACGTTTAATGTGCATCTACACCCTAACAAAGATGGCCGCCACACCAAATCAACATTGAAAATTTATCCCATGTTGTTTAATAACATTACCTAATGGAAGCATATACAAGGTAAAGAGTAGTGGTCCAAGCACTGAACCTTGAGGAACTCCATGCCTAACTTTGGTGTATGAAGAAGATTCACTATTTACATTTACAAATCGGAATCTATCAGATAGATATGATTTAAGCCCATTTTAATTTTTAAAATATAAAGTATAGAAAGAAACAGTAAATAAGGATCTAATATAATACACTATGATATACGCTAAACAAACGCCAAACAATAAGCTAAAAGATATACGCTAAACACTAATAATGTAAAACAATACGGTGTATGAAACAGCAGCCTGAACATGAGACTGTAGTGAGCAGATGGGTATGAATACAGCAGTTTGGAGGCAAGAAATCAGCAGCACAGATAAGTCACAATTAAACACATAGGTCATCAATTAAAGTGGCATTACAGGATTTTTCAGCTTCAGTAGAAGATCGTCTGTCGTCGCTCGCTTCATGTTTTCAGGGTAAAGGTCCGATCGGTGACATTTCGTGTTGACAAACGTGCAAACGGGATGAAGCGGTGAGGTCACGTGAAGGGGTGACAGAGATTTAAATGAATTAGAAGATGGGAGAACGGAGCAGGAAATCCATCAGGGGCGACCCGGTCACCTTGAGACGAGCCGGGACAGAACAAATCCGTCCAACCTTCGGCTGATATTCAAACTTAACGTTGGTGACGCTGATCATCTGAAGAATCTCCCGTCGATCTGATTTAGATTCACTCCAGAAGTGAATGGGTGCTGAATTCAGTGGTTCACGAGATATTTTGCTAACACACACAGGCAGCCGCCTTCGACTGTTGTGATGTCATCAGAAACTATCCGTTCTCCATCCATCAGCTAAAATCTATCTGAATTCTCAGCTAAACTTGAGAACGTCTGTGAAGCTCTGAATGTTTGCAGAGCTGTTCTGGTTTTTAATCTGGATGAAATATGTTGGATTATTTTTCAGAACAGTTTTGCTTTAAATGACACGAGCCAAAACAATCAAAATAATCTAAAAATTGCAATAAATAAATAAATAAATAAGACTTCTTGATTCCTCTTCCTGATTAGTTCATTCAAACGTTTCGTGAAAATAAAAATAAAAAACTTTGTGGATTTAAAGCTCGTTTGCAGCCCCACCTGGAGGAGCTGCAGGCCACCGGGCAGTAATCCAATGCATCAGATTATAATCTGATTTTGGTAAATTAACATGTTAACATTTTAAACTCGTTCAGTTTGGAGTGAATTAACCAGAGAGCTTCTGATCTCTGCTCTGATAGGCTGCGCAGCAGGACAGAAAAACTCAAATTTTACCAGAAAGTCATTTTTTTATCCTAAAAGTACAAATAAAATGTTTTTATTGTAAATTTACTTTCACCTAAAACTCACAAAGTTTGACTGTAGCACCTGCCGCTGCCTCACCGTGCTGCATATCAATGAAACAATCTTCCATTTGGTGATAAAAGAACAAATAATCTCATAAATGTATATTTCCGGGAACCACGTTGGAAAAATAGTAGCTGCCATTTTCAAGATGGCCGCCTTGGGAAGTCATTTTTTTTTGTGTTTTCTGACCTGAAGTGATTTCAAATTATTAAAATTTCTCTATCTATGCATTAAAATATAGGTTTCTGGGCATGCTAAATTCAATTCTGGAGACAGAAAATACAATTATTTTCTAAATTAGTGTGTGTAAAAATAGATGAATTCCATAAATGAGGAACTTGAAGGTCTAGTGAAGTGGACTTTGACTGATACACTTTTTTGTTTTTCTCTCTCTCTGTGCTCCGGTGAAGACAGACATGTCCTCTTCTGCTCCGTCCCACCGTTTCCCTGCTTGCACTCTTTCGTCTTGTGAACCATTAAAGAGCCTCTTTTTTGTCCTGCATCCGTTCCTAATTCAAAGGATTTGATCAGCTGGTCTCAACAAAATTGATCAACTTCTCCCGACAGGAGTCAGGGTAAGGAGGACCCTCTTACCTCGACGGAAACTAATTGGATTACAATGACAACTGGATTCTGCAGTTTGGGTTGGTGAAATCAGGATTATCTCCAAATTTGTGTGGATGTGTCGAAGCTTGGCAGCACTCAGACGGAATTATGTGGAGCTGCGTCAGAGCTGGAGCAGCTGTTAACAGGACTGTGAACTTTCTGGCAGCACCCATGAACAGTGGGAATAATCTTGGAGAAACGGCGTAAAGAATCAATTTGGCTGTTTGGAGTCACCATCGGAGAAATGTACCAGCGAGACTTTAAAAGGCAGAAACGGCAATTTACGAGTTCTGCCTGACCCAAACTAGGGCCTTGACGGTGGACTTATCTCAAATCCTCCTGGCATGTTTAGAAAAAACAAAGATCCCTTCCCCAAGGCCATGGACATGTGACGGAACCTGAACCGAGCTGAAGATGAATGACACCTCTTAAGCTCTGGACTATGCTACGACCTTCGCTTAAAATTCAATGTCTTCACCGGCCTATCTGTATCACGTCTATTTATGTGCGATGCTGTGGTAGGTTTTTTTGATGCCTCAAATCGTGCACTGTCTAGGACAAGGTGTGACAGATCGTTTTTTATACCATCTCTCCTCATGTTTTCTTCCCTTTTCTCATCTAAGCAAAAATATTATTCTGAACAAGAATAAGAGGGCCGTGCTTTTTGTAGTAGCAGCTTTGTGCACTACGTCCATCTTTCGGACGACTGTACGTACATGTTCTCGTTGTATCTCGGTGCAATGATCATAAAGCTTATTTCGATTCTGATACATAATTACTGCTCTACTCCTCAAATTTATAAAAAATAAAAACAGAAAAACAATATTTACACACATTTAAATGCACTAAGCTGTGAGCACTGAGGCGGTGTGGGACTCTGACCTGAGTGTGGAGGGTGGAGGAGAGATGGAGATCAGCGAGCGGTATTCGGATGTGACGAGGTCCTGCAGGGTCCGGCTCAGGTCCCGGAGCTGGACCGTGGTGCAGCTGCGCAGCACGGTGCCCTCCAGCTCCTCTGCCTCCAGCTGCCGCTCCTCCTGCTGGATCTGCTCCTCCAGGAGCCGGTTGCGCTCCTGCAGCTCCGCCAGCCGCCGCTGCAGCTCTGCCACCTCCTCCTGGGTCAAGAAGTCGTTTTTTACTTCACTCGTCTGACATGAACACGAGCTTTCTTGTCTTTAATATATTGAGCCTTTCTCTGAACCCTCAGCTCTCTGCTGCTGAAACGGTGACCTTTGACCTCTCTGATTGACAGCCTACGTTTGGTCTGCGATTTTTGATGAGCTCGGTTGTTGTTGAGCCACAATCACCGAGTGAAGAATATATTCACACTTTCTGATTATATATTAAAAACTAGGCCTGTCACGATAACATATTTTTCTGGACGATTAATTGTCTCAGAAATTATTGCGATAAACGATAATATTGTTTGAAATTTGACAATAATTAGTAATTACTGTCAAATTTAAGAAGAAATGTTGGTTAATTTGTTTTGTGTGTAGTACCTTTTTTGACCACTTGATGGCAGTGTAAGACTTTGAACCGAAGGATGGATAGTGAGGGAGTGAGCAGCGTGTCTCTTTAAGAAAAAAGGGAGGGAGGCCCCTTGACGTGACATGGGCTGTCTCTCTTCGGTTCTCAAAATGGCGGACGCTCGGTGTTGTTTGAGCTCTTTAGCATTTTTCACACAAAGCTTTTAATAAAAAAATCAGTAAACAAGTTCTCAGCTTCTTTTTATAGAGAAAAACAACTTTTTACACGAAGGCACGGGTTTCAACCGTGAATTTTGTAGCTTCGACAAGATGGAGGTTTTTTCCCCGAGGTTGGCCTGTTAGCTTAGCTTGTAGCTTAGCTCGTAGCTTAGCTGTTTTTAATGATCCAAACATGCAATTTTGGACGTTTAAAATGGATTTTAAAGAGAAAAGAGAAAGGGAGGGGTCAAAGAGCCTTTTATCATCCAGTGTCTTCAGTAAAAAGAGAGACACGAAGAAACGATGAAGTCGATAAATGAAAATGAGGTCGATAATTTTCATTTATCACGCGATTAATTGATTTATTGTTTATCGCGACAGGCCTATTAAAAACTATAAACTGCAGAAATTCAGACTCATTCATTCTCACCACGTGGTAGATGTTACGTAAAATCCTAATATGAAAAAAAAAGCTGGTGTGTAGTCCTACGAGGTAAAATATTTAAAATAACTGTTTTGATGCTTTGGTAGAGAAAATACAGCATCGTGAGCTGGGTTTACCTCCACCTGCCGTTTCTCTTGAACCAAACCATCTCTTCGTTGCAGCGGGTCCGATTGTTCTGGTTCCACCTCCTCCCTGTAAATAAACCACGATAAAACACAATATTCAATTCACCCTTTATTTGTCCAGGTTAGTCTCATTGAGCCTCGAGGACTCTTTTATAAGAGAGACCTGTTTTAAACAAAGAACATACATGAGGTACAGACAACAATCATATAAAAAGCATATGAAATGAAAAGTAAATAGAAGAAATGAAATAAAAACTAAACAACAACAGCTATGTTATGTAAAATACTAAAAACAGGAACATTTCTGCGTTTGTTAATGTAACGCGCGTAACGTTTTGCTGCCGCTTAACGACACGTTTTCCTAAAAGCAGCGCGTGTTTGTGTCGACGGGTGATCGTTTCTTTGCAACGACGAGTCTTCGAAGGTTTTGGGTGGTGTTGGTTCCGGACGGAGACCAGTCTCGACCACTTTTTGATGGTTTCGGTCTCGCCTCCAACTCGGGATTTTATTTCAAGACCAGTCAAGATCACAGAGGTGGACAGACTAAAAAGTAAGCCTCAAACAAACGGTCGCCGTTCGAACACAACAAGTTGCATCTTAAAAATTCTTGAACCGAAAGCTGCAGAAGACTTTGACGGCCTCACACGTGAGTTCTTAGGACTCTGTGGTGCTTTATGTAGAAGATAAGACGAGTTAAAATGACCCTTTGCTTCATGTTGACGAGAACATTTTGATGTACTAAAGTCTGACCGTGTCCTCTGAGAGAACCATGGGGGAGACACATGGGGTGGAAGGCAACAAGAATCCCTACATTTTAATGCATAACTTGTACATGACCCAGAAAGATCTGAGGGAGTACGATGAGTTTATCTGCAAAGGTTTGAAACCTTTCAGACGACTCAAAATTTAGCGACAACGTCAACTCTCAGTTGAACGTTTTCGTAGGAAAATCTGTAACAAGATCGTGGAACTTAATCCGCGACTGTCCAAAAACCATCACAGACACCAAAGGGACATGTCCAACAGTCTGTGACCCGTTTAAACTTTCAGTGATGTTCCTGCTTCAACGTTTGAGCCCCAAAATCCAATCGAACTCCATGACGGCGATGCAACTTTCTTTTGTTTTGCACATTTTGTCTATGCTATAGGATATACGATGACTTATCACAGCCCACCGTTCCCAACTGAGCCACACATTTGTACGTTTTGTTACAAATAAACGAGACGTGGGAAAAAGAACGAAACAAAATTAGGGTTTAGGTTAACGCATCAGCAGCAATAAAACAAAATGTGACGTCTGGAACTAAAGATCGAACAGATTCTGCGTCATCCTTTAGCTTGTGCCATTCAGAGACAAAGGTGCTGCGGTGAAACGAAGCTCGTATTTTACCCACCTGCCTTGACTGCAGTCTGTCCTCTGGAGGGCGCCGTGCACCCCCTGCCTGAGCCTGTCCAGGAACAGGGCCACGCCAGGCTGTCTGGAGGGTAAACCCAGCCTGAGAGCGCCTCGCTCCCTGCACAGCTCCTCCAGCTTCTTCCCAAAGCGCTCAGCTGAAAGCAAACACGCGTGGATCAGCACACACAAACATCTGCTGCTCCCCGACGGGCAGGAAACTAAGCATGTTGGGGGGGGGTCATCAAATAACCAATCTGAAGCTAAATGCTCGTTACCTGTAGCCCATAAGAGCGTACCACCTGACTGTAAGCAGGTTCAAAGTCCTGATACTGATAATAATCTGATGCTGATGTGCTCACAGATTAACTATCTCCTTATTTGTAAAACCAATACCAAAGTATAACTTAACAAGATGCTCAACATTCTTAATTTTACCACAGTTGAAATGCAGTTTTCCTGCTTTATTGTGTCTGAGTTAGGATGATATTAAGACTCGTTTAGCTTCGGATGGTCATTAGCTGACACGCCTACTGGATTGATTGACAGGTCGCGTTGTGGATGCGACTCATGGAAAAAAATAAATAAACGAGAGTTGAAAAAAGTCTCGTACGACTTTCATTCTTGTAACTTTAGGACTTTATTCGACTTTATTCTAGTAATACTAGGACTTTATTTTTGTAATTTTATGGCTTTTATTTTATTTTATTTCTTTCTTAGTGTGGCCCTAAAGCTCCGTCATACAGTTTAGGTCAAAACACTATCATTTTAAATCCACAGTATTATAGTTGATCATTTCTTATCTGGCAACCCGACTGAAATGGAAACTACAGCATTCTCATGTAAACCCGCTCATTTTTTATTTATTACAACATTAATGTTTCCAGATGTGGTTCTCGTGTAAAGGGGGGCCTTATAGTGTGTATGGGCGGCTGTGGCTGAGTGGTTAGAGCAGTCGTCCTCCAATGCAAGAGTTGGGGGTTCGATGCCACCAGCAGTCACATGCTGAAGTGTCCCTGGGCAAGACACTGAACCCCTCGTTGCCTCCGATGCGTCCCATCGGTGCATGAATGTGATAAAGCTCTGATTATAGATCTAGTAGAGTGCTGTATGAATGGGTAAATGAGGCACAGGTTGTGTTGTAAAGCACTTTGAGTATCTTGATAAGATAGAAAGGAACTATATAAGTACAGTCCATTCACCACAGCAAGTAGATCACTTTGACTTGGACGTTTTAAAATGAACTCACATGCTGAAAAAGTCTGGGGCACCCCGGTCTAATTAATCAGCTGTCTTTTCATAAGTTGTGCAAAAAACAGGCAAAGTTCTGCTAGAAGCCTCAGACAGTTTACTGAAAAATAGAAGTTCACATCAAAAGTTACAACAATTTAACTAATTTTCAAACTTGAAGGGACGGGCTGCACTGACCCAAATAAAGCCAAGCAGGTCCTCTGGACTCGCAGCACAGACGGACCTGAGGGACTTATTTCTGTTACAACGTGGGGCTCGTTGAGAAAATAAACTCTCCCTCGGGTCGGCCAGGAAAAACACTCGGGTCGGACTGAAAGGAAAGGGGTCCGGTCTGGACCCAGGTTCAGATCTGAGGCCTCGGGAGTTGAAAATGGAGACACGGGCTCCAGTCGAAATGTTTTTTTTATTTTTTTTTATTTTTTTCTGTAACTTCAAATCAGCAACTTAGTGATTTTATTTATTCTGAGGGAGAAGATGGAAAACATTCACCTCTACCTCTGGCAAAAACAGTAGCTTGTCTGTAGTGTTAGCAAAATATCTCATGAACCACTGGACGGATTTGAATGAAACCTGCAGAAAGTGATGTCTGGACAAACCTTTAAGATCATCGAACCTTTGGAGGTGTTGGCATTCAAAATGGCTGCCACAGCTGATCAATAATGGTAAACACAAACATGGCTTGAACTCGGTTTTACAAAAATTACGGTAGAATTCTGTCTTTAATGATAAAATAAAAGTGCAGGGTTTACCGGCGTCGTAGTCGTCGTCCAGGATGGCTTTCTGCTGGAGCCTCTGCAGCTTCAACATCATGGACTCGATCTTTGAAGAGACAGAACCGTGAGTCCGAGAGCAGCGACCGCCGTTTCACCACCGGAACAAACCATTGCATCATCGTTTGTTTCCTCATGTCGGCTTGTGAGGTTTAAAAATGAGGCACTTTTAGCTGCTTCGGGTTATAAAAGTTCATCAAAAAAATATAACGTGGGAAAGCTCAGTACTTTAGTTCCTAAAGCACCAAATGTTGAAAAAATAAAAATCACTTTTTTGACACTTTGGAGAAAAAGCTTTAAACTTTGCTTTTTAGCAAACTTACAACCTAAACTTAAACGTGAGGCAGCTACTACAAAATAACAGAATTCAGCTTTGCACAAAAAATAAAAGCCTCCGCTAAACGGTGTCCAATATGTGGCCCGCAGGCCGTTTGCGGCCCTTGAAGTGATTTTTGTGGGACTGCAATTTAAGAATGGCGTCATTTTGACCTGCAGAGGTTGATGCATGTGTAAATCTACTGCAAATTTAATGGTAAAACTTTATATATATATATATATATAGATAGATATATATATATAGATATATATACAAAGTATATGTGTGTTCTTTCTCCTGCTAATTTGGGCTTGTTCTTCCATTTTAGCTA
>NC_056498.1:48816846-48822195 GCF_014905685.2 Nematolebias whitei
CCCCCCCCCCCCCCATGCAAATCACACACTGACACTTCTGTGCACCAGTCAGCCACGGTTGCTGTCAGAAAACTGAAACGGAACTAAAGAAATCACTTTTTTTTAAAGAAAGGCCAGCGAACACGGTAGCTAAAGGGTCCCCACAAGCTAAAAGTATAAACAGGCTAGCAAAAAGCTAAAAGTAGAAAGATGGTAGCTAAAAGTAGCAAAAGGTTAGCTGAAAACTAAAAAGATAGCTAAAAGCTGCAAAAAGTCTAGTCAAATATAACATAATAGTGACTACAAATTAAATAAAGCAAAATGCTAAAAAAAAAGTAAAGGTGTCCCTAATAGCTAAAAGTAGCAAAAGGGTAGGTACAAGTAGCAAAAGGATAGCTAAAAGTGGCAAAATAATAGTTAAAAGTAACAAAATGATAGCTACAAGTAGCAAAATGATAGCTAAAAGTAGCTAAATAGCTAAAAGTAACAAAAGAATAGCTAAAAGTAACAAAATGATAGCTACAAGTAGCAAAATGATAGCTACAAGTAGCAAAAGTTTTGCTAAACGTA
The DNA here is from genome assembly GCF_014905685.2 of Nematolebias whitei. NCBI lineage: Eukaryota > Metazoa > Chordata > Actinopteri > Cyprinodontiformes > Rivulidae > Nematolebias > Nematolebias whitei. The sequence continues at coordinate 48,817,396 of NC_056498.1, forward strand.
GCAAATGTTTTGGTAAAAGCAGCAAAAGGATCTACAATCTACAAGAGCCAAAAGGCCTGCTAAAAGTTAAAAGCAAAACAACATTAGCTAAACACTAAACATAGAAAAACGGCTAGCTACGGTAAAAGGTTAAGTAGTAAAACATATGTAAAGCCTAAAAGTAGCAAAAGAATAGCTACAAGTAGAAGGGTAGCTACAAGTAACAAAAAGATAGCCAAAAGTAGCAAAAAGATAGCTAAAATTAACAAAATGGTATCTACAAGTAGCAAAAAGATAGCTAAAAGTAGCAAAAGGATAGATAAAAGTAACAAAAGAATAGATAATACTAGCAAAAGAATAGCTAAAAGTAGCAGAACTGTAGCTACAAATAACAAAAAAATAGCCAAAAGAAGCAAGATAGCTACAATTAGCAAAATGGTAGCTACAAGTAGCAAAATGGTAGCTAAAAGTAACAAAAGTTTTGGTAAAATTAGCCAAAGGAACTAAAATTTACAAGAGCCAAAAGGCCTGCTAAAACTTAAAAGTAGAAGATCATTAGCTAAACACTACACATAGAAAAAAGGCTAGCTACAGTAAAAGCTTAAGTAGTAAAACATATGTAAAAGCTAAAAGTAGCAAAAGGATAGCTAAAAGCTAAACATAACAAAACTGCTAGAAACTAAAAGTAGCACAAGAAAACAAAAATAAAGTTACCGTATGTCGACGCTGATTTCTAGAACAAAGATTTTGAAGGAGCTCGGGAGAGTTTAGTTTATTTCTGAGGAAGTTGTTTGTAAACATATTATTAAATATTTGGAAAAAATATAAAAGTAGCTAAAATCAAGCGTCGCAGCAGCGACCTCCTGACTGAGCTGAACGTTGTGATGTGTGAACAGCTAAAATAGCATGATTGTTAGAAACCTCCAGAGAAATGAAACGGGTGAACCACTCGGTACAATCGGACCGAAGCTCAGAAGGTTGACGTCTCTGTCCCGGGGGGCTCCGGCGAGGACACGGAGACACCGTGGGCTCCACTTACGGTACAATGGAAACGCTAGAAGAGCAGGGTTTGTGATAAGAGAGACACTGTGGAGATTTCTTTGTGCTCCTTTCATTTTCTGTCCGCCGGGACCGCCACAGTGAGGCTCGGGTTACACGGCCTCACCGTGAGTCTCTGCAGACGTGGCCACAGAAACCCAACACCCTCACTCTGCCAGCACCAAACGCACCGTCCACCATCTGGTGTGGTTTTTACCCACAGTGCTCTGCGGGGAGCCTAAGAGCCGGGCGAGTGGTGCAGTTACAGTACCACCGCCATACTTCGGCTAGAAAGGCCGCCTTTCCCAGTAAAGGGGAAGGAAATGCCTGGGGGCTCATTCTTGTGTGTGCGTTGGGTCGTCGACATCTCGGCCTTTCGGAGGGACGTCATTCGCAACTTCCTGTGAGGCTCTGAGCTAAAATAGTTCTCCAGGAATTCTGTCTGAAAACACAAATGCACAAAAAGAGCTCGACGCTGCAGACTAAACAATCCAGCACAGCAACAAAAGGCTAAAACCACAAGTTGCTGCTCCCGTCGAACGACTCCCAAACGAAGCCTGAGGAGGTTAAAGACGTAGGAATGCATATCGCCCGCAGAAGGTCAAACTGAGGTTGTTTTATGTTTAGAGCCGTTCTAGACGATTGGGTCAAACCTGGAGAGAACCGTTTGGCTCAGATGTGTGAACAAAAGCGTCCCTCCTCCGAGACGCGGTAAAAACACAAACGTGGGATCAGATCAGAACACAAACGGACCTCCCGACGGGCTCGGCTGACGGGCAGCGGCCGCAGGAACGGGGAAGTGAAAGTTTGACGCGTTTCAAAACAACGTTTGCCTCGGCAGGAAGCTCTCGTTTGAAGTTCCAGGACTGAAGCTCGAGATCGATGAAGCAAACTGCTGCACTTCCTGTGCGGTCACATGATCGGAATCCAGCTGGACGATGTGGAAGAGCACGTGGCTTCCTTAAAGTGTCTGTTAGCAAAATATCTACTGAATACATCTTTCAGTGACACCTTAACAGTTTACCTTTTGGTATTTTGAGTCAAAATTCCAACATTCCAGCTGATTGTTCCAATTTGAAGCAGGAGTGGAGCTAAACGGGGGGGCTGCGGTGGCCCTTGACACCCTTTAAACCTGACTGGCCACCCCAGATGCCACCCAACCACAAAAATAGCTATAACTCAGTCAATTTTATAGCAAATGCTTCCTATATATATAAAAAAACATATATATTACAGGTTTATTCCATAAAAAAACAAAATCCTAATTGAAGTGCTCCGGGCTACACCAGAAGTGCTACAACTAGCTGCTGCTGCTGTTTGAGCTGGAACTAACCAGAGAATGGTGCATAATGCAGAATTGACTAAGCTGCAAATGCTATAAATGATTAAATCTTTAACGTTTGAGCTGGTTTAAGAGAGCAGCTGTGTTCAGACCAGTCGTGAGCGCATCGATCATCGTCTGTACCCGTGTAACAAAAACAAATCAAGTTCCTAAATCGTATTAAAACTAACTTCACTGGATGAAGCTAAAAATAACAACAACAAAAAAACTAAAGAAAAAGGAAGTTATGGTGATTTTAGAGGCGATCATCCCAACGCCCGGGCTTCAAAAAGCCCTTTCGGGTCAACAGATACTCATCAAAGTTGCTCAGAATAAAAAGAGTGTATAATAAATTCATATTCTCCTTTTATTGAATCCTGTATGTCCGATGCGAAACGTCTGATCGCTGCTAAATGCGTGAACTCGCTTATCCCAGTGATCATAGACTGTAACGCTGTCCCTCTTCAACAGACCCTCACTTTAAAATGGCTGAAATATCCCTTTAACATCATAAAACTTAAAGTTTATAGGTTTATATTAGTCTATAGCTGCTATAACATGTCTGGAATGGATTATTTGACCTCTGTGACCTCTGGAAAACAAAGATCTTTTAAAAGTTATGGCACAAATGTGTCGGTGTGATGAAAAAGACAAACATTTCAGATAAAACTTGAGGATTTTTTCTTCTTCCTTCAGTTAAAACCTCAAAGTGAAGTTTGAACCTCCCTCTGAGAACTTACTGAGAGCTTAAATAACCCCAAAAAAATCTGATTTATTTACCTTCTGAGACTCCGCAGTGGTGAAACATTGACTTCCGGTGACAGTCCAGACCCATCAGTCCCGCAAACATCTTTTTTTATTTTTAAATCTCCTCCTTTAATTTCAATAAAAGCTGTTTGTGGTCAGAAAGATCTCGGAGCTGCAGGTTCCTCCTGTTCCAGGGTCCAGCCGGAGATCATGTCCGCTGAGGAGACTAAAGCCGGGCGGTTACTCCACTTCTGCTTGAACACGTAAACTGCGGCTCTTTGCGCCCCGGACTCCAGAACCGACAGTTCGACTCCGCGGATCCAGTGCGCATGAGCAGACCGGAGAGAAGCAGGAAAAAAATAAAATAAAATAGACTCTTCTGTTTTTTACGAGTTAGAAAGTTGGTTCAAACATCCGGCGCCGCGTTCGGAGAAGCGTCCGAGACGAACCTGTGTTTGTTTGGGCCATCGAACCGTTAGTCGCTGCGTCGTGCGTCGTGCGTCATGCGTCATGGAGCAGGAGCTCCAACGTCTTCAGGAATTCTGTTCAGACCGCCTTATACAACCTGCAAGAAGACTGCAGCTGCTGCTGTTTTTATATACAGTATCGCCCGCAACTAAAATGATAATATTAAATAAAACTGTCTGCTTATGCTTTGACGGTCTGTCTGTTAGCAAAATATCTCATGAACCACTGGACGAATTGTAACGAAACTTGCCGAAATTGATCACTAGATGTACCTCTACAAATTATTAACTTTGAAGCCATCTCATTTCAATATGGCCGCCGCAGCCAGCTGATCTTCAAAAAACACAAAAATTGCTCTAACTCAGCCAGTTTTTCAGATAATGAGCTAAAATCTAGTGTGGTAGTAGCTGAGAGTCAGTCACAACACATATTCCAAGGGCTACTCAATGCACCAGCATTAAAGCATTAAGTGTTGTAGTCAACCCCGTTTGTCTGTTAGCAAAATATCTCATGAACAACTGGGAAGATTTTAACTAAACTTTCAGAAAGTAATCGATGGAGGAACGTGTACAATTGAATAACTTGTTGAGGTGAATCTATTCAAGATGGCTGCCACAATCAAATGGTTTTTAAAAAACACCCAAAAGGGCTGTAGCACAGTGATTTGTACAGATATTGAGCTCAAATTTAACGTGGTAGTAGCTGAGAGTTACTCGTGTATGACATCTTGTAATATTCATGAGATTAAACTTAATCTTTTTTAAGCTTCGATCAAAACGACTATGAAAGGTGATGCATTCGGATGTTGGAGCTTAAATTTCTTCCAGTAAACGTAGTTTTCGACCTGAAGGAGGAAAGATGCTCGGATGAAGCCTGGTTTGCTTTGACAACTGAATCGCTTCGTTGTTTTGACGCTGAGGAGAAACCACGAGACAAGCTCCAGACCCCACATAGACTGCAGTCTTTGCATTTTCCTTCCCACGCTTTCTCCTTTCATCCAACTTGGCCGGCTGATCCAAGACTGAGGAGGATAAAAGCTCAATTCAGCCGACAGAAGAGCTCCTGCTCTGCTTTGGTGGGTCCAAGAAACCGGCCTTCGAGCTAAAAACCAGCAAACTGTCTCTGAGACAACCAACTTCCCAAAGTTGACCTTTTTAAATAAAACTAGAGAAATTGCATTTCCTGTGAAAATGCAGTGTGAATGCAAAGGAATGTGCTGAAAAACAGCTGAAATTAGCTAAAAGCAT
>NC_056498.1:48822205-48829889 GCF_014905685.2 Nematolebias whitei
TGAAATTAGCTAAAAGCATGCTGAAATTTAGCTGAAATGAAAGAACACAGCTAAATTAGCAGAAGAAAGCAGAACACACTGAATTAGGTTTAAATATGCAGAAATGAGCACAAAAATTGGGAAATCAGCTAAAAAAATAATTAAATTAGCACACACACACACACACAAACATCTAAAAAAGTAGCCGAAAATGCAGAAAGAAGCTTAACCAACGAGAAGGAAGTGGAACAAACTGAAATGAGCTAAAAAAAAATAAATAAATAAAGTGGAATTAGCTGAAAAAGCTAAATTTGGCATGGCATAAAATGGCTCAATAGTAGCTGACATAGCAGAAAAATCTGAAACTAGCTGAAAAAGTTGAAAGGAGCATAACAAGCTGAAATTAGCAGAAAGAAGTTAATTAGGCTGAAAGAAGCAGAAATTACCACTAAAATAACCTTGAATTTATATGAAAACAGCTGAAATTTGCTTTAACAAGTAGTGCCGAACAGGTAGAACAAGCTTAAATTACCAGAAATAAAGCTGAAAGAACACACGCTTGACCAATTAGGCTTAAAGAAGCAGAAATGAGCACAAAAATGAGGAAATCAGCTAAAATACAATTAAAATTAGCAACAACAACACAAAAAAACCCATCTACATAGTAACCAAAAATGCAGAAAGCTTAATCTAAAAGAAAGAAGTGGAACAAGCTGAAATGAGCTAAAAAAAAAAAAAAAGTGGAATTAGCTGAAAAGCTGAAATATGCACAAAACAGCAAAATAGTAGCTGAAATAACAGAAAAAGCTGAAAGGAGCATTACAAGCTGAAATTATCAGTTAATTAGGCTGAAATAAGCAGAAAATTAAAAAAAAAATCTTTAATTTATTTGAAAACAGCTAAAATTAGCTCAAAAATAGTGCTAAGGTAGAACAAGCATAAATTACCAGAAGAAAGAACACGTTTGTCCAATTAGGCTTAAAGAAGCAGAAATGAGCACAAAACGTAGGAATTATCTGAATAAAAGCTAAAATTAGCAACAACAAAAAAATAAAACTGCTGAAACGTAGCTAAAATTTTTTGCTGAATTATGCTGAAAAAAATTAAAAGAGTGCAAAGAATGTGAAATTAGCTGAAAAAGTTAAAATTTGCATAAAACGGCTAAACAGTAGGTCAGAATCACATGTTGTTTTAGTACACTCTATCTGCGACAGGTAAGATATTAATTATTTATACACCTGTAAACATTACTGCAAAAGAGCTGAACTTGTCCTGTTTAGTTTTCACCACAAGAGGGCAGTAAAGCTGCAGTTACTATATTTATTTATATTTTCAAAAACTTGTTTTGGCTGCTCCCTTCTTCAGGGGTCACTTGAAAACCCTTGCCCAATTGCTCTACCCTTCTTGACGTAACCCGGGCTCAAACCTGTGGCCTCAGGATTATGAGACCATAGCACTGACCACTGAGCCACCGCAGCCTCACATTAAAAAAAAAACAAATCACTTTCAAATCAATAATTTAAAAGAACTGAACACATACTTGGCCTTGGGCAAAATAAATGGTTAAGAAACAAGTTTGTTAACATAAAATGTATTTATTTGAGCCAGTCTTAGTCCAGACCTGAACCAGAGGAAGGCACAGAATATCCTTCAAGTTGAACCTCTGCAGTGGGTAATAAAGTGTGAGGGGTGACACCTTTTTAAATAAAACGCTACCAACCACACAAGTTTATTTTCATTTAATATTTATTTAATATGTAGTTCTCAGAAGAGCCTGCAGGTGGTGGACTTACATTGAGGTTCTCATCAAAAACTGGGTTTATAATTTGAGTGTTATAGAGAACTGTCAACTGAAGGCCCGTGGGCCAAATATGGCCCTCGTTAACATCTTATCTGGGCCCCAGTAAGTTGAATATTTCACCACTTTTCATTTTACTTAAAAACCGAGCATACTTGTTGCAGATTTCTCCCGACAGTAGACCAACTTTGAAGCCAAGAAAAATTTGTTTAAAATCTTCAGTAATCTTTGGTTTTCAGTGGCGGACACGGCAACCAAAAAGTTAGCTTCACTAACCCGTGTTAACTAAAAAAACTGCTTTGGTGTTGCTAAACCTCCGCAACGTTTTTCTTTTGTTTTGTTAATTAGCGGAAGCTAACAGCTAAAACGTCACAGTCTGCGTCGCACGTCTTTGCCTCCTTCCAGTTGAAGCTGCGTCAGCCAATCACGTCGCGTCACGTGCACACGTAGTCAGCCAGTAGCATGGCTAACGGCCTCTTCGAGACACGCCCACAACAAACGGGAACAAGTTTGTGAATTTTGTTAAGAGGACGTAAAGTGGGCGAAAACTAATTTCTGATAACGGTTTCCAAAATTAACGACAACGCTAATCCGCTAAAGATTATTGCTGCGGTTAGCGAATTAGTGGAACTGTGCAGAAAGAGCAACAGGGAACGTCAAACGAGACCGACGAAGCTCTTGTTGAGGAACCTGCGACCAAGAGATGTCGGCTGATGGAAGCTAAAGCACTGACAGAAATTAGCACTTGGTGTGAAATAAGTTTTTTATTTTAGCCCCTTTTGTAATCAAGTTTGACACATGATGTCTAAAAAGACGCATCCCTTTTCTTTTCCCGCCTTTTCCATTCAGGGCCGTGGGGAGCTGGAGCCTACGTCTGACAAGATAAAGTAATTTACTAAATTTATAATTTCTCACAGAGTAGAAAGAATTAGTTATGAAAAATACTAAAATATCCTAAAGTAAAAAAAAAAAAAGAAGTAGTTGGAAACCCAGTGATTTTGCCCTGGTGTAACACGTTAAGAAAAACCTTTTTTTTCCTGAAACACAAAATGTAATTCCTTGAAGTAATGCATATCACCCGCCGCCTTTCATGCCAGGGTTTTAGGCTGATTTGTCTTATGATGACAGGAGTTGTAGAAGTTTGGATAAAACCTTTAAAAACGTTATTCGCAATCTCATGTCTCAGAGTATTTGTTGTGATTATCAGCTACTACCACACTAAACTTAAGCTCAGCGTCTGTAAAACTGATGGATTGTAGCTATTATTGTTGCTAACATTGATCAGATGGACTCCCAAAGGATCGCTTTTCTGTAAGTCCCTTCGATGGTTCATGATATAATGGAAACAGACACCCACACACACAAATACATTATTGCCCTTTTGCCTTCAGGCGACATTTAAGACTCTGGTTTGGGGTAAATATTCAATCATTCTTAAGAAACTTCTTGGAAGCTAGGGGGTTCCCAACCCTGGTCCTTGAGGAACACCATCCTGCATGTTTTGGCCGTTTTCCTTTGACGCACCTGATTTGAATGATTAACAGACTTCTTCAGAACTTGAGGACATAATCAGGTGTGTTGGAGCAGGAAACAACTTAAACATGCAGGATGGTGTTCCGCAAGGACCAGGGTTGGGAACCATTGGGTTATAGAACTCGACCTAAAGCAAACCTTGTCCTTATGGTCTTTTTCTGCGACACTCCTAAAGGAAGACTTAAAGAGATGATTCTGAGAGAATAAACAAAAACCCGTCCGAGTCGTAAGTACCGACACAAGTTTATTTTTATCCCGACGCGTATCAGGATGCTGATAATAAAAAACAACACGCTGGCTGCGGTCTGCGTAGCGTTGCGAGGCAGAGGGGCGGTTTGTACAAAGGTCAGATGTTTCTCATCCACACAGAGCGGAGCGAGGACGCCAGTCACCTTAACTGATAGAAGTAAAAGAAAATCAACGCATATTTGGCACAAAAATTTTATTTGTGCAAAACAACTTAAGTCTTCATTGAAGAAACAAACATTGTAACAACTTAACAAGTACGGGCCCAAAGCATCTTTTTAAATCTTGTTAAAACAGCAAACACAGAACATCAAGGACATCACTGATCCACCGGTGCAGAGTTAAACGACCCCCTCCTCCGGGTCGATGTGGGCGGTTCTGCTGCAGAACAAATCAGCCAGCATGTGCTTGGGGATTTCCGAGCCGCGGACGCGCAGGGTGTAGCAGGCGTCCTCCACTTTACCCAGGCTCTGTCGCAGCGTGTGCAGCTTTTTGGACACCTCGTACGGGCCCGTGTTCCCGATGTAGGAGAACCCGTCGTAGATCTGCCGCAGGAACAGGCTCAGCTGGAAGGGCGTGTCGATGTCGCCGTTGCCCACGCTGCTGATGCACATCCGCATCAGCTCCCCCGTCAGGTCGGCCACGCCCAGCAGGTAGTCGGACGGCGTCACCTGGAACGTCAGGACAGGAGCTCCTGAAGGTGCAGCTTCAACCGAGCCCTGAAATTAAAACGATGTGAAAGCAACAAAGATTAGTTTGAATGACGCAATGAGTCGTACCTCTCCTGCTAAAGGTAAAACAAGTCGTTGATCCAAAACGGTGAGAAAATTTGCATTTTCAAGAGTTTTAAGTGTTCGCGTCCACGCACGCAGCGATCCGTGCAGAGCGGTTTCGAGGCGCCAGTGTTTGAAAATCGCAACTCATTTCTGTGCATGGTTTGTAAAACTGTCCTAGGCCTGGCACGTGGTTTTGTTCAGGAGTCAAAATACGGCTCTAATGCTCGAGAGGGTTGGAGACGCCTGCAACCAAATTAGGACGGTTTTGAGACGACAAGGACTCAGGACTTTTATTGAGAAATAAACTGTTTTCTGAACATGTTTTAAAAAAAGACAAGACTGCGTGACTCGTGTGAGGAAACTGAACCATCGCAAACATTTTGAAGAAATTCTGGAGACTATCGTCAGATCCTGAACTCATATTGTGAGGAGTGAGAGGGCAATCTGCATATGTATCTATCTTAGCTCAGCGTTATAACTTGAACCCCACTCTGTTCTTTGAATTAACTCCTTGGATGAGAAGCCAAACGCGTTCTGTTACAAATGAAGTCCAGTTGTTTTTGTCTTGAACTTTTTGGAATTTACTGGATGACGAATGCTGTTCACCAACTACTGGCAGCCCCTTGAAACTACCGTAATTTCTGGACTATAAGCCACAACTTTTTTCACATGCTTTGAACCCCGCAGCTTATGTACCGGTAATGCTTTGACTAATTTATGTTTGTTTGTTTTTGACGGGATAACGATCTTTATGCTGCCAAAACATTTAGCCTTGTCACACCCGGGCGCTCACAGTGCTGCCCAATACACGTCTCTTTTGGGGGGTGGATCCTCGTGTTTCAGTGAGACTACCTGTATAAACAAAGGTTTTTAAAAAAGAATCAGACCAATGAAATTACCAAACATGTCACAGTGGACCTATGAAACTTTGAATTACTGTGAATCAAACACACTCACACCAACTCCAAAGTTCACGTTGAATAATCCAGGTACACATCCAACAACGTTCAGTCAGGTCATCTGGATGGTTTCTTCTATTGTTGAGACGTTTCATTCTTCATCCAAAGGACTTCTTCAGTCCACATACAAACTCAAGTCCCACAAGCACCAACTCCCATAGTGGAAAAAAAAAAAACAGTTTGCTGGTGATAAGATGGTTTCTGGGGCCTGCCCTCTCCCCCGTCAACTCCTCTAAGGTAGACATGCCAAAATGGTTCAAGCTCAACGACGAAACGTCTCAGCAAAAAAAAAAAAAAAAAGAAACTGTCCAGATGGCCTGAGTGAACTCGCTCTACTGTACGTATTTGTGTATATTATCGGTACACATTTAATTAAAAGTTTAGTGGGTGCGGCTAATATTAGGGTGCGCTCAATAGTCCGGAAATTACGGTACCTTAAATGCTGTCTTTGTTAAAGGTAGCATTTCACTGGGCTGCAAATGTTTAGAACCAAATGGAGAAACAAACCTAAGAAAATAGGCAAATACTGTGGAGAGTTTCAGAACCGGGGGTACGAGAAGCTCAAAACAAGACTGAGCAGCAGAAGAAGCTGTTTGGCAACAAAGATAAAACACAAATATGGCTCCATTTAAGGAGAAATAAACAGGTTTTCAGCTGTTAGGATTTATTGCCAAGAAGCATTGCTGCAACAGAAATAATCAACTAAACACAAATTTCCCCTTCTTTTGTTTATACAATATAAAGAAAAATATAACCAGAGATAAGCTAATTGAGGAAACTCTATCACCATTTGCAATTTGTCACCAACAGTGAGAAAACAAACGATGACACGCATCGAGCAGGAATCAAACAGTGTGTGCGACTTTCATCTTTTACGATAAAGTTGCTGTGTTGATAAGAACTAGAGAGAAGAAGTCGACGCCGGTCTCAAACTCCACGTCAAACGGGCCATGTAAGATGCCGAACACGTCCAGCTCCAGGTTCTGCTGGAACGTACCTTTGGATCCGGCCCCGCTGCTCTCGTGAACACCAGCCTGGCGTTGATCTCCTCCAGGCTGACGAGGCTGCGATGGCGGATGTAGTGCAGGAAGGAGACCGCCTCCACGTACTCCTGGATTCCTGATGAACAGGAGTTCATTTGAATAAATCACAAGACTAAAGCAATCAGGGTCGTTTCAAGTTGACAACAAATTCAAAGGTGTTAAAAATAAGGTCAAACTTGCAGATTTAACCTCACGAATAAAAACAACCCTTTAAATAAAACCTGCTTCCTGCCTCTGCTGACTTTTATCTTTTTTTTTTTTTTGTGGAGTGGCTAAGATGACCCCTCATTTGTTTTTGGCTCCTGAGTAAACAACAATCAAATAATCACAGGACGGAAGACGTCACGTCTGAAGTTTACTTCTGGAGCTGGACCGAACTTGAAAGAGCCTTCCTTTAGTTTGTAGCTAAAACCACAGAGGAGACTTTAACTCTGAATATTTTACACATATTTTATTTTTAATACCTATATTTTATTTTAAACAGCAAAATGCTGCGCTCTTAATAACAGAAATGTGTTTTTTAAGTCCTCGCAAAATGTTTAAGTACCAACTTATTAACTACTAAATATCCAAACTGAAGTACTTGTACTGTAAAAAACTAGTATCGGGACACACAAAAAAAAAGCTGGCTGCTGCCGTTGGCTTATTGTGGTTACCGTGGAAACCACACTCCAAGTTATATAGAAGCAGACAGAAACAGACTAAAAAGTAAGCCTCAAACAAACAGCCGCTGTGTGAAAACTATAAATCGGAGCCTGAAAAATTCTTGACGGATGAGCGGCAGAAGATTCAGATCGTCACACGTGTGCATTTTAATATTTTCTACGGTGTTTATGTGAGATATGGCAAGTAAAAAAAAACCTTCACTTCCTATTTTGAGGATGATATTTAGCGCTAAAACTGGATATGACTAAATCTGAGCTTTGGTGTGCACTCCGCATGATTAAGAGACATTTTTTTAGCAAAAGCAGACAAAAAAAATACCCATATTTAGATGTATCGTTTGTATATATCTAAGTATGTACATTCTTTGTGCAGTTATTTGTCTGTGCTGTGCAACGTAGCGCTACCAAATCAGTAAATTATTCATGATCGAGTCAAAACTTTTTGGTGTGTAATTTGCACTTTTTAGTCTAAAGACGCACCGTGTGATACAGGACTGAAACTTGACAAGCGGGACGTTGATGTCCCACGTCGCTGAGGGATTTGAACAGTGAACGATTGTAGTTTTTTCAAGATGAGTGTTTTTCTGGACAGGAACTGAACGGGGAATACAAGTAAACCTAAAAGTTTTTGGTGCAAGAGATTCAAGTGGGTAGAAGTTGCACTGTGGAGAAGAAGAGGTAGATT
>NC_056498.1:48844889-48850014 GCF_014905685.2 Nematolebias whitei
TTTTTTTGACCTCCAATTCCTACATGTGTCTAGTTTCACTACTTTTTGTCTGTCTAAATAGATCTCACATGTAAAAGAGCCTTCTAGGCTCAATGTGACTTCTCTGTCTAAATCAAGGTTGAATGAATATAAAAATACTGTTTGTTCAAGTTTAACATCTGTGGCAAAGGAAGCAAACTTCAACTCAAAATAAATAAAATGCTCAGAGAGCAGGACTTGGAAAAAAAACGACAGTTTTATAGAAGCAGCAGATTTTTTGCCTCACTGACACTGAAACCTGCTGCTGACGTCACATTTAATCATCAGCAGAAATCTGGACCGTCATTCCACGAGGGGAGTATGAATTCTGTTTATTTTTGAAAAGGGACAGATTTCTCTAGTTTTTCCTGCTCTTGACAGTTTTAAAAGTTAAAACTTTGACGCATGTTTCTAAATTCCTCTGGTGGCTATTTGTAACATTTTATCTGCAAACATAGTTGAAAAACGAAGCTAAACCTTTACAGTTTGCATCCCCGATAAATAATAATTTCTAAATTAGCCTACTGCAAGAGATAAAAAACATCATTAGTACTCATAGCTGCTTTCTTATGGTAATTCGTTTCTGCATTTATGTTTTGACATTCATAATCCTAAACAATCTAATGCATCACAGATGCTCACTCACGATTCAGTCGTGCTTATAACAAGTTTTGAAGCAATTTCTTGTTTAAAAAAAAAGGGATGACATTTATTAAATGGATTTTGATGGCTCATATAAATGGAATGTTTAAATGTTTGCGTTTCTCTAAAACAGTGCTCACTTGGTTACTCTGTGCAGGAGGAAAATGGTCCTCTTGCTCTCAATGGTGACGTCCCGACTAATCTTAACGAGTCGTTCATACTTGTCGTGTTTGGTGTCGAGCTCCTGCTGAAAAACTTTAAGGACAGAGAGACTGGTTTCACTTTTAGCATAAAAACAATAATCAGGTGGGTGAAAAGTGCAGTCGGACATCAAGGGATGTTGTTACCTTTGAAGGCAGCAATGACCGGTGAGGAGGAGTTGGCACTTGCGTCACGCTCCTGTGAAGCATCAAGATTTTTCCTTGAGCATCCGTCACCTGAAACAATGCAGAAGAAGTCCGGTGAAGCAGCTGAAAGAATTCAATGACAAACACATTTGACTTCTGTTGGTTTCTGGGGGATGCCGAAACTCGGTTTGACCAAAGTAATGACGGAGGATAGCAAGGTGGTCACGTCCCTCACCCGCACGTGGATTACCAGGGTCCCACCACAGAGCCAGGTCAACAAGCACCTAGGGACGGGGCTTCAACCCAAGGGGCTTGGTCAGGCTCGGGCAACATGGGCTCACCTCACCGTGGACCCACCACGTGCTGGAGGAGCCTTACGGGTCAGGTGCAAAGTGGTGGCTGTCGACGGCGGTGTCCTTGGGGTTCTGACTCTGGCTTATCAAAGCTTAATCCTGGGTCAATCCACCTTTCCGATATGGAAGGAGCTTGAGCTGGTGCATGAGGCTTAAATGTACCGAATATAGTCAGGCTCGCCTCAAAGCGTGACATGGGTTCTAGAACCACAAGGACACCTCCCATCGGAGTATTTCTGGGCATGTGCAACTGAGAGGAGGCCCCAGGGAAGATCCAGGACGCCCTGAAGAGACTAGCTGGCTAGGGAAAACCTTGGAGTCCTTCCAGATGAGTGGTGGCTGTAAAAAGAGATAACTGGACGTCCCTGCTAAAGCTGTCTCCCCGACCCGCCCCCGGTCCGGTCTCCGGAACAAACTGAAGATAATGGATGGATGAATGGATGGACAGATGGATGGATGAATTTAAAAAAATCACAATATTATGTGTTTTGTTGTAATTTCTGGAGTCCCAGTGAGCATGCACACACACAAACAGAAAAAACTGCAAATCTAACAAAATTAGGATTATATTTACTGACCTCTACTTTGGTATCAAAACGTTTAGGTTCAAAATAACCAACAAAACTATAATTGCAATTAAATAATAATCTCCACACATTCATGTCAGTAGTCTGACATTTGAAACCTTTAATTAACCTTTGACCTATTACATTATCTTAATGGAATAAAACAAGTCAGAAAATTATGATAGCTTTAGTTTATTGCTAACAAAATGCTTATTTTGGTCTACCTGTGTTTTGACATATGTATGAAGTTAATTTTAATCAAATTTATTGTACTCGGTCTTTTCGCAAGCAGTTATGCTACTTCTTTATTTCTTATTTTGATTAATGGCTTGTCCGGACTAGATAGCAAAGCAAGCAGTTCAAAGTAAACTTTCCAAATTAATGTTAAAGCCAAGTTAGATAGCTGAATTCGCATCTCATACAACTCGTCTACAGAGCCCTAGTTATTAGTAATTAAGTCTCATAACGATGAACTTACCCTCACGCTTGTTCATGCCTTCTTCTTCGTAGCGGGTTTTCCTTTTAGTGAATCAAAGCTAGGCTACAGAAGATGCTAACTGTTTTGGTTTTAGCCTCCGTGCATTTACTTTAGATATTAATGCGATTATTAGACAAACGAACTTTCAATCGTTCAGATAAATATTATATATCTAAGCAAATAAAATTATTAAATGAAGTCTATGCATCTGTTACCACGAAATAAATGTACGTTTTTTTTAAACAGGCGCTCTCGTACAGACATACGTCAGGATCTTGCGCTTTTTACGAACGTAGAACGAATCGAAAGGCACCATGGGAAATGTAGTACTATATAATTTAAGTTTTCATACTTGGACAATGTCGGACCGATTATCGACCCTCACATTCTTAATACGCACTCTAATAAGTAATAAACTTCAAGAAAATGATTCAATACTGATCTTTCAGTTAGAGGAGCAATATTCTCTTCATGCAAAATATATATTTGTTTTTATATAAAGAAAACACTGGAAATGTAGATGCCTTCACGTGCTACAATTGCACTACCTTTGAACCTTCCACATGCTGAGTTTAATGTCAATGAAGTGTTAACTTAAGAGTCGAATTTTGCGTCTGTCAGCAAAGGAGGAAAAAGCAAACAAAGCCAGTAAGTGTTTTTTTTTCCTTCTTCTAATAATTCATATACAGTAAAACGTTTATAACATAGACAAAGTGTATTGTGTGGTACAAGTGATTAAAAAAATACATCCATGGGTATTTTATGGGTATAATATATTTCGTGGAGCTAATTTGAATGCTAATTGGTTTAGCCTAAATTAATTAATTAAAATTTAAGTAGCTTCCACGTGTCCACAACAGTGCTTCATTTGTTCGACGGTTCCTGAAGGCAGCGCGAGAGGCGGTGCCTGTGCGTAGACGTCAGAGTGGGCGTGTCCACAAGCAAACGGCACACGCAGCTGCGCCATGCAGTACACACGGACGTCGCACCAACAGCTAGCCTGCTAAAATGCCTCCCGAAGACCTCGACCCACCTCTGAATCCTCGTCCCTGGGCGCACATCGATGCGTTAATCCACTGATAGAGCGTTTGGAGACGGAATGAGTATGAAAAAATGGCGTGGTTTTGAGTTTTATTTCCGCGTTGCGAGGCAGAGAGAGGCTGTTTTCCCCCCGGACGGTTAGCGGGGCGCGCGTGCGAAGAATCTGAATCGAGGAGCAGCGCAACAACTGAACAGCCTCCGACATGGAAAAGCAGCAGAACGATTTGGACCGGGACCGGCAGTACTGTGAACTTTGTGGGAAGATGGAGAACCTCCTGAAGTGCGGTAGGTGCCGGAGCTCCTTCTACTGCAGCAAGGAGCACCAGAAGCAGGACTGGAAGAAGCACAAGCTCGTCTGTAAGGAGGCGGACAACAAGGCGGCTCTCCTGCACAAACAGAAGCCGGGACAGTCGGAGGAGGACAAGGACAAAACCCGAGACACGACGAGCCCCGAACAGCCCGCAACGGAGGCAGCCGGGGACAGAGCTGGGGACGCGGGACTCAACACCCCCGCCACACCTAACGGACAAACCAGCAGCCTGTCCCCGCAGAAACTCGCCACGGAGTGCATCGTCCCGTGCATGAACAAGCACGGCATCTGCGTGGTGGA
The DNA here is from genome assembly GCF_014905685.2 of Nematolebias whitei. Classification (NCBI taxonomy): domain Eukaryota; kingdom Metazoa; phylum Chordata; class Actinopteri; order Cyprinodontiformes; family Rivulidae; genus Nematolebias; species Nematolebias whitei. Next base: position 48,848,945 of record NC_056498.1, read on the forward strand.
CACCTTCCTGGGAGCAGAGACCGGGCTGAGCGTCCTGGACAACGTCAAGGCCCTGTACAAGACCGGCAGGTTCACGGACGGGCAGCTGGTGAGCCAGAAGAGCGACTCCACGAAGGACATCCGGGGGGACAAGATCACGTGGATCGAGGGGAGTGAGGCCGGCTGCGAGAAGATCCAGTTCCTAATGAGTCGCATGGACGACATAATCAGACATTGCAACGGCAAACTGGGGAACTACTCTATAAATGGAAGGACAAAGGTAGGTGTTGCAGCAGGCGCTCAGACCCAGTCTGAACTTTTGACCTCCTCCTGTTGGGTTCATGGGTTAAACCTGCCACACGCAAAGCTTCCTGAGAGAGAACCGAAGGTGCTGCTCGTTTGGTCAGAGGGTAAAATGAGCTGGTGTGATCTTCACGTGGCAGTTTGTCCTCACCAGTTGAAAACAAGGCGTCAGATTCTAACAACTTTGAAACGTTTTCGTCTTTAATCCAGAAGCCTTCTTCAGTCTGAGGAGATGCAATTAACGGTCTTATAAATAGCCTCTTCTCATAGTGGATCAACCAGTTTGCTGTTGACAGCTAGAACTAGCTGTTCACGTGATAAAGGAGGACCATCAACCTAACGACTGACCGTTTTAGTGCCCTGATGGCTGCTTGCTATTCACAGGGAGCTCAAGGTGACAACTGGACACGGAGGCTCTGCCCATTTAATGATGGATGGGTTCTCTTCACAACCATTATGTGTACAAAAAAGTCCATGCTCAATAATCCAGGTACACAATCCCAACAATTTTCAGTCAGGTCTTCTGGACAGTTTCTTTTTTTGCTGAAACGTTTCACCTTCCATCCGGAAGGCTTCATCAGTCAAGGAGACGCACAACACAAAACTGATTCTTCCCCCAAACAGCTTACTCCAAAGTGGAACAAACCAGTCATATTGGTGCTAAGATGGAGTCTTTGGCGTATACGTATATATACGTGTATGTATACGTATATATAGGTATATGTATACGTATATATACATGTATGTGTACGTATGTATACGCGTATGTGTACGTATGTATACGCGTA
>NC_056498.1:48850024-48850693 GCF_014905685.2 Nematolebias whitei
GCGCGTATGTGTACGTACGTATACGCGCGTATGTGTACGTACGTATATGCGCGTATGTGTACGTATGTATACGCGTGTATGTATACGCGTATGTATACGTATATATGCGTATATGTATACGTATATATGCGTATATGTATACGTATATACGCGTGTATGTATACGTATATACGCGTGTATGTATACGTATACGCGTGTATGTATACGTATACGCGTGTATGTATATGTATACGTATACGCGTATATATACGTATATGCGTATATATATGTTTACGCGTGTATATATATATATATACGTGTATATATATACGTATACGTGTATATATGTATATATACACGTATACGTGTATACGTATACGTGTATATATGTATATATACACGTGTGTATATATACGTGTATATATATACACGTATATGTATATACATATGTATATACTTACGTATATATGTATACGTATATATACTGTATATATACATATGTGTATATATATTCATATATGTATATGCATATATATTTGTATATGCATATGTATATGCATAAATATGTGTATATGCATGTATACGTATATGTGTATACGTATATGTTAATATATGTATACGTATATGTATATATATATGTATGTATATGTATACGTATATGTTAATATATGTATACGTATATGTTAATAT
>NC_056498.1:48850703-48850961 GCF_014905685.2 Nematolebias whitei
ATGTTAATATATGTATACGTATATGTTAATATATGTATACGTATATGGTAATATATGTATACGTATATGTATATATATGTATGTATATGTATATGTTTGTATACGTATATATACGTATACGTGTATGTATATATATGTATACGTATATGGTAATATATGTATACATATATGTATATATATATGTATGTATATGTATACGTATATGTATATATATATGTATGTATATGTATACGTATATGTTAATATATGTATACGTAT
>NC_056498.1:48850971-48860287 GCF_014905685.2 Nematolebias whitei
TGTATGTATATGTATACGTATATGTTAATATATGTATACGTATATGTTAATATATGTATACGTATATGGTAATATATGTATACGTATATGTATATATATGTATATGTTTGTATACGTTTATATACGTATACGTGTATGTATATATATGTATACGTATATGTTAATATATGTATATATATGTATGTATATGTTTGTATACGTTTATATACGTATACGTGTATGTATATATATGTATACGTATATGTTAATATATGTATATATGTGTGTGGTCGGCCACAGTATGAATGTTTGAGTGTGCGCCTGTCGCCTCGCCAACTTGGGCTGAACGATGAACAGGAAACGGTGGCTTGTAAGGGACAAACTACCTACTGCCACTCGTCTTTTGCTTTATTGTGTGGAGCTGGGAGATAATCAGCAAGTTTCACTCCGCAAAGAGAGTCAAGTCCAAATAAGCAACTTCACGTTCAAAACAAGCCCAAAAAACACACAAGATTTTCAAGCGACTTTAGAAAAAAAAAAAGCCCAAAGTCACTTATAATAAGCCGACTTGCAACACTGCTCTCAAACCAAGGTTCCTTTGTATCATGGATGTGCACATGTTCATCCCTGAAAGAGTGACCGCCGGCCTGCAGAGTTTGTTGTTTGAGAAGATGTGCACGTCCTTGATAGAGAGGAGCGTTGGTTTGAGAGAGGAGTGAAGGAAGCCATCTTTGTGAAGAGGAACCCGTCCATCATTAAATGGGGCGGAGACCTCCGTGTCTAATTGACCCTCTATCACTCAGCCCCCTGTGAATAGCAAGCGGCCATCAGGACACTAACGATCGGTCGTTAGGTTGATGGTCCTCATTCATCGTGTGCACGGCTAGTTCTAGCTGTCTGCAGCAAACTGGTTGATCCACTATGAGAAGGTGCTATTTATAAGACTGAGATTATTGCAGCTCCTCAGACTGAAGAAGTCTTTTGGATTGAAGACAAAACGTTCCAAGAAGTTTTTTTGTTGTTGTTGTTGAATCTGTCCAGAGGGCCTGGCTTAACTTTTAGATGTTTCTACCTGGATTATTGAGCATGCATCGTGATAAGGTGTCAGATTTGAAAAGCCATGCTTGTTACTGCAGAATGTGCTCACGCTCAGAAAAACACCCCACACTGGTTTATATTACGGTGAAACGTTTAGAAACTATTTGAAACCGCTCTCCAGACGTGTTCATGTGAGGTTCTGAAATGTGGGCACGCGCTCAGTGTAAACAAAGCTCTCTGCTAAACAACAAAAACCACGTTTAGCTTGGGTCATGTGGTTGACCCGTATTGGGCTGACCTACTCTGTGAAGGTCAGTGTTGCCAAATCCTGGTGCATGCTTTAGTTGTTTACCTGCTCCTCAGCTGATCTACCAGTTGAGCAGAAGCTGTTGTGTGTCAAAGCAGAGACACCCCTGATCTGCAAGACGGTGGCCTTCGAGGGCCAGAATCAAGCAGGTGGTGAAGTGCTGTAAAGACCGAGCTGAAACGACGGTTTGAGCGTTTATCGGCGATGGTTCTCCGTGGACGTCACCTTTGATAACTCAGTTCTTGTTTACCTTTTCTCAGAGGTAAACAAAGACAGGTAGTTGGTGTCTGGGTGCACAGTTTGCCTACATATATATATTTTTTTAATTTAAGGGTGCATTACTCATCAGTATGTGGAAAAATAGCGAGCGAGTTTTGCTTCTTTGAGATTTGTTTTTACTGGTCTTCATGGCTCAGCTGTGAGAATCCTTTAAACCAGTGGGGGCCAAATTTCTCAGCTTCTGACCCACAGATTGACAGCAGAGACCCTGACTATCCTTTGTTGACAGATAAAGCTGTTAGGTGAATTAAACAAGACCATAATGACAACAATCAGACTATTTTGATCCGTTTATAGCTGCACTTTGTCACAACTACAGGCAAACATGTTAGCAGTCGTTTTGCTGTGGAAAGTCGTTTCAGGACCCCAAAGTGACGACCACCGCTTTAACCATCAGTTCCCAAACATTCAAACTTTAAACCACTAATTAACACTGGCAGCAACATGAACTGTAAAACCCTTACACCTTATTTGGGAATTTTATATACCAACTAGACAAGATGCTGTGCGAGAATAAAACGAGAAGCTATGCTTTTTATTTATTCTGGAACTTGAATGACTTTCGTTTAAAACAAACTTTATATTCTTCATGCCTAATGAGTGCACGCCACCCATGTCTAAAAACCTTTAGGGATGCACGATATTGGATTTTTGGCCGATATTTTATATATGTTCCTTTGTCAGAACATAGCCCTCTCTTTTATTTAGGCTTATTTGCTACAATAATTGTGCAACAGCCGTAAGAGCTGGTGACATATATTCACTAACAGCCATATCCATAGCACTTTAACTTATATATTAAATGAAAAGTGTTAAATGTTATTTATTAGCATTAGTCACCTGCGATGCTGTCTCACTTGTGGAGGCTTGTTCCAGGTTTCAACAAGTCGTGCTATCGACTGTTAGCTTCTCAGTGACGTCAGAAATGACGGCTTGTAACTTGCGTAACGTTACATCGGAAAAATATCTCCGACTGCGGACGATGTAGCGAGGCTCAACGTAATCCATAAATCTTTGGAATCCGACATCCTCACCAACAAAAAATAAAACTTCCACACCGCCAACATTTTGAATTTTCCTCTTCGCCGTGAGATCAGGTTGGCGCACGTGATGTCATCGCGTTGTGCTGCCGCTGCAGGCAGAAACAGCACCTTTTATATCGGCCACTTATTTTAATGGAATGACCTATGTCCGATATTGAACTTTAACGCTAATATCGGCCGATACCATGCTGATAATATCGTGCATCCCTGAAAACCTTCCTTAATAATCTCAGGCTGCTGAGCAACAATTAGCACAGATGCTAGTGTAACATTGGTAACACCATAGAAAAGCTAACCCAGTTAGCATCAAGATTGTCGAGAAATTCACACACGAATTAAACATTTCAAAGTCGTTAAAGACAGTTATGTTACAGTAAAGTCAGCTGTTATTTGCAAACATATATTTTTCAGTGTTCGATGAAGCAAAGATTAGAAAGATGTGAAAACATGGAAGCTTTACTGCAGCGTTTCTACGACTGGAAGCTACGGCAACTCCACTGGGACAAACTGGGATTAACAAACTCAAATTTGGTATTTGAAAATGATTCAGAATCCTTCATTCGGTAACCATAAGTGAGAGTCGGAACGTACACCAACGGGGAAACGGAGCGTCTCCTTGCAGCTCATTACCCTCTTCACCACAACGGACCGGCACAGAGTCCACAATACTGCCGAGGCTCCCTCACTCATGACAACAACCCTGAGCTGCTTGAACAACTCCAGTTGAGGCAGCATCGCACTCCCAACCTGGAGGCGGCAGTCCGCCTTTTTCCGATTGAGGACCACGGCCGAAAGTCAAACCGTGATTAGCGAGAGAGGGACTACTGCGTCGATGCTATTTTTAACTTTGTGATTTCAGCTTAACACGACAGACTTTTACTACTTTCCATTAGTGCTGCTGTTCCATATCATACTGAAACTAATCGAGTCAGCAGCAGCAGACCTGGAATAAATCAAATGTCAGAGCGATGTTGGTTAACGCGAGTCAGTCAGGGCACCGTGAAGGTTCAAACCACTGAATGTGTTGTAGCAGAATTCATAAGCAGACGACTAAACTTGACGCACGCTGCACATTTTATGTAGCTCCAAGAGGCGTGTTCTGCTCAGCGCACACAGAAAGACTGTGAAACATTTTGTTTCAGTTTTATTGCTGTTGACGAGTTGTACTTCATGAGAAAAAGTCTTCAAACTTTGTTTAAATCTTTAATTTTTTTGTGGGCCACAGCTCTTCCGCTGCATGAATACAAGGTTTAATTAAATGTCGTTTTTGTGCTTCGTAAAACGATAATGACTTGATGTTCAGTTTGTTTCTTTAAAAGACTTGTTGGGGTCAGTTTTACATTTACAGTTTTAATGCACACGGAGATGCTAAACCCATTTGGGACGCAGGTAGATTAATAATTTAATTGTTTTATAATTTAAGAATAAGGAACATTCACAGGTTGGATAGAGCCGGATGGATATTAAAGGGAACATCTGCAGTTTACAGAACTTTAAGCAAACGCTCAAATTAGCGATCCTCAGACGCGTTTTCTGAGAAAAAGGCGTAAAAATTCTCTGCGTCGACGACAGCAGCATCCGCTTCAAACATATCCCGTCACCTTCATCATCGATTTCTGTGACTAACTGCAGAGTGTGGGTTCAGAAGAACAAATTACATCCAAGTGATTAAAACAAGTCAGCGCGGCGGGTTGCGTGTGACCTGCAGCTCTCTCTTTAACCCCGTCTGGTCACTTTGACCTCGTCGTGAGGAACCCAGGAGGACTCGAGTCCGTCCCAGCTGTTTTCCTCTTCCTCCTCTCCACAGGGAAATGCTGTACTATTTTTAAAGCACGAAAATACCATTTAGTGCTATTTTTGAAAACGAAACTAGTAGATGGAGTAAAGCTTTTCAAATGTATGACTGTGCAACATAAGTTAATTTATTTTTACATTTTTAGGAATGTCTCAAGTCAAATTCATTGGAAAGTGAAATTCTTAAACCACATTTATAGTTTATTATAGACTAAACACTAAAGCTGCTCGATAATGCTAAATATAATAATCACTGTTGTATTCATTACACTGAGGGGGAGTGGTGGTGCAGAGTTTAGAGAAGGTGGGCCTGTGATCGGAAGGCCTGCGGTTCAACTCCCTGGACTGACAACATCAAAATGTGGGTGGGAAAGGTGGAACACCCACACCTGCCTCCACCCTCATTGCAAGGCCCTTAACCCCCACCATCTGATCCCTGGGTGCCCTGATGGCAGCTCCCTGCTCCACACAGAGGGCTGTGGTAGCTCGGTGGTCTGTGGTTGCGTCAGGAAGGGCATCCGACATAAAGTTAATTGCTGTTGTAGCTCATCCTGGTTTCATTAGAGTTGTTCTAGATGCTGATGGCTGTGGGCAGGAAGGATCTCTTGTAGTAGTCCGTCCCACAGCGGATCTGAAGAAACTGGCTGCAGATGCCAATCCGTCCACCCAGACCCAGCGCCTGCAGGCCTCTCGGTCCTCCTGGGCAGCAGGACTGCCTGAATGCCAGGAAGAACTCCCTGAGTGATGGCCATTTCTCCCAGCAGTCTGCCGTGCCCCTCGTCGCCGCGGACAAAACTGCAGGTGCCAGGGGATGATCTCAGTCCTCCCACTGTCACGAGCCGCGTTTCCCACTACCTCCACCGCCTCCAGGTAGACGGGAATGCGTCCACGGCACCTCCTTTTTAACTCATTTGGAATTTGGAGCTGTAGTTGAGGTCTTATTTGAGCTTTTGATGTTATTCAGCAGCTCCCAGTTATAGAAAACCACCTTGTTGTTATGGTTACGCATCATCACAAATGTCCAAAAGTAAAAGAGGTTTTTCAGTAAAAAAAATTCTTCTCTCCGCACAGCATCCAAAATCAGAGGAAATAATCATTCGAAAAAGCTGCAAAGCTATTATTAAGGTGCAAATCTGACTTACCTTTAGTCACGTGGACCATTTCAGCTCTGGTACTACCTCGCTTCACTTCAGACACATCAGAGGTGGGTTGGCTTTGACCCCCCTCGTCACCATGGCCCGTTCATAAACTACACCGAGGCGGCCAGAAGGCGTCTCATTCCCGTTTTAAAGCCATTTGTGACATGCGTATGGACAGTGTTATGTTTGTAGGTATTTGTGTAAAAAGGCAAACTTTAAGACGTTTGTACCCAGAAAACGTTACTCCTTCAAAGTAAATAACCAAACTTTTATTCAGTTTCTTTATTGTGCAGTTGAAATAATGCTTCATGTGGGAGTGATCTGGTATCGGAGGAGCCCACTCTGGTCTACGCTCGCTTCAGGAATTTTGTTTTCGTTGTTTACTTACAGTTGACACGGTTATTTTTAGGTCGCTCTTCTTGTCTAGTTTTTTGTTTTCCCCCTCTGTTGTTTCTCAGTAGACACAAAAAGCTTCTTCAGAAACATTATTTGTGGTCGTGTTGTCGAGCATCTGCCCTCTGAGTCACAGATACTGAGAACTTCCTCGCTCCAGTTGCTTTGGCAAACACTCGGCCGGCCTGCGACCAGCACAAACCAGCATGACTCGCACAAGCGGAGAGCTGCGAGTATCAGTGACTCAAAGGGACACAGCACAATGTTGGTACAATTCATAATAGGAGAGAGGGAAAAATGCCCAAACTGTTATTTAATGTCATTGTTTCAGTTTCCCCTTCTCATTTGATAACAGTCGGCCATGTTTGTTTTCATGTGCACGCTGACGGCTCCGTCCATTAGTGTCATAAAGCCGAAGGAAAACTTGAGAAACAACGCGGCTGTTCCACACGTTAAAACGTGTCGATGTAAAAGCGCCACCTTTGTAAAGGTTGCATCGTGAACGTTCGAGCAGGAGCTGCTTCTGTTCGCGTCGTCCGTGCGAGTCTCGCATGCACTTTTCCTTTTTTAGATATAATACATCACTTGGCCAAAACATGAGGTCATCACTGGGATGTGTTAAAACAAATTCAGAGGAGAAGTTCTCAAGTGCTAATATTTTTGCTGATTCCTGATGCAGGAAGTATCTTATGTTTTTATAACGTGTTGAAAATCATCCTACAGTGACGTCTAGTGTTTAATGCAGTGGTGTCCCGATACCAGCCTCAAGTACTTGTACTCGTAGAAACACCCCCATACTTCAAAACCCATACCACTTTTATACTTAAGGATCTCATTTCCTCTTCCACTTTGTAAGGAACCGAAACCGATGACAAAATATTAGGGGATAAATCGGCCGGCCAATTGATCGGCCCCAACTTCCTAAACCGATTTTACAGATTTTTAAAAATTTTTTAACAATTGTCTGAACTTAATTTATATTTCAGAGCACTACCTCATCGCCAGTTAAAACAAGTTTGTATTGTTTCTTGGATATTCTTCAAGGGTATGTTTTTCAATAAAATAAGATTTGAAAATTGAAGGTGCATTGTGAGCTTATAACACCTGACGGTGTCGCTTATAAAACAAAATTGGTATCGGCCAAAATGGGAATCGACAGGTCAGACTTTTTAGAGATCTGTGATCGGTCTTGAAAACTGCAATTGTTGCACCCCTACAAAAAATATAACATGCTGATGGTTTAGAGATATTAAGATAATCAAAGGTGATGTAAAGACAACAGATTGTTTGCTATGGTCTTGATAAAAGAAACGTGTTTCTAAAGTCATTGCGTAACGTTTAAGTACTAACTCATTAACTACTCTGTACTCCGTATCAGCAAGTACTCAAAGTGGATTAGAAGTTCTCGGTCTGACAAAAACTAATAGACGTCCCTATTTTTTGGTACAAGTCTCTGTAGGTGGTGTTATGATTAACATGCCCAGAATATACAATTTGCTGTGTGTGGTATAGACCAGTGGTACCCAACACTGGTCCTTGAGGAACACCATCCTGTGTTATAGTTGTTTCCCTGCTCCAACACACCTGATTCAGTGATTTAATTACTTCATCAAGTTCTGTAGAAGCCTGTTAATCATCCATAAATTAAAATCAGGTGTCAGAGCAGAGAAACAACTAAACACGCAGGAAGGCGCCAAATAGTCGATATGTTTTCAGACATGCTAAGTTGGAATAATATGGAGGGAAATGCAGATTTTTGCACATAATGATTAGCCACGTTTTACAGTCTGAATGGGTCAAACTACCTTATTTTTATGCAACACACAATCGATTTAACTTTAAAAGCAAGAGAAGGAACAATGGGCTCACGTGGTCTACGGCCCAAAGTAGGACCGGCTCCAGTGCCTGCAGGACTGCTTTCACAGGACTTCCTCTCGCCTACAAACTTTGAACTACTTTAAGATTGAGGTCAACAATCAACTTCCTTACAACCAACACGTGTCCACAGCTGCTGTGAGATTACAGATGAGAAACAAACAAATCTTGACAACAAAAAAACACATTTTTGTCTAAATCAGATCGCCCACATCACGGGGTGGAGGTTGACCCACAACTGTCTTATTTAAATGAAATTATTTCTAAAAAAAAATGACCTATTACAAGACTAGGAAGCATTTTTGTATTTTAAATATGTTTTGCTCTTTTTCTTCCTTGTGGAAAAGCTCATTAACTAGTTGAACATTTAAAGCAATTCAACAAAAGTTTAAAAAGAAATATCCACTACATTCACTTTTACTCATTTGATCTATTTCAAAGAAGTTATGAAATTAACTCTTAACATTTTGTTTTTTATCCCCGTCAGTGGCACCGTCACCGGGATTTATCAGACGTGGCTCCAGTTAGATGTGCTTAGAGCCAGGGTTGGGAACCCTAGATATAGACAATAAATATTTAATTTCTATAGCAAATAATCTACACTCGTGCATTTCAGCTGTTACCATCTGACAAACGGCGTACATCCAGTCCGTGTAGATTTTAATAAATGTCTGCAAAATGTTCCTTTTGTTGTGAATCAACCCATCCATCCATCCATCCATTTTCTTTACCCGTTTATTCCATTTTGGGTCACGGGGGTCGCTGGTGCCCATGTCCAGCAATCACTGTGCGAGGGGCGGGGTACACCTTGGACGGGTCGCAAGTCCATCACAGGGCGACACAGAGACAAACGAGACAAACAACCATTCACTCTCTCACTCACACCTAAGGACAATTTAGAGTTACCAATCAGCCTAACATGCATGTTTTTGGACTGTGGGAGGAAACCGGAGTACCCGGAGAAAACCCACGCATGCACGGAGAGAACATGCAAACTCCACCCAGAAAGGCCCCTGGACCGGGGTTTGAACCAGGGACCTGCTCGCTGAGAGGCAGCAGCTCTACCAGTTGCGCCACCGTGCTGCCGTGAATCAACCCAAGAGTTGCCTAACATGTTTGGAGATCAGCAGTAGCCTCTATAATCCTCTAAGCCAGGGGTCTGCAACCTGCGGCTCTGGAGCCACATGCGGCTCTGTGGTTCCTCTGCAGCGGCTCTTTCAAGCTTTGACCAAAACCAACATAAAACTGAATTTTATTGTTCTACAAACAACAAAAAAGATGAGTTGAAACAGATTTGCTGTCATTTCTTTTGCAAATATGTGAGCACTGAAGCGAGTACAAGGAGTAAAACTTTATCTTTATGCTTAATTTCTTTATATGAAGAACTGTCTGCATAGTTTTTAGATTTATTAATAAAAATTTAAAAAACGATGGTAAAAACTGAAAAATGTCCCCTTTTACAAAAATCT
>NC_056498.1:48860687-48868192 GCF_014905685.2 Nematolebias whitei
TTTCTTTTGCAAATATGTGAGCACTGAAGCGAGTACAAGGAGTAAAACTTTTATCTTTATGCTTAATTTCTTTATATGAAGAACTGTCTGCATAGTTTTTAGATTTATTAATAAAAATTAAAAAAACGATGGTAAAAACTGAAAAATGTCCCCTTTTACAAAAATCTGGGCTTTTTCTTTTATAAACGTTAAAAATCATTTAGATATTTTTTGCTTTAAAACGTCACCCTTACCGTCCACAAAAGCTGCCTCCTTAAACCTCCAGTGGCCCATGGGCCACCAGTTGATAACCACAGGTGTAGCAGGTTGTTGCGGCTCCAGACACGTTTAATGTCGTGAACGAAGATTAAAAAAAAATGTCTCTTTTGATCGTAAAGGTTGCAGACCCCTGCTTTAGGCCTTGAGACCGAAGCTTTTGTTTTGTATTAGTAGCTGTGGAGAAAAGGGCTTGACGTGAGTGAATTGTTCTTTTATTAAATATCAATGCACAGTAAGAGTGGGACAGAGAATATATTTAGCCACACCCACTAAATTTAAAAAGAAAAAAGTGTACATCTAAAGGCAGCACTTGTGTATAGTGTCCATGTTGTAACGAGATATTTACACAGAATGAGGTTTTAAACTTTTAATTAAATACGTGCTGGGCGGTATGATTCAAATTTTATATCACGGTATTTTCAACAGCTGTACCGGTATCGTAGTATTTGATGGTATTTTTCTTTTCATCACAGCTCAGCTGTTAAAATGTACAAACGCTGCTTATTGATCAGTAAACTGGTCAGCTGAAGTTACTCTCTTTCTGCAACACAAACTGTTTCTTGATTATTTTTTTCTTTCACCGTCTCTATGATGCTGTTTCCTCCTCTGCCTCGTCTTCCGTCCCTGGTTGCAGTCATTAGTCGTGCATTCTGGGCTCACGTCACGTTGGCAGGGGGGGGGGCAGGTCCAGCCGTGAGTGAGCAAAGATCATTATCGGGCAAATTTACTTTGCACATAAAATCTTAAAAGAGGTGTATTCTACATTCAGCGGTTGCAAAAAACGAGAGGTTTTAGTTTTTCGTCGGCCAAAATAAGCGGCGAAATCGCCGCCAGTTATTGAGAAAGCTGCTCAGACGACAACACTGGCTTGCTGCTACTTCCTGCGTGCGCGTTCAGCGGTGCTGCACAGAAAAGCGTCCCCCATGAAACAGTTTACTGGCGGGTGTGATGTAACGTTTCGAACGTGTTCAGGTTATTTATAAACCAAGTTTCATAGGTCCACTGTGACCTCCTTGGTAATTTCATTAGTTAGATTTTTTTTTTTACCTTTTATTTATATAGGTAGTTTAATTGAGTCACGAGGACACGCCTGGGGGTACCCACCCCCCAACAGAGGTGTGTATTGGGCAGTTATGTGAGGGTGTGGCGAGACTAAATGTTTTGACGGCATGAAGCTCGTTAGCCCGTGAAAAAAATTTAATCCATAAATTAGCCGCAGCATTATATAAGCTGCGGTGTTCAAAGCCTGTGACAAAAAGCAGCTTATAGTCTGGAAATTACAATAACTGCTTCACTGGCATGGAAGATACTGAAATTATTTTCAAGTGTCCAAAATTAATTTTGTATATTGAGGCTGCCATTTTGAGAGTTTTCAAACATTTGTCCCTGTAGAGCTACCGTAGCTTTCTGTAGGAGGAACATGTGGCTGAACCCTGAATAATAAATGTCTGTAAATAATAGTTGGATGTTATCGTCACCCGACTGTGTTCAGTAACGACTCTGAAACGATTTTGTGCATACATTTCTAGTGATAAACACGATGCTAATCGCGTTAGCTTTTCTATGGCGTTTTCTTGTTAAGTTAGCATCTCTGCTAATTGTGGGTCAACAGCTGGAGATTATTTTTTCATGTTGTTGTACACTTTATTAATAAATCCCTATTTATGTACAATAAGCTATAGTCATTTAAGTTTTCGGGATAATTACAATTCAACACCTGTTTTGTCGCATCGCAGTCATGAGGTGCCTGAAAAAATTCCCGCTCTCAACGAATACCGTTTTTAATTAAAGTAACACAAACACGTTTTAAAGTTGAATTAATTAATTACCTTAATATAATCTGAGTTTTCTACTTGGACAACTTTGAAAAACATCAGATTAAAACGTTTAGATTTCTCATGTTGGACATGTCTGAGCGTTACTTGTTCTTTACTGTAAAGCTGCACGCTTCATTTCCGAGCCATGTTTTACTTTAAGTGTTTTCAGGCTTTTTCTCACTGCGTCATCTGGAACGTACACAAACTGCTTTTGTTGTTGTTGTCGGTGGATCGTATTGTGTTCGGTCACCAGTTTGACTCGCGTCATGGGTGAACGTGTCGGACCTGAGTGAGTCACCAGCGTCACATCTGATATACCTCGCCTGGAAAACTATCTCAATATTCACAGTGTGGTTGTGTCGGGAGGATAATTGTTCCAGATAAATCTGTGTTCATGGACAAGTGACTGCAGACGCCTCCTTTCAGAGCATGTGCGTAAAACCACAAACCGTTTCCCGTACGACGCATAAAGAAGAATGCTGCTGTTGTATACGTCCTCCTATTGTTCTCATCTCGCTGTCGACATAAACTGGGTCATTTCTTTACGGGGGTTTCCTCAGCGAGCCGTACCGGTCCGTGGCCTGAACCGTCTCCATTCCCACACTCCGCTCTGCCTCAGTCGTGTTTGGATAAGCATCTCCTCTGTGAAGTGAGCGGATCCCTCGCAGCTTTTCCGTTCTGCCCCGCCCCGGTTCCGTGGCTCACATCAGCGCTGATAGCGGCCCAGTGATCAGGTTATCCCAGAGAAGCATCAGGTCAGAAGTCCTCTGAAGTTAGGGACTCGACGCAAGCCGTTTCCTCTGATTCCTCTCAGATTCGGACACGTTTGTCTCTGTGTCCACGTACTGGAATTGTGACGTGTCCGTCGTGTCCCTTGCCTCACCCCTTCTCCACCTTCTCCTCGCCACCTGGAAAGGAGAAGTGGATAAAGAAGATGGATGCATGGACATTTCTTCTAATGATGTAAAACTGTTCTGTCCCTTTTTCACGCAGAAACAACCAGAAACCTGTAGAACTCGGCATGGTGCACAAAAAAAGCCGAGTGCTATTTCCAAGTAAACTTTTGTTTTCATCGGCTGTTCCTGGCGTACTGGTCTGCAGTAATGATCGGTTGTGTGACATGGGTGTGCGTTCAGTAACTGGTTTTTAAACTGTACGTTTATCTAAAGCTGGATCAGAAGAAGCTCTTGGTTTTGAACTTCTTGGGTTTTGCAGGAGTGACACGTTCCCTCAGTTTGAACTGATTGTTTCAGAAATGACTGAAACGTGTAAAATTCACTCTGAGCGTCTAATTATTTATTTACACATCGTAACGGGCGGATCTTCAATACTCTTCTAAAAGGATATTTTGACCATTTCAAAGTGGAGTTATGTGCAAAAGTTAATGGTTAATATCTTACCTGTTGTAGATGCTCTTTAAATGACCTGTTTTAGTTCAGCCACTAAACCTGTTCATAAAACAATTTGCTTGCCAAGTTACCGACTCGGCCAAACAGGTGATTTTCCTCAATAAAATCGATTATTTTAGTTCATTTTATTTTTAAAAGTTAACTTTTTGCGGTTTTAGATTTATTTAGCATAAATTGCAAAAGTCTTAAAAGCTAAAAGTAGAAAAAACACCAACTAAAACAGCATAAGGCTGACTTAAAGCTAAAAGAAGCAAAACGCTAACTAATAATAACAAAATGCTTGCTAAGTGGCTAAAGTAACCTAAAACTAAAAGTTGAAAAACGCTTGCTAAAAATAGCAAAAGTAGGACGAAGATGGCTTACATTTTAAAGGTAATGAAACATTAGGTAAATGTATCAAAATGCTACATGAAAGTAGCAAAATAGTAGCTAAAATCTGCAAAATCTAAAACCAAAAAGTAACAAATTGATAAAAGTATCTGTAGGCTAGCTAAAATACCTAAAAGCTAGCTTAAGTGTAAAAGTAGTAAAATGCTAGCTAAAAGCTGCAAAAGCCTAACTATGGCTAAATGTAGCAAATTGCTTAATAAAAGTAGCAGAAGGCTAACTAATTAGTAAAATAGCTAAAAGTTGGAAGTTGCAAAATGTTAGCTAAAGGCTAAATGCATTAGAACACTATCAAAAAGTTACAAGTAGCCAAACTAAAAGTAGAAGAAACTAAGCAAATAGTGGCAGAAGCTAGCTAAAATCTAAAAGTAGCAACAAGCTAATTAATTGTAGCAGAATGGAAGCTGAAAATACATCAGTCTATTGGTTGAAGCCGAATTCAAAGAGAACAATATTTTTGAAAGAATTGAGATTTAATATATTTCTATGCAGAAAATATTTGTGAAAACGTTAAATATTTATAAAAGTTACAAAAACCGAAGCCTCGGCTCACATCTCCTGAATGAGCCGAATGTTTCGATACACGAACGACTAAAGGAGCGCGAAGTCTGCTGAAGAAGTTAGATCGCCAAAAAAAAAAAAAAAATGTACGGAAAAATAATCAGACCAGTAAAACAATGGTGTGAAAGTTGAATCAGAGTTGGCACAATAATAAGTGTTTCTTGTATTTTCAGTTAAAATGTTTTCGTAGCGGACTTTGTGTCTCTGGAGGCCCCTCAGAGCTCGCTTTGTGACCTCCGTCCCTCCGGTTCCCCCCTGCACGTAAAGGCCAGTTGGCCTCTGAAGCTGTGATGGTGGAATGTAAACAAACAAGATGAGAAGCGAGCTCGTCCGACTAATGAGGGCCGCAGCGGAACGAGGAAGAGCGCGCACGGCTGGAAGGACCCGAGCCCCAGTGGACACGAAGGTCACGGGTGACGATGGCGAGGAATGAAAAGGAGACGTGTTGAGACGGAGACGTTAATCCGAATTTGTGCCAGGAATGTCGGAATCAGCCGTGGACTTTTCAGAACGCCGCAGTTATTACTCGAGCGAAGGAAACGAGGTGTCGAGTCAAAGTGTGGGGAGCAGCTGCGTACATTTCTGCACGTTGATGTGTCTGAGGGTTTATCTTGTCTCTTCTGTGTGTGCTTCGGCCTGTTAGGTTGTCATGACCCGATCACATGAAAAGGCAAACGGGAGTTAAACAGCACTTCATTCAAGGTTGGCACTTCTACACAACAGCTGTCTGCATTTTTCTGTGCTTCGATCCATCACACTCTCCTCCACGTGTTCAATCATATTCATTTCCTTCTTTTTTAAAAATATTTCCATGTCCAGACTGGGCAGAAAGTGTCAGTTGCACGTTTCGCTTCACTTGAAGGTGAAGGTGGACGATGATGCGTTTAAGTGTCTGTCAGTAAAATATCTCGAACCACTGAATGAGTTTTTTTTTTTTTTCATTCAACCTTTATTTATACAGGTTAATCCCGTTGAGCCTCGGGGACTCGTTTAAAAGAGAGACCTGAGTGATGACGACAACGACAACAATAGATTGTCATAAAAGAGGTGTACAAATTATTATTTTTTTTACAAATTAAAATAAAATGGCAACCAAAAGGCAAAAGTAGCAAAAATAAATAAATAAGAAAGTGATTATTGGATGTACATTTTGAAGACAGTCCAGTTCAAGATGGCTGCCGCAGCTAATTAACCAAAAGCAGCAATAATCAGTTCAGATGAGCTAAAATTCACAACTCGTACTCCAAGTAAAAAAAATCTCATAAAACGTTGAATTTTGTCATTTCTTAACATCAGATGAGTAAAACCTGGCGTGAAAGGTGGCGGGTGATATGCATTCTTGTATTCTAGGTCCTTAGTAAATCTGTTAAAGGAAAGTTGTTTTTCTATTGTAGATAAAAGTTTATCTCTTAGTTTTCCAGTTAAGGGAAGTGAAAGGCGCAACTGCTGCGTCCGGTCTTTTCTTCTGCGTGCCGAGGCTCCCTCACCTTTATCCCAGCCCACACACACACACCGTCTGAATCCACACTTGACCCATCTCCAGCCTTGCCGCGTGAGCGCCGCAGCTAAGGGTGGGCGGGGTGACATAGCGGAGGATCGGCCAACCTTCCTCACGCTCTGCACGTAGCACAACCATTAAAACACTGCTCCCTCTGGAGGGAGGCCAGGAGTCAAAGTTTACAGCAGTTCATTCCTCTCTGCTGCTTAAGCCCCGCCCCCTGCCTCCACTGTCTGCGCCCCTGGTTTTTTTCTGTCACACACACAGTCGTCGTACAGACAGGAAGCCCTTTGTCAGCGTGCGTGCCCCTCACTCAGCGGCCGTCTCTTTGAGGACCCACCTCCTTCAGTTTTTTTTTTATTTTTGCAGCTCGCCCATGCGTCTCCTCCTCCTCCTCCTTCATGTTGGAGTTCTGTTGTTTTCCAGCTTTGAAGGCCCTGATATTGTGCATTCCAGTGGTAACCTGCATCTCTCAAAAGATGTGAGCACAATGTGGATTGACGCAAGCAGCCACGATCAGATGCAGGGAAGTGTGTGTGTGTGGGGGGTGGGGGGTGCAGATACAGGCTTCTGCTCCCTGAGAACCATCTCCATTGCGCTCTTTCAGAAGCCGAGCGTTTCATTCTGCGTTTCCTGCGATAACGCATTAATACACACGTCGGCCACGAGTGTTTGTAATAATGTTGCTATGGTTTGTGTTGACGCAAGTCCAGAGAGGAATGTGGACGAACTCGCCTTGCGCTCGTCAGATCACCGCGTAGATGCTGCCGTTCATGAGGGCTCCTCCGTTTCTGCACGTTTCAAGTCCCCGTCCAAGTCCAACAGTTCAACTGTGGCCTGCAACACACCAAGAGTATAACTGATCGAAGATATTTGGGAAGATGAGGGGTTTTTTTGTGTGCAAGTCACCACTTGTGCTCCTGCGGGGTATTAAACGCTGTGCGAGTGCCAGCTGTTTACACCAAGAGGTATACAAGAGCTCACGGGTTCTCTGCCAGCACCCGAGCAGATCGTGCAAATGTTCCCAGTGCAGGAAAAGGCCAGAGGAAGTGATCGTGCTGCACAATATCTCCGGTTTGTTGAAGTTCGAGCGCCTGCCCAGGGCGGGACGTGTTGTGGTACGGCCTCCGTCTGTAAACTTGTCTCACCCAGAACTTCTGATCCGCTCAAGATTATTCAACAAACTTCATGCCACATGCCTCATCACTAGACAGAGTGTCACGATACACTTTTCATCACTTCAGCTTCAAGGTCATAAATCAAGGTCAAAGTTAATTTAAAGTCTTTGCTCGTCCAAATATAACTTTTGATCCCTTGATGACAATTAAACAAAACGTGTTTCATATATTCATCATAAATAGTGTTGCATACACTTTTCATCGCTTCAGTTTCAAGGTCATAAATCAAGGTCAAAGTTTATTTAAAGTCTTTGCTCGTCCAAATATAACTTTTGATCCCCTCAAGATAATTAAACAAAACGTGTTTCATATATTCATCATAAATAACGTTTCATACACTTTTCATTACCTCAGCTTCAAGGTCATAAATCAAGGTCAAAGTTAATTTAAAGTCTTT
>NC_056498.1:48868202-48886914 GCF_014905685.2 Nematolebias whitei
TCAGCTTCAAGGTCATAAATCAAGGTCAAAGTTAATTTAAAGTCTTTGCTCGTCCAAATATAACTTTTGATCCCCTCAAGATAATTAAACAAAACGTGTTTCATATATTCACCATAAATAACGTTTCATACACTTTTCATTACCTCAGCTTCAAGGTCATAAATCAAGGTCAAAGTTTATTTAAAGTCTTTGCTCGTCCAAATATAACTTTTGAGCCCCTCAAGATAATTAAACAAAACGTGCTTCATATATTCATCATAAATAATGTTGCATACACTTTTCATCGCTTCTGTTTCAAGGTCACCAGTCAAGGTCAAAGGTTATTCAGGGCCTTTGCTCGTCTGGGCCTTTGCTATAGATTGCTGTATAACAGTTCGTGGACAGGCGGGTATGCAGTACTCTGTTTTTTGTGGAATTGGTTTCAAAGTGGGATCGCAGCAGCAGCAGTGTGGGAGCACTTGGGATTCAAACGACCGAGGCGAACCGCTGAACCGTTGTGATCGCATTTGTCATGAAACGGTAACGACTAAGAGCAGCCACAAACTCAACACGTTGCTCTGAATCTGCCGGACTAGTAGCTACAGATGGACTGTTGAGGCATCTGCTCTTTTTTAAATGGAGTGGGATTTTGTTAGTTTGCACTTTTTGTTTATAAAAGTGGCAGTTTTGACCGTCTTCTCTATATAAAACGAATTATTATTATTTTTTGAAGGGCGATTTAGTTTACAGACTTCATAACTGTTTTGGTTGAATGTAGTTTTAATTTTTTTTTTTTGTTGTATTTAGTTTTAATTCAAGCGCATTTTTTGTTAACAGAGACCGAGAGTCCATTTTGTTTTTGTTTTTGGTTGTTGGGGCCTGCACCTTTTATTCTACACCTCGGAAGAGTGTCAACATTTCTATCTGCGTTAATGCGAACCACAACGTCCACCCCCACAAAAGTTATATCAAAACGACCGGCTCGGCCCCGTGATGTGTGCTGTTACTTTTATTGGCATTTTGAGTTTCCATGGTGACGTAATTTGCAAACAAAGATGCAGTATTTCACCAACTCCAGGAACTAGTTGGTGACTGCCCACTTATTATTCTACACCTGATAAGCGTATCTTTTTCAACTTTGATGTGGCCCGAACCGCAACGTGGACCCCCCCACAAAAGTTACATCCAAACCAGCAGCCCGGCTCTGGGAAGTGTGCAACTTTATTGGCATTCGCAGTTACCATGGCGACATATTTTGCTAACAAAGATGCCAAATTTCCGATAGGAAATGAATACGGGAAAACTCTTTACAGAAACTGAGTAATGTACGGAGCCATTTTGGTTCAAAATGCAAGGAAGGCACCTATTATTAATAATATTAATTAGTAATAATAATAATTAGCATTAATAATGTTGATAATAATCCATTTTAACATTAATCTTTATTAATATTAATATTTAATATTAATTATTATGGATATTCTTTTAATTATTACAAATACATTAATAATTAATACATAACAATATATAAAAATATAAATATTGATCATTAACATTTAGTATTAAGTATTAATATTAATAATCATCTATTTATATTATTATTAATAATTTAATAATAAATAGGCAGTCCCTGCCAATTTTTCTTCAGGAACTTTCTAGTTTTCTTTATTTTCCAGTTCCAGTGTTGAAATTTAAGTTTATTGATCTTTGAGAGGATGCACTTGCACTATTATGTCGCTGTCATTACATTAGTTTAAATCGGTCTCCAAACAATATTTTAGTTTATCGCAATGATTTCTGAGACATTAATCGCCCGGCAAAATTTGTTATTGTGACAGGCTACTTGTGACTTCCTGCTAACACAGAAACAGCCAAAGTAGCTGAAAATAGCTTAACAATGGCAACGTGCACAGAAGAGCTTTTAAGGAGTTAGATGTTGATGTATTTGTATTTATACTAGGGATGCACGATATTATCTGCATGGTCGTATCAGACGATATTAACGTTAAAGTTCAATATCGGACATCGGTCATTCCATTAAAATAAGTCGCCGATATAAAAGGCGCTGTTGTTGCCTGCAGCGGCAGCACGACGTGATGACGTCACGTGCGCCTCCCTGATCTCACGGCGGAGAGGAAAATTCAAAATGTCTGCAGTGTGTAAGTTTTATTTTTCGTTGGTGAGGATGTTGGATTCCGAAGATTCATGAACTACGTTGAGCCTCGCTACATCGTCCACAGTCGGAGATATTTTTCCGACGTAACGTTACCGAGTTACAATCCGTCATTTCCGACGTCATTGAGAAGCTAACAGCCGATAGCACGACTTGTTGGGTGAGTTTTACCTCAGACATTTGGACGTCAAGTGTTAGCCCCGTTAGCATGATTAGTCTTAAAAACTTTTATCTTAAAAAGTGTGTCCTTCATGCACAGGAGTGCAGAGGATCCCACACTGCAGCTATAGGAACCTGGAACAAACCTCCACAGGTGAGACAGCATCGCAGGTGACTAACGCTAATAAATATTTAACACTTTTCATTCACTTTTCACTTTTTATAACTGTTTATGTTGTTGTCATCATTCTTTGTTGAAATCAGTTCTCTCTTGTAAATGAGTCCTCGAGGCTCAATGGCATTTACCTGCAGAAATAAAGGTTGAATGAATGAAAATTTAATATAAGTTAAAGTGCTATGCATATCACATGGCTGTTACTGAATATATGTCACCAGCTCTTACAGCTGTTGCACAATTATTGTAGCAAATAAGCCTAAATAAGAGAGAGGGCTATGTTCTGACAAAGGAACGTATATAAAATATCTGCATCGGTTATCGGCCGAATAAGTTTTAACATATCGGCGTATCGGCCAAAAATCCAATATCGTCCCTAATTTATGCTCTTATTTGTTGAGTAAATGATGTAAGCATGTAAAGTGTATTTTGTGTTATTCTCTATAAATTGTGTTTCTCCACCTAAATATCTTTCACGAGATGCAGCTCTTGTTCAATTTCATCCCGTTTATTTAACACACTACACAAGGTACACACCAGGGTCATTCACCTGTTGGCCCGCTGGTGACTTCAGTCCGGCCTACCAATGACTTCATTATTTTATTTTATTTTTATATTTTTGGGGGGTGGGGTTCTGGGTTTGGGGTTTTTTGTATTGCATTTATGATTGGATGCAATAAAATAAACAAATTTAAAAGTAACAGATCGTTGTAAAACTTTGTTTATTTACATAATGTCTTTAATCGCTGGATGTCCGGCCCCTGAGCGGCTGGCTGTCAGAAACCGTGGCCCCCTGAGCAGTTTAGTGGAATAGCCCTGGTATCTAGGGCTTTAACAGACTACTCGAGTAATTGACACGTCGATTGCTAGGACATCTGTCGAGTTTTTAAATTTCACGTCGAGTATTCGCAGTGACGTCATTGTGTCACGTGATCCGCACCGGGCTACTAGTAGAAGCTACCAACTGGATTCCTCCCAGCAGATGGACTGAACGGAGCAGGCCCAGTCTTGGCAAACAGGTAGAAATACATCAGTAGTGTGAAAATATTTCACTAAAGATGAATCTTCCGGTTCAACTACCGTAAGGAAACAGAAAATGAATCAACTTCCTGACTGTTTGGAGCTCCCGGTGTTATACCATATTCTGTGACCACCGTATATTGTGACTGTAGGGGGCGGTGTTGCATGCACTGTTGCAGGTCACAGAATATGTTGTAACACCGGGTCCAGTCGACAGAACCAGCTTCCTCTGACCTTGTTTCACAAACTAAAAGCAAAAAATATTAATCTCTAAACCTATAAAAAAAACCTATAAACATATTAATCTCTAAAACTAAACATAATGCGCA
Source organism: Nematolebias whitei (assembly GCF_014905685.2). Lineage (NCBI taxonomy): Eukaryota > Metazoa > Chordata > Actinopteri > Cyprinodontiformes > Rivulidae > Nematolebias > Nematolebias whitei. The sequence goes on from NC_056498.1 coordinate 48,872,038, forward strand.
GCTGGCGGTGGTGCGGGGTGGTCGACCGCCCCAGTTTTTAGTTTTGTTTTTGACGTGCCGCACGTTTCTTTCACTTTTGTAGCTTAATAATAACTAATAGTTTAGGTTTTCCTGTGACTTATTTGCAGTATGATAAATGGTAGGAGCACAATATACACTCCCGATGTTTTGTTGGTCTGTTTTTTATTTGTAAATAATATATATATATTTTTTTTTCAGATTAATTTTTTCATCTTGAGATCTTATGACATCATCAACTACTCGAGTTCTACTCGAGTTTTATCATGTTAATGTCGAGTTTTAAAACGATGTAGTCGTTCAACCCCTTGTATACACACATCGTGCTGATCAATCAAGATGTTGATATTATTGATGCCATCGCTCACTTCTGATCAGTGGAATCAATACGTGGGTTTGTTTCTTTTACTTTTACTACGTTTCTCCTGTTGGAGAATGGAGAAATGTCATGTTCTTATTTTGTTTCTGAACAAAATTACAAAGATAAACAGGAATACAAAAACACTCGTTCTCCACTTTGTTCTTTTTTTAATTGTTTTATTTCACATGCAATTTTTTTATTTCCCTTGACTCTTCCTAAAAATGACCATGGGCTTTAAAACACAAACGCTCCACTGATGTATAGTTGAAGGGAAAAATCTGTAATTCATATGTAGTTTAATAAAGATAAAACATGACACGCTGTTCTCACCGAGAGAAACTGGCCGTTTTGAGCGAAACGTGTTGGATTGATATCTGATACTGGTTCTGTGCGTACTTGTTACTGGATCAATACATGTCACAGCGTTGCACACCAGCAGCCAGCCTAATGTTGGTCAAGCTTTTACGTGTCTTTTGGCAGATTCTGCCGTTGTTTACGTTCAGTGCAGACCTGCATTTCAGTAAATCTGGGAAAACTTCTGGAGCAAACACTTTCAGTTTGCACCATTTGATGTCCTTCAGGATAAACTTTTTTATGTTTCATTTCACAGCTGTACAATACATCAAATATTTATTGTTAATGCAATGTCAGTGTGCATAATAATATTGCTAAACATTTCTAGAAATTGCAGACAAAATACACATTTGTTCATCGTATAGGGCCACCACTCTGTTGTAAACAATAATGACGACACATAATGTGGCTTTACGGCAGTATTTAACATACTGTGATCACATGTTCTCCTAGTTTATTTTTTCAAGGCTCTTTATTTTCATTCGCATCGCATGTGGTACGTGAGGTGGAACGAAACTGTGTACACAGGTCCCAGTTACACCCAAAAGTAGCACAAGTATAAAACACAAAAAGAAACGGTATACAAGGAGCTAAGATACATGTAAACAAGAATAATGTAATAAAATACGGTGCACCAAAGTCCATGCTCAATAATCCAGGTAAAAATGCAACGATGTTCAGTCAGGTCATCTGGACAGTTTCTCTTTTTGTGCTGAGACGTAGGCCTGTCACGATAAAACCTCCGTCTTGTCAAAGCTCCAAAATTCACGGTTGAAACTCGTGCCTTTGTGTAAAAAATTGTTTTTCTCTGGAAAAAGCTGAGAACTTGTTTACTGATTTGTTATTAAAAGCTTTGTGTGAAAAATGCTAAAGAGCTCAAACCACACTGAGTGTCGGCCGTTTTGAGAACCAAAAAAAAAGGAAAGAGACGGTTCATGTTTGTCAAGGGGCCTCCCTCCCATTTTCTTAGACACGCTGCTCACTCCCTCACTATCCATCCTTCGGTTGTAATGGTTTTATACTGCCATCCAGTGGTCTAAAAGGTACTACACAAAAATTTACCAAAATTTCTTCCTGAATTTGGTAATACTTACTAATTATTGTCAAATTTCAAACAACGTTTATCACAATAATTTCTGAAACAATTAATAGCCCAGCAAAATTTGTTATCGTGACAGAGACGTTTCGCCCTCCATCCAGAAGGCTTCATCAGTCTGATGAAACGCCAAACAAAACTGATACTCCCAACAGCCTTCTCCAATGTAGAAAAAAAAAGTTATGTTGGTGCTAAGATGGATCAACCATCTGGGTCTGAACATTGTTGGATTTTATACCTGGATTATTGAGCATGGACTTTGGTGTTTTGAACCAGTTTGACGTGGCTGTCGACGAGGGAGAGGACGTGCCCCAGAGGCCTTTTTAGCACCAACATAACTGTTTTTTTCCCCACTTTGGAGTAAGCTGTTGGGAGAGTATCAGTTTTGTTTGGTGTTTCCTCAGACTGATGAAGCCTTCTGGATGGAGGGCGAAACGTCTCAGCACAAAAACAGAAACCGTCCAGATGTTCTGACTGATCATTGTTGGAGAATACGGTGTATTAAACAGTAGGGGTGTAACAATACATCGATTTAAATCAATATATCGATTAAATGATGAGTCAATTATATCGTGGCAAAACTAAAACATCAATTCGTATTGTCATCTTTAAAATACACTTTTATTTTGAAATTCCCAAGGCACATCTGTGTCACCATTCCCGTGCGCGGCTGCGCTCTGCGGCCGCCTCAGCAACGTGGCAGACGAGGCAGAAAACACAGATATTAAAATTCACTCTCCAGCTGGATTTAAACCAACACTGTGGAAGTATTCTGGATTCCAACAGAAGGTCGGCTCAACAGCCGGGACTCGTGTCGTGTGCAGCAGGTGCCAGTGGGAGTTCAAATACTCTGGAAACAAAACCAATTTATCCGTTCGCCTGAAGAAGAAACACGGCACTGAAAGCCATAAGCTCAATATCTAATTTTGTTTCTTTATAACTGAAAGGTAATCAGGACACTTTTAAGTTAACTGGTTTAAAAAATGCACTTAAACATGAGAAATGTGAGACTAAACTGAACAAGTTGTTTATTTTTATTTTTTCATTAATTAAGAAAAATGTGTTTATTATTATTTAAATGCCTGATGCCTGTAATAACATAAATAAAATGGTTATTTGAATTGTTTTTGTAAATTTATATTCATTCATATTTACAAGTGAGACCTGTTTAGACACAAAAATGTATTTTTTTATGTAAATGAGATGACATTTGATATCGCAATGTATCGATCGCAGACTTGTGAATCGAATGGAATTGAAATCTTATCGTGACAGACTTTGTGATATCGAGAAAAATCGTATCGTCGTACAAACAAATCAATATAATATCGTATCGTGGTAAAGCTGTTGGTTTACACGCCCATTAAACAGCAGCCTGAACATGAGTCCGTTGTGAGCAGATGGATATGAATACAGCAGCTGTTTAATGAGTTATGTATAAAGAAATTGTTCTCGTTTGAAACTAGGCAGAGTTTTTGTCCGACTCGACATAATGTGAATCAAAACCGTCAAATAATTGGCCACTTAATAAAACGAACGCAAAGATGTAGTCCTTAAATGGATCAACATAAAGTCTTCAGTTTGTTGGTGATTTAAATGACTTAAAAATATTAATGACCTCTAGCTTTATTTTAAAAATCTATTGGGAGTTGGATTTTTATTAAAATTTTACACATTATTGTACAAAAACTGGGTTTCCATAAAACTGTACTTTGGTGCAATAAAAACTTTAATCTCCAACAAATGTGCTTTTTTTCTTCTGCGTTTGGTTCAAAGCAGGAAGTTTGTGGTGGAGTTGGAGAAAAATATGATTTACTTTAAGAAAGCAAAAGTTTTCCTAACAAACTATTATCTCAACAGTACAAGTGTATTTTAGCGTAAAGTTTGTCACACGGAACGAATTGCGTGGCTGCGATGAAGCGAAGTTGTGTTCACGGAGCGTTTGTTCTGCTGCAGGACGTTTCTGCACAAATCTCAAAAAACGCAGCTGGAAAACGTCAAGTCGTCCAGTTCGGCACGAACTCAGAGGCCACGTGTGGCCCCCGAGCCGCAGCTTGCACATCGTTGACGCAGTGAAGCTGCGTTTGTCGTCTAAACTGGTTCCACAGCTCTGGCTCTGGTTCCAGTGACACTTTCTTCTTTTTGTCCCTTCAGCCTGTCGTTCGGCGACGCGTCATCCAAGACGTCGACGCTCGCTCGTGTGTCGCTGCGCGTCTGTTTTCACTAATCGCTCTCTTCCCTCTCTCTCTCTTCAGGCCATGGTGGCGTGTTACCCTGGAAACGGGACAGGCTATGTGCGCCACGTGGACAACCCCAACGGAGACGGACGCTGCGTCACCTGCATTTATTACCTTAACAAAGACTGGAATGCCAAGGTACCGGCGATGAACATTTCTTTGATTACAGTTTTTAACCAGATTCAACTCGTCAACCCGTTATTCTGCTCTTTCTTTGTGACGCCAGCGATCGTTTGTTTAACACATTAAAGTGTCGTCTGACGGGCAGGTGTATCTGTTAGCAAAATATCCCATTAGCCACTGGACAGTTTTATTTAAAGCTCTCAGAAAGTGGATGTAACGCTTGGAGCCAGCATGACCCAAAATGGCCGCCACCGTCAACTGACAAACACAACAATGAAAGTAACTTGAGTCGTTTTTTTAGAAATGACCAAAAATTTGAATTGATAGTAGCTGAGACTGGTCCCCAACATGAACTTTAGGCACCGACTAAGTGTGCATGTTCGTCGATTAAAATTTGGCATCAACTCTTGTCTGTTAGCAAAATATCTCATTAACCACTGGATGGAAAATGGTCATTGGATGAACGTCTGCAAACAGAGTCGCTTTGGAGCTAATCCAATTCAAGATGGCCGCCACAGAAAACATTTGTGTGACTATAATCTGGTCAGTTCTACTGATGTTTTGAATTTTGGTTTGGTAGTAGATGAGACTCATCCCCAAACAAACATGCATCCATCATCTTTTACCCGCTTTTTCCATTTTGGGTCACGGGGTTCACCAGTGCCCATGTCCAGCAGTCACTGCGAGGGGCGGGGGACACCCTGGACATGTCTCCAGTCCATCACAGGGACACATAGAGACAAACAACCATTCACTCTCTCACTCACCTAGGGGCAATTTAGAGTCACCAATCAGTCTAACATGCATGTTTTTGGTCTCTGGGAGGAAACCGGAGTACCCGGAGAAAACCTACGCATGCACGGAGAGAACATGCAAACTCCACCCAGAAAGGTCCCCGGACTGGGATTTGAACCAGGGACCTGCTCGCTGAGAGGCAGCAGTTGCGCCACCGTGCCCCCCCCCCAACAAACATACAACAAAGGTTAAACGATGTCATCTGGACAAGTTTCTTTTTGGGAGAAACGTTTAGTCTTTCATCTGAAAAACTTTGCGCCACACATTGTGTATTTTTGCTTCAACAATGAGCGTCAACCCCGTTTGTCTGTTAGCAAAATATCTCATGTACCACTGGGAGGATTTAATTGAAACGTTCAGGAAATGGTCATCGGCTGTATTGAAACACGACCACCAACGCTTGACATCAGTCAGTGTTCTACAAGTCAACCACTTTTACACATCCAGAGTGAAAATCTGGTGTGGTAGTAGCTGAGAGTCATCCCCAGCAGATACTCCGAGCCCTAAAACAAACTGTGAGATCACGTAACATCATTCCCCCCCCCCCAGTAAATGATCATTTAGTTTAGAACTCTGTCTTGGAAGCGGCGGGTGATATGCATTCCTTCAAGTACTGCGAGACCTTTACTTCATTTGTTTGTTTTCTTTGTTTGAAGTTTGTGAGCGTGGATGTTTACACGTGTTTTCAACTGCAAACACGAAACGTGATGATTTGGACTATTAAAAAAAAAAAAGTACAAATCCAATAGAAGGCAATCAGTAACTTTTAGTTTTGTGTGTTTTTGTTTGTTTTGCTTTTCTTTTTGTTTTGTTTTATTCTATCAGTCCTTCCGTGTTGCTCAACTGTCACATTTGCCTGTTTATTTGTCTTGTAAATATTTTCCTGTTCACACTTGCGTCAGTCGCCATGCGGGTCGTGTTGATCGAGCTGCCGCGCGTGCTCTCAAACTAAATCCACACCAGGGCTCTGCAACGTTTGCAATAAAAAGAGACATTCCTGCCATTTTACTTAATAATGACGATGTCTGGAGCCACAAAACCTGCTCCATCCGTCAACCGGTGGCTCATGGGCCACTGCAAGTTTGTTGGAGATGGCTTTACTGGTCAGTGGGGGTGATATTATAAAACGAAAAATGTCTAGCTATTATTAACATTTATTGATATATTTATATTTTAATACAATAGAAAAGATCAGATTCATGTAAAGAAAGAAAAAATAAATAATTTAAAACGTTTCATAAAAATTCAAACACTGAACTGTGAGTTCTCTTAATTGTTGAAGAATCAAGTATCCTACTTAAATCATAAAGTTAGGCCAGTTTGTTGGATATCCATTACATTATTAAAGAAACAAATACTTTGACGTTGTTTTTTGTGTTTTATTCTTAGTGTTATCAAAGCACCATATTCCTTCTCAGCAACTTGTCTTAAAGATTTTCCAAAACATTCTGGTGGTTTTGAGAGAAAGATCACGCTGAGAGACAGGAAGTGGACTTAAGGTGGCTAACAAACTACTAGCATGATGTGGTCCAGATGTTTTACGCCTTGTACTATCCTTCACATATTTGAAAATGACAAGAAATCTACTGAAACTAGCCATTTTCATTGTTGGCAATACCGTACTTGCCGCCGTACACGTCGCACTGCCATATAAGGAGCATCTATTACGCGTCATCGCTGAACACCCAGAAATGTGGTACGGTTCATGTCACGTCAAGGGGCCTCCCTCCCATTTTTCTTAAAGACACACTGCTCGCTCCCTCACTATCCATCCTTCGGTTCAAACAGTATTATACTGCCATCAGGTGGTCAAAAAAGGTACTACACCCAAAACAAATTAACCAACATTTCTTCTTAAATTTGACAATTACTAATTATTGACAACTTTCAAACAATATTATCGTTTATCCCAATAATTTATGAGACAATCGTTCAGCAAAATGTATCATCGTGACAGACCTACTCTTGGCCACTCTCCCATGAAGCTTGGATTGGTGAAGAACTCTGGCAACAGTCATCGTATGCTGAGTTTTTCCCATCTCACCTGCTAAAGCTTGTAACTCCTTCAGGTTGCTCACAGGTCGTCTCACATTCTCCTTCTTGCACAGTTAGTTTTTCAGGACAAGCTCTTGGTAGATGTACACATGCTCCATATTTCTTTCATGTCTTGATGGATTTAACAGAACTCCTGGAGGTGTTCAGGGTCTTGGAAACCCTTTTGTCTCCATATCCTGACTTGTACTTTTCAATAATCTGAGTTCCTTGAAGTGTTGTCGTCATGGTGTAATGGTAGCCAGAAATATCAACGAACTTCTTCAAAAAGGCCAGTTTATGTTGGTTTAACTGTTATAACACAAAGGATTATTTCTGAAGCCGCACCTGTTAGAAAACTTGGATTTACAGGTAGATTAGGAAGATTATACGTCAGGTGTAAAAACAGGCTTTAGGAAAGAAAATTAAGTCTCAAAAACCTTTTTTTATTGCCACAGTCCATTTCAGGATGAAACGTCTCGTTCTAGGCCGGCGTTCTTTCATTTTGCAGGAAGTACAGAGGAGAAAAAAGTTCACCGTGATATCAGTTTATGACGAGATCAATACTCGGATAGTGCCAACACCAGACTGAGCCGTTTTTCTCTGTAAACAGTTTAAAATCCGTTCACCCCCATGATAGTTGAACCTTCGACTAAAGGAAGTCATGTGGTGTCGCTGCAGAAACCAGGACTGTTTATCATTCACAGCCAGGTTTACAGAAGATCAGGGCTCGTTCTAAAGTCGGTAAAAGTTTGTTGTTTTAGGGCTCAACTAAAAAGTCAATCCAGATAGTTCCAATCTTCTGGTTATTAGTGAATGTGTGGAGCGTTAAAGGGAAATGATGTGGACTGCTCTTTAGAGGGAGCTGTATTTCCTTTCATCGAGATACGTGCTTTTTTCCCACAATACGAGTTAGTGGGGGCTGAGTGCTCTTACAAATCATGTAGTGGTTTTGCCACCACCACTCATGAACCAGCAGACAGATTTTAATGACACTTGTTGTTCATCATTGGACGAAACTAATAGTTCGCTCTAACAAACAAAAACAAAAAGCTGTAGCTCCGTTAGTTTTAGGAATATTCTTCTACAGTTTGCTGTGGTAGTAGCTGAGAGTCATTCCCATCACATACTTTGAGCATATTTGGTGATTTACATGTACAGCAGTCCCTCACTTATCACGGGGGTTATTTTCCAGACACCCCCCCGTGATAGGTGAAAATCTGCGAAGTAGGGACGTTGTATTTATTTTAGTATTTATATTAGAGATGCACAATATTAGATTTTGGCCAATATCCAATATGGCGATATGTTAAAACTTGTTTGGCCGATAACAGATATCAATACAAATATTTTTTTCCCTGAGAGACTACATAACTTTCTCTGCTGTGGAATTAAAATACTACATTATTCTGCAGGTCTTTGTCAGTTTGGCTGCTACCAAATGCAGATGCCAAAAAGGAGCTGAACATGATGCAACACTTCAACTTGGATTATGTTTAATGTCAAATTAATGCATGACTTTTAATCTCTTAACACAATGACAACACTCGCACAGTGCAAATTTGTACATTTTCACAAATCTAAACTCAACCTGTTCACAAGCGACAAGTGAAAACTGCATAAGTACTAGTTCATAAATAGATATACATGACGGTTTCTTAAATTAAAAATTAACTTAAAACCTTTATATCACCTTTTATATCGGTGAGTTATTTTGATGGAACTGCTGATATTTAACTTTATCACTAATATCGACCGTTATCGTGCATCCCTAATTTATATATTTTAAGGCTTTATAAACCCTTCCCACACTCTTGCAATGTCCTTAACAATGTTCCAAACTCTCTAAACGCTCTAAAAGAGCCCAGCAAAAGAGAGCAGACAGACTGATGCTACGGTCACCGAGCCAGTCAGCGCCTGGGATACAGAGCACGATGCTCTGGTTGGTCGCCTTCCATCAATCAGCCAATCGTGTGTCTTGTGTACAATCTGACATTGAAAACCCGCATAACAGTGAGTCAGCGAAAGTCGAACCGCCAAGTACCAAGGGAACACTGTATAACGTTATTTTTCAAGGTTTGACCAAACCAACTCCAACTCCGTCCCTTTGCATGGTAAGGTGTAATTAGTCTAAAACTCTGGTGGGAGACGAGCATTCCTTCAGGGAATCACAAGCAATTATTCAAAACCTGCGTTTGAAATGATTGCATGAAGCTGGTCTTCCTGGACCCTACTGCTGGTTTTCCCTGCATTCAGCTCAGTTTAAATGGAAATATCATTAGTTCTCCACCTCAGAGTGTGAACCTTTTATAATAGCGAGGTTGCGTGTGAAGAGAAGGACCTGTCATATCAGCAAAGTGAGACTTTAAGCAACAGCAATCTGCTTTTTCACTCTCCAGGTCCTTTATCCAGCCGGAGCAGTTTTCCTGTGGGTTATTCTTCCTATCCCTCCACAGGAAGGCCGTCTGCTGCCGCTGCTTCCTATCCTGAGCTTTCCTCTTAGCGTTCATGGTCAGGCAGCTCTTTGACCTCAACATTGTTGGTCCACATGTCGGTTGAGTCTTTTATGACTTCTTGCTGTGGATGAAAACTCAATCCAAACACAGCCACGGGTGTCATTTACTGCCATCCCTTAATGAGACTGTTTCTGCTTCTAGGAACACGGTGGCCTCCTTCGAATCTTCCCAGAAGGTAAAGCCCAATTTGCCGACATAGAGCCAAAATTCGACCGTCTGCTGCTGTTCTGGTCAGACAGACGAAACCCTCACGAGGTTCAGCCCGCCTTCGCTACAAGGTCAGCATCGCTCCCTCTGTCCGCTGCACATGCTCAGGCGACGCTACCCGTTTGTCTCATTGCTCTTGTTTCCTGTCTCTGCAGGTATGCCATCACCGTGTGGTATTTTGATGCAGACGAGCGAGCCAGAGCTAAAGAAAAGTACTTAACAGGTAAGGGTTGAAAGGACAAAGAACACCGCCGTGCGCCTATTGTTTAAGGTCTGATTTATTTATGACTTCTGTTTCCTTTGCGTGCAGGTGCAGGGGAGAAAGGAGTCAAAGTGGAACTCGGCAAATCACCAGATCCCAGCTAGTACAACGACGGGGCTCTTTGCGAACAGCCATTAAGTGCTCAATCAAGTGACCTATAGTGAGCGTGTGTGTGATTTACAGGGCGACCTTAGATTAGAAGAGGGTAAACACAAAGCGTAGCAATGCATGATACAGCCTGTACGTACTGGGCTTGTACCCAGTACTTACCCAGCAAATACCTGGTACATACCAGGCACAAATCTGGTACTTACCTGGCACGTATCTGATACTTACCCAGCAAATTCCTGGTTCATACCAGGCAAGTACTTGTCACTTAGCAGGAATGTACCTGGTACTTACCTGGCAAGTACCTGGTACATACCAGGCATGTACCAGAAATGTACCTGGTACTTACCGGGAACATACTTGATACTTGCCCGGCACAGACCTGGGACTTACTGGGCATGTACCAGGCAAGTACTGCGTAGATACCTAGAAACTGCTGTAAAATGAAGTGGCATGAAAAGAAAAGTACCCGTTAGTTACCAGGTACGTGTCAGGTAAATGCATAGTAAGTACCCGATGCATGCTTTATAGATACTTTGTATGTAGGTAAGTATTTGGTCATTACCAGGTAAATTACGGGTACAAATCTGGTACATGCCAAGGTAAGTAGCCAGTACATACCAGCTACTGGTACTTGGTGCACATACTTGGTACCCAGTACATACTAAGTAAGTACTGGATAGATACCAAACTGTAAAATGAAGTGACATGTTAAATACTTGGTAAGTACTCGGTATGTACCAGGCTGTCTTATGTTTTGCTACAAACAAATATTCATTTCTGATCATTTACAGTTAATCTGGGCGATCTTGAGGACGTTGAATGTCGTCATATTTTACTGAAAGGGATTTTTTTTCTTGCTCTCACCTTATTAATGCATTTGTTTCATAAACAATAAGAAACCTCAGATCTTCATCTGTTTTTTTTTTGTTTTTCAGTTAATCCCTTCAAGGTACAGTGTTCTGCATGTGTGTGTAATCCTTCTCAGCAGGAACAGTTTGAAATAAGCTACGATACTTGCTTCAGGTTGAAATCATTTGAGAAATGATCCCAATTAAAACAAAAAATTAAATTATCTCAGCCAGCACAGCTTTGGTTTGAGTTTTTAATTTAGCAGCACAATATGTGTTTGTCTTTTTTACCCCCCACACTTATTAAAATCATCCATCACTTGGTTACTTCAGAGAATTACCTAAAAACTTTCAAGTTTTATAACCAAACGCCATGCGCCCTCTGCAGGAAACTTGTGTACAGCACCTTCTTATTCGTGCCTTTTTTTTTTTTTTTGATCTGCGGATGAATGAAAATGAGTTGCCGTTCTTCAGATCTCAACCAGTTATTTGTGGAACAAAGTTTGTGGGTGAGAAAGTCTTAAAGAAAATTGATTTGTCTAATTTCAAGGCACTCGGTTGACTATGCACCTTACAGATTAGGCTTTTAACTTTCTAACAACTTGCCCTATTTCAAATGTTTTTGGTTTGAATTCAACTTTCTCAACTATATCTCTAATGCAGTTTGCTGCACGGTGGAGTTATTGCTGTTTCGGCACTTATTTTTGGGCGTTTCTGGAGGAATGACCCGGTTGTTTCTGTGTTTTCTCAACTTTGTGAGTTAAATTCACAAATAAAAGGCGGTTGTTGTTGTTTGGTTTAACGCAGATCCGTGTGAGGAAACGTTCCCTGACTTTTTTTTTTTTTTTACTGTCATTTAAACCAAATCTTAGATTATGTTGAACAAAGGGGCATACCAAAAAGAAAAAGTCTTTCCAGTCACATAGTAAGACACCCGGTCACCCTATTTGCTGCACTTCTAAGAAAAACTTCAGTACTATTAACGAATTATCTGAAATATCAAGTCATTTCTGCAGAAATTAGTGGCAACATTTGATGAATAATGTGTCGCATTGATGTATTTTTTTTCCCAATATTAATTAAAACATCTCATTGTTTTTGACTATGCTGCCATCAAATTGTTGCATAAAGTGCTTTGCAGATTGATTTTCATGAAATTTTCTGCACCAGTTTGATTTGTTTTGTAAAAAAAAAAAAAAAAATCCATTACGGAGCATTTCAAGACGATCTCAGTTCAGTCTCGGATAACATTTGATCATATCATGTAGATCAGCTGTTTGTTTCTTGCTAAGAGTCTTAAGTTTCAGGTACATTATGTATTTACCGCTTTTAGAACGCGATTGTCTTTGGAAAAAGCTCTTCAATAAAATTGATAAAAGTGGAGAAAAAAACACGTCTGCTGGTGTTTCTGAACTGAAGATAAAGGTTGCTTCATCACAGGAGTTACAGACGGGAACAAATCGAGGCTGATTTGTACTCCGGGACGTTTGGAAGTCTGTTCTCGCTCGGTTTTCCACGTGGACGTTTTGTACTACAAGAGAAACTGGGACAAAGAACACCTGATGAGCCTCCCATTACTCACATTCATTTCTAGATATAGACCAAATTAGCAGAAAACGTAATAAAACCCACTGGAAAATTGGCAAAAGAAATAAAAAAGCTCAGGAGTTAATGCAAAATTTTAAGTAGAAACATCGACGTTTAAACGATTCACAGAAACTTGGACTTCATAGATCTGTCTGAGTACTGGATAACGTCTCCTACTCCTCAAACTCATTTTCTGATGGACACCATTGGTCGTCTCACAGGGCTTGAACGTCCAACCACTGAACAGTGGTAGAAGGGGTTTCTTCCTGCCAGGCAGTAGTGTAATCCAGGGGTTCCCAACCCTGGTCCTTGAGGAACACCATCCTGCATGTTTTAGTTGTTTCTCTGCTCCGACACACGATTTTAATTAATGGTGATTAACAGAAGTAATTAAATCACTGAATCACGTGTGTTGGAGCAGGGAAACAACTAAAACATGCAGGATGGTGTTCCTCAAGGACCAGGGTTGGGAACCAATGGTTGTAGTCTACGTGATACACTGGTAATACGGCGTATACCCACTAGAAAAGCTTGGCAATTTCCATATACTCATTTAAAAGTGTTTAGTGATACAGTATATCATTGAACACATGTCAATGATGAGTTGAACACGGTTAAACGCGTCCGTAACAATCGGTCTGTACGCAGCGCTTGTTTATGACAGTCGCTAAGGACCAGTGCAAACTCTTCACTGCCCCTCTCTGCTGCCAGGGGTGTGTATTTAGTTCCTGCATCTGTTGTTTGGCCTTTGCAAATCTTTTACAAAGAAACTGTTTCAGACAGATGGGACTCCTCCATGCACGATTGTGATCTCCTTCCGTGAGTTCTTCACCATTTGGCCATAAGTTTTGCTGGAACGGTTGTAAAGATGACTATTCCCTAACAGCCTCAGCCAGCAGCTCCTCAACGCTATCAGTCTTTCTAGCACATCATCCAAGTTCTGGAAGTGGAGCAGTTAAAGCAGAAGGACCACTTAAAGTGCAGTTCCACATCAACAAAGTTCTAACCTATCACACGATACTTGGTGCATAATCCCGTGAGGAATAAACGTTCTGCCAGGGGTTGTAACAACAAACTGCCAATGAGAACAAATTTCTTAATGTCTTGTGATGTATAAATCTTGTTTGTGCCCTTTTCAGTAAAGAAAAAAAAGCCCACACAGGTCATGGGAATAATGACGGACCATCTAGAAGCCATCTGCCTTGATATTCTTGAGTTTTCATTGTACCCTTCCAGTTTCACAGTCTATTGTGTTGTTGGTGCACTTAGTTTTTGGGTCTGTGAGCATCGAGTTGATGGGACAGTTGTTGCCAAAAAACTTGTTTCTGTCATCTGTTGGTGAAGTACAAAAATATTTCTAGTAAACCAATCCATGATATAGCCGTAACCTTTTTATTTTATCTTCTTACGACAAATATCAATGAATCTGATTCATTGATATTTGTAAAATGACAAAAAATTTTCAATCTGCGTTTATTTTTATTACATTTCATTTGACTTATGCTTGTTTCACTACCTCAAACTTAAATTTGATCACAATTCTAGGCGCTATAATTTTTTTTTACAATCTTTTATTTAAAAATATCTGCAGATCCTGTTCTGAAATGTTGGGATTTTTCTCGTCTTTTTGCTAATTTGACACCATTTTTACACAAATCTATTCTCGTTGCAAACAGCAGGTGTTACAAGTTTAAAGAAGATGGAACAGTAATTTATTACGTCCGGCACCAAATCAGGAACCGATTGATAAATGTTGGCAGCAGGACTGTTCTACAAAAGCAACAACAGAAGGAGCTGCATGACAAGGAGGGTGTTAATAAAGACACAGGTTTGTGATGTTAAAAATGATGTTTTTTTTAATAGTTTTACAATTTTCTTATGAATTAAACTTATCTTTATAAACATGTATCAAACTTAACATGTTTGTAGACAGTACTTAAAATAGTAATACAGTACAATATGTTACACATATTCAACAAATTGAAAGTGAAGAGTTAAAGAGCAGGTCGTAATTTATATATAAAACATGGAATTGTGCAAAAGTAACGCCCCATCTCAGCCTTTACTGGCAAAGACGAGTATTTTCTCAGAATGTAACAGGAAACTTATAGTTTCTAATTGTGCCTTAGGTCAATAATGAAGTGTGCAAAAATCTACAGATAAAGTAAAACCACAGGTCAGAAGCAGAAAGTCTTGAGTTCAGTAATATATACAAATAAAAAGTGAATCCACAGATCAATGGGACACAGTATGACTTCAGTAAAATTTACAAATAAAAATAAATCATGGGTCAGTAGGAGACGGTCTGAGTTCAGTAAAGTTTACAGATAG
>NC_056498.1:48886924-48887221 GCF_014905685.2 Nematolebias whitei
CAGTAAAGTTTACAGATAGAAAGTAAATCCATGGGTCAGTAGGAGACATTCTTAGTTCAATAAAGTTTACAGATTAAAATGTAAATCCACAGGTCAGTAAGAAAGTGAGTTCAGTAAAGTTTACAGATAGAAAGTAAATCCGTGGGTCAGTAGGAGACAGTCTGGGCTCAGTAAAGTCTACAGATAAGTAAGTTATTGGGTTAGTAAGAAAGTGAGTTCAGTAAAGTTTACAGATAAAAAGTGTCTGTGTGTCAGATGGAGACAGTCTGAGTTCAGTAAAGTTTACAGATAGTAAAT
>NC_056498.1:48887231-48892402 GCF_014905685.2 Nematolebias whitei
AGTCGCGTTGTGTTGTTTTTACCTCGCTTGGATGTTCTGAGGCATGACGCTCCACGCTAAATCGTCGTCGCTGTCGTAACGTCGCGGATTGTCGAAGAAATAAGCTCTAGAAGAGAAGACGTGACCAGGAAGACCAGAGCCGCTCTGCAAGTCACACAAAAAAAACTGTCTGTGAATAAAAGATGTAACGAGCATTTGATCAAGCACTTCATGTTCCTGAAGCTTTTTCAGTCCGAGAGTTGCTGCAGGCTCACCCGGTCCAAGTTAGGCTTCCGCACCCTGAAGAAGAAAACGACCAGAGAAGTCGGCAGCAGCTCCCACACGAACAGAACCACCCCGAAGACGATGTAACCAGCGTCGCCTAGGGTCGACTGTAAATCTGCCTAAAAACAAAGTTCAAACATCACGAACGGTCCAGAGTTCACTAGAGGTTCATTAGACCAGCAGCAAAGATACGAAAACTTCATTTAAGATAGTTTAGCACAAATGTAACTTGTTTTAAAAGTGACCCATTAGCTGATCACCTGCAGAAACATTTTTAATTAAAATTAAAAAAGTTAGTGGGGCAGAAGGGGTCCGGCTCAGCAAACTCAGGATTCCGCCTCTGCTCTTTGCAGATGATGTGGTCCTGTTGACGTCATCGTGCCGTGACCTTCAGCTCTCACTGGAGCGGTTCACAGCCGAGTGTGAAGCAGCTGGGACGAAGATCAGAACCTCCAAATGTGAGACCACGGTCGTCAGTTGGAAAAGGACTGTCCTCTTTGGGTGGTGGAGGTTCTCCCTCGCGTGGAGGAGTTTAAATGTCTTGGGATTCTGTTCATAAATGAGGGAAGAATGGAGCGTGAGGTCAATGGGTGGATTGGTGAAGCGTCTGCAGTATTGTGGACTCTGTGCCGGTCCGTTGTGGTGAAGAGGGAGAAGAGCTGCAAGTAGCTCTCTGTTTACCAGTCGGTCTACATTTCTACCCTCACCTACAATCATGAACTCTGGGTAGGGACTGAAAGAATGAGATTGTGGATGCAGGCGGTCCAAATGAGTTTTCTGTGTAGGGTAACTGGACTCTCCCTTAAAGATGGTGTGAGAAGTTCAGCAGTCCAGGAGAGACTCGGAGTAGAGCTGCTGCTCTGCCTCATCCAGAGGAGCCACTTGGTTCAGGTATCTGGTAAGGATGCTCCCTTGAAGTGGTTCTATAGAGGTTTTCCAGGCATGTGAAACTGGGAGGAGAGCCTAGGGAAAACCCAGGACATGCTTGAGAGTCTCTTGGCTGGCCTGGGAACAGCTTGGAGTCCTCCTGGAAGAGGCGACTGTGAAAATACATATCTGCTCAAGCTGCTACCTTCAAGACCAAGCACCAGAAAAAGCAGCAGATAATAAAAAGATGGATGGATAGTTCAAACAAGTTCAAGACAAAAAAACAACTGGACTTCATTTGTAACAGAAGACGTTTCGCTTCTCATCCAAGGAGAACAAAATCCTATTGTGAGGATTGAAAGGGTAATCTGCATATGTATCTAGCTTAGCTCAGCTTTATAACGTGAACCCCACACTCTCTGTGCTTTGAAATCTCCTCAGATGAGAAGCGAGACGTCTTCTGTTACAAATAAAGTCCAGTTGTTTGTCTTCAACTTTTTTGAACTGACCATGTCCTGGATGACTGAGAATCTTCACCAGCGTACAGGTGGATAATAAAGTTCACCCGTTCATCCATTGTAAATTTCTCTACAAATTATGTAGTTTTCATCAAAGGGTTATCTAGAAAGTGATATAAAAAAAAAAGCAAAGGACCTCTCATGACAATAAATTTATATTTTCTCAGCACCTTGTTGTTCAGACTTGGTCTTCTTTTTAAAAACCTTACTTTATTGCTATTGATGCCCTTGGAATTTGATTTCCGATCAAGGTGTGGTCAAATAAATAGAGATCTGAGAAGAAAGTAGGGGTTGCACGACTTCATGTTTTTTAAAGTTGACTTCAACATGATAAAAGTCGAGGATGACTAGTCGCTGTGACGTATAGGAACTCGAAACGCTATATCATATTCACAAAAAAAACGTAATTCATTATTTACAATAAAAAAGAGCAACAATACATCAGGACTGAATATTTATGCTCCTATCATTTATCATACTGCAAATAAGTCACAGGAAAACTATTATTAAGCTTCAAAAGTGAAAGAAGCGTGTGGCACGTAAAAAACAAAACTAAAAACCGGGTTGGCCGGTGGTAGAATTCACCACCGTGGATTAAATAAAACGGGTGCAGGTGGAATCTACACCGCCCGCTGATGCGGCAGCTGGGTCCAGTCCAGTTAAGCTTCAGGTGGGTAGCTGGCAGTGAGCCATCTGGACTTTTTTTTTTTACTTCTTTCAACTGGCCGGTCAGCGCGCCGCGGCCGGTGATCCAAATTGGATCGTTGGCCGCGCGCGTCCACTAACGCAATCAAAACCCAGACACCGACTCGCTCATCCAGCACATTATTTTGACCCGGGTTAGAAATAACAGCTCTAGCCAGCGCCCGGCGGCACAATCGCGTGACTGCGACTAGTTGATGTGAAATTTAAAAACTTGCGAGATGTCCTAGAATTGACTGGTTGACTAGTAGATGCAACTCCTACAAGAAATACATCAGTGTTTTCCCTACCGAACCCGAACCGAGCGCCCTGCCTACCGAACTGCCTGCCCCCCACCCATCTGCCGGCACTGATGTAGCGCTAAGCTAACTGCGCTATAGCTAGCACGCAATACAGACGCGCTAGCTAAAAAGCTACAGAGGTAGCGCTACGTTTCTCTCCCGCTGAGCTGTCTCCATGCTTCCCCCCACTCCCGCTCGAAAACTGTTGGTACAAACAGCGACAGTGTGCAACACAGACGTGTCGCTGTCCACCCCGTCTGCAAAAATCACAGAGGATATGAGCACCCTGGCAAGGGAAGTAAACTAGGGGAAACACTGGACCTTGTTTTTACAAAGGGTGAAATCTAGGTAAGCAGCCAGTTAGAGCAGCGCTTAGTGTGCAGATCCCTGTAAACAAGTCCTTTTTTCATGGATTGACTTCTTGACTCAAACAGTTTGTGGATTGCTCACCTCTGCAGGTGTTAAGATTTCACCCTCAGTGAGACCTACCAACTAACTTGGCAAGGAAATAGTTTCAGTGATTTCGTCAAGACCGTTCTTGCGTAGCATTGCAACGTCCCGTTGACTCACCTGGTCCGACACGTTGTACCAGTCGTAGTCAAACGAGTTAATGCTCTTGTTGGAGAGTCCGAGGACAACCAGGTTGTAGCAGGCCCTGGAGGCGTACAGGAGGATGACGATGGCTCCGATAACCGTCACCTGGCACACCGACGTTCCCTGCACGAGATGGTAAACATCAACCAGACACTCAGACACCATCTGGTAAAAACATCAGCAGTGTCTATTGGTTTGCATATAAAAAATAAAGACAATAAGGAGCATAAACTAGAAATGTCCAGAAGACATTTTAAAAGGCGGCAAAACAGCTGCTGTTCAAAACTCAACGTAACTTTGTAAAAGGCCAAGAAAACCTGCCGCCATTTTGATGTACGCGCCATTTAAGAAGATTTAAATGGAACCAAGATCAAAACAAATGTTAACGCTGCTGCCATGGTCACCATGGTAACTTCACACCTGTGTCTTTCACTCCCTGACTGCCAAGTTACTGAGAGGCAGACGGAAACCCAGGCTGAAATTTAAGCCCCGAACAAACAGTTTCTGTGTGAAAAGTACAAATCAGATCTTGAAAACTCTTGAACCGCGAGCAGCCGAAGATTCTGAAGGTCACACTTGTGAATTCTTACGTTTCTACGAGTTTGAGATATGACAAGTTACAAAGACACTTCTAGTCTTGACGACGATATGTTGAGCTAAAACGTAACTGTATTCTGTGGACGTTTGGGAGTGAACTCTGCATTTTAGGAGGGATTTAAGAGAAAACCTCAAGGCGGGTGAGACACGCTCTGGGAAAGAAGACAAACATCCCTACATTTTGATGGATAACTTGTTCAGTGCCTTCCACACCTTCAGAGAAGGCCTAAGAATTCAGCTCATATGAAATGTTACAGTACAATTTTTATTTTAATATTTATTTTATATAAAATACCGGCTGTGGTAGCTCAATGGTCACTGCCATGGTCTTGTAACTCTGAAGTTGAGGGTTCAAGTCCATGTCGCATCTGGAAGGGAAACAATTAAAGAAGAGCGAGTTTGCTCGCTGTGACGACCCCTAAGACGAGGGCAGCTGAAATAGAGGTATTTTTTATTTATTAATTTTCTTGAAAATAAATATTGTCAATATAGTTTTTATTGTTTTCAAATTTATTTTCTGTAAATTATTTTGCAGCCGAGCAATAACTTTTTTAATTCATAAAAATACACTTATCCACTCAGATTATTTAAATTTTTTTGTCTCCATGCAGAAACAGAAGGAGCTCTCATTGGTTAGGACTTCACTGTTAGGACAGAAAGTGTGGACATTTTAGGTTCTGTGTTCAGATGGGTTGATCCTGTTGGTTGATCATTTAGTGTTGGGTTGGTATTTATGTTCAGGTTGTTGTTAGTGACTGTAAAACAAATGATACCATCAGTCACAAGTTTTATTTGATGTATACAAATTGGGAAAGTACTTCCTGTTCGCAAGTCACTGTTTTGCGGAACTGAAAGTAAAGTGCTGTAAAAGGACGCTGACTCTTAGTCTTCGATGGTAGTATTCATAAGGATTTTATATGAAGACCTAACTCTTTTAGTCACAGGTTCCCCACTGAATTTGTATACCAGAAAAAAAATTGTAGGAGTAAGAAAAATTTGTTTCCAAAATAATTAAAAACAGACATTGACGTTTACAAGTGTTCGGCACTTGTCAAACACTTAATAGTTGTTGGGTTTCGAATGGGTTCATGCCAAGAAAGAACATCACAGATGCCATCTTTGCTTTGAAGATGCTGATGATGAAGTACAGAGAGGGTCAGAGAACTCCGTTGTGTTTTTGTGGATTTAGAAAAAGCATCTGACAGAGTGCCAAGGGAGGAGGTGTGGTACTGCATGAGGAAATCTGGAGTGGCAGAGAAGTATGTTAGACTGGTACAGGACACGTATGAGGACAGCAGGACATGTTAGACTGGTACAGGACATGTATGAGGACAGAAGGACATGTTAG
>NC_056498.1:48892802-48893316 GCF_014905685.2 Nematolebias whitei
AAAAAAAAACAGTTTTGCCAATTTTAGCTACTGTTTACCCTTTGGCTATCATTTAGCTATATTTAGCTGAAAACTACTTTTACTACTTTTAGCTAAAATTCTGCTTCATTTACTTTTACCTAACATTCTGCTCCTTTTAACTCTAGCTAAACAATTAAAAAAAAAACAGTTTTGCCAATTTTAGCTACTGTTTACCCTTTGGCTATCATTTAGCTATATTTAGCTGAAAACTAGTTTTACTACTTTTAGCTAAAATTCTGCTTCATTTACTTTTACCTAATATTCTGCTCCTTTTAACTCTAGCTAAACAATTAAAAAACACATTTTGCCAATTTTAGCTACTGTTTACCCTTTGGCTATCATTTAGCTGCTTTTAGCTTTAAACTTGTTTTGCTACTTTTAGCTAAAATTGTTTTTGATTTACTTTTATATAACATTCTGCTCCTTTTAACTCTAGCTAAACAATTAAAAAAACAGTTTTGCCAATTTTAGCTACTGTTTACCCTTTGGCTAT
>NC_056498.1:48893326-48904076 GCF_014905685.2 Nematolebias whitei
TGCTTCATTTACTTTTACCTAACATTCTGCTCCTTTTAACTCTAGCTTAACAAATAAAAAAAACAGTTTAGCCAATTTTAGCTACTGTTTACCCTTTGCTATCATATAGCTACTTTTAGCTTTAAATTAGTCTTGCTACTTTTAGCTAAAATTCTGCTTCATTTACTTTTACCTAACATTCTGCTAGCTGTAGCTTAACAAATTTATACAGTTTGCCAATTTTAGCTACCGTTTTGAAAATCTTAGCATTTATTAAGCTGATTTAAACTAATGTTTTGCTTCTTATTGCTTTTAGCTGGTCTCTTGATTTTAGCTTCAATTTGACTATTTTCAGCTTTTAGCTACTGTTTTGCTATTTTTAGCTTTTGCTACCTTTAGATATCATTCCATTTTCTTCACTAGAATTTTGCCAATATTAGTATCTGTTTAGCCTATTTTTGCTACTCTGTTGCTAATTTCAACATTAGATTAGCTCATTTTGATTTTAGCATCTGTTTGCTAATTTCACCTACTGTTTAGCTGCTTTTAGCTACTGTATTGCCATATTTAGCTTTAAGCTACTGTTTTGATAATCTTAGCATTTCTTGCTCATTTTAGTGATTGTTTTACTGCTTTTAGCTTTTAGTTCTACAGTTTTTAGATTCCAGTTACTGATTTGAAACATTCAGCTCGTAGCTGCTGTTTTACTACTTTATCTTTAGCTACTGCATTGCTAATATTCACATTTGTTTAGCCAATTTTAGTTACTGTGTTGCTCATCAGAGTTGCTAAACTAATTTTAGCATCTGTTTTGCTCATTTTAGCTACTGCTCTGCTCTTTTCAGCTTTTAGGTAGTAGCTTACTCTAGAAGTGAAGTGAAGCTGCTTTTAGCTACTATTTTGCTATATTCTTTTTTTAGCTGTTGTTTTGCTACTTTGAGCGTTAAGCTACAGTTTTGTTACTTTAAGCTATAGTTTGCTAATATTGGCATCTGTTTTGTTAACTTCACTGTGTTGCTAATTTAAGCGTCAGTTTAGCAAATTTTAGTTGTAGCATCCGTTTGCTAAAAATTTTAGCTAATGTTTAGCTAATTTTAGCAATTGCTTTGCCTATTTTAGCTAATGTTCTGCTGTTTTTAGCTTTTGGCCACTGTTCCATTGTTTTTGCTTTAGTTGGTGTTCTGATACAGTAATTTTAGCCTGTTTGGTTGGTTTAAGCTCCTGTTTTGGTTGATGGCGCTGCATTTTTTCAGAACATGAGACGTCTCCGGTTCTTCAAGCCTAAAAGCTGCTGCAGAAGTGAAGTGACTCCCTTTAGTGTTCTCACCTGTACCTCAGCAGCTCCGGTGCGTACTTCGACTTGGCCTTGAACACAACCTGAGAACAGAAAGGAAGATGGCTCATCATGCAAATGTGTCACGCCGCTTTCACTTCTCTATTCTGGCTTCTCGGATAAACAGCCGATGTAAAACAGGAAACGCACAAAGTAGCTGAAAATGATGGCGCTTGACATTCTCTCTGTTAATACTCTGCTGTGATTCACTTCATCACGGGAGGATTAGGCTAAAAATAAGCCTCGAGCTGTGGGCTATGAAGGCATCGGTTGATATAGGGGTTGTGTAAGCAGCTAAAGAAATGATTCACAATATCACAGCTTATAGCTCGTCTGAATGAGGCTCTGACTCTGACACAGAGAAAACCTGCATGTCCGTATTAACATGCGACATAATAATCAAATCAATAATCATAACAGATTTATCAGCTTCTATGAACTGCTGAATCCAGATTTAGACTTTCCTAATCACAACTTTTAGTCACTGTTTTAGGTTTTAGCTACATGTTTATTACCAACTTTAACTACACTTTTGCTGGTTTTAGCTTTTAGCTATAGTTTTGCTTCTTTGATGCTGATTTGTAAAATTTAAGTTTAACTATTTTGCTAGTTTTAGCTTTCAACTTTTATTTTATTAGCTTTAGTCAGCAAAAACTTTAGCTTTTAGCTACTATTTGGTTTTCTTATTTGATTTTAGCTATGGTATTGCTTGTTTAAAATTTTGGCTACTGTTTTGCTAAATTTAGACGTTACCTACTGTGTTGCTAGCTTTAGCTTTTAGCTACTGTTTGCATGGTGTTAGCTTCTTTTTGGGGAGTTTACCTTTTATTTACAGATAAGCAAATTTTAGGTGTTTAATACAGTTGTGCTGACTTTAGATTTCAGCTGTGGTTTTGCTAGTTTTAGATTTTAACTACAGGTACTGTTTTGCTGGCTTTGTCATTTAGCTTTTGGTTTGCTGATTTTTAGATTTTAGCTACTATTTGGTTTTCTTATTTGGTTTCAGTTATGGTATTGCTTGTTTTAGATTTTGGCTACTGTTTTGCTAAACTGTTTTGCTGGCTTTAGCTTTTACCTACTGTTTTAAGTTTTAGCTACTTGTTTATTACCAATGTTCACTACTCTTGAGCTGGTTTAGCTTTTAGCTACAGTTTTGCTTGTTTAGTTTCATTGCTAATAAGCAAATCGTAAGTTCAACTACTCTTTTGCCAGTTTTAGCTTTCAGCTTTTATTTTGTTGGCTTAAGCCAGCAGAAGCTTTAACTTTTAGCTACTGTTTAGTTTTTTATTTGGTTTTAGCTATGGTATTGCTTGTTTTAGACTTTGGTTACTGTTTTGCTAAACTCAGGCATTACCTACTGTGTTGCTAGCTTTAGCTTTTAGCTACTGTTTTGTTGGCTTTAGCTTTTAGCCATGGTGTTGTTAGCTTCTTTTTGGCGGGTTTACCTTTAAGCTACAGTTAAACAAATTTTAGGTGTTTAATATGTGCTGACTTTAGTTTTCAGCTATGGTTTTGCTAATTTTAAATTTTAACTACTGTTTTGCTGGTTTTGTCATTTAGCTTTTGGTTTGCTGATTTTAGATTTTAGCCACTGTTTGGTTTTCTTTTTTTGGTTTCAGCGATGCTATTGGTTGTTTTAGATTTTGGCAACTGTTTTGCTAAATTCAGGCATTACTGTTTTGCTGGATTTAGCTTTTAGCTACTGTTTTATTTTAGCTATTTGTTTATTACCTATATTTACTACTCTTGTGCTGGTTTTAGCTTTTAGCTAGAGTTTTGCTTGTTTAGTTTATTTAATACTGATTAACAAATTGTAAGTTTAACTACTCTTTTGCTAGTTTTAGCATTCAGCTTTTATTTTGTTGGCTTAAGCCAGCAGAAGCTTTAGCTTTTAGTTACTGTTTAGTTTTATTATTTGGTTTTAGCTATGGCATTGCTTGGTTTAGATTTAGGCTACTGTTTTGCTAAATTCAGGCATTACCTATGCTGCTATAGCTTTTAGCTACTGTTTTGATGGCTTTAGCTTTTAGTTGTGCAGTTATTGCTGGTTTTACAATTTAGCTTTGTTATGCACATTTTAGCTTTTTAATACTGCACGTTAGCTTTCAGCAACAGTGATTTGAAAATGTTAGGTTTTCTGTTTTGCTGGCTCTAGCATTTAGCTTTTAGCTAACAATAAATTGTTAATGTTAGCATTTAGCTGCAGATAAAGATTCGACACAAGAAATGCATGTTCTGTAATAGAACAAAATGTCTCCCACACTTGTCTCCGCCGTGCTGCAGGACCGCACAGCTGGACGCATCTGGACGCAGGTCGTGACTCCCTGCAGCGCCGCCCCCTGCGGACTCACCTGAGCGAAGTACAGGTTCATGAGGCAGAGCGTGAAGAACTGCAGGCACACCGGGCAGCAGTACAGCAGCCAGAAGGGGAAGGGTCCCAGGGTGTTCGCCGTCACGAAGCTCCGGAAGTAGAAGGAGAAGAGCACGGTGCGGAGCGCCGACCACAGCAGGCACAGGAACAGGAACACCGTCTGGTAGCTCAGCCGCTTGTGCCGGTACCGCAGCACCAGCCACAGCTGCACGTAGACGAAGGCGAACAGGAGCGAGTAGAACACCGTGTAGACCACCGTCAGGCTCAGGGTGACGTAGGGGGGCACGGCGGGGCTCAGGGTGGGCAGAGGCTGCTCCTTCAGAGCGGGCTCCGTCTTCTCCTCCGCCGGGGTCTCCATGGCTGGCTCCCCGGTGCCGGGCTCTGCCGCGGAAGGGAGCGAGCTGTCAGAGCGCTGGAGGAGCCGGGGACAGCCCGAGGCGCATGATCAGAGAGGAGGCTCCCCGACCAGCCTCCTCCTCACCGCGCGCTCGTGACGTCACGCTGCGTCTCGGCTGACGCACGCGGCTGTACCTTTAACCCTGTGATGGAGCTTCCCACCCGTCCCAGGAGGAGAACTACACCTGAAGAGCTGATGGTGTAAGTACCAACTAATTACCTTTAGGAGCCAATGCCATTCAAGATGGCCGCCACATCCAATGGATCATGTAAAACTTTTAAAAAATGGCTGAAACGTGATGTGGTCGTAGCTGAGAGTCATCCCCAACCTATATTCTGAGGGCCACGCACTGTACAAGATCTCTGCTTAACATTTCTGCGTTGTGTTTTTGTCACCCTTGTCTGTTAGCAAAATATCTCATGAACCACTGAATGAATTTTTATGAAACTCCCTGGAAATAATCACTGGATGTAAAAACGCATCTGATTCATGTTTGGTGTCAATCCACTTCAAGATGGCCGCCACAGCTAATCGACCTTAGGAAACACACAAATGGCTATAACTTAGCCACAGTCTTAGATATTGGGCTAAAACTTGATGTGGTAGTAGCTGGGAGTCATTCACAACATATTCTGAGCTCATGAGATTATGCTAAAGGTTATTCTTAAGGTTTGAGCATCATTTTTCATCACATTATTTGAGTGTAAAACAGTATGAAAGCAGAGACGGGTGATCTGGATTCTTTCAAGGAACACTATGTCTTTACTTCATTTCTCTTTTGCTTCTAATGAAACTGGTCTTCATCAGTAATTCAGTGATTCTTCAGACTCTCTGGTCAGTCAAAGTTTTATTTTGTCTTTAGCTGCTTTTTGACTCATTTTCTGTCCGGTCCTTGTAACTGATAACGATCGCTTCATGTTCAGTGAGTGTTTAAAGGTGGGGACAGAAGTACTGCAGACGGTACATAAAACACATAATACGTAAATTATCAGAGTAATCTAAATCCAAAGCATGGATTCCTTCCCTCAACAACCAACAAACTAGGAAATTAGCTTAAAAAAGCTGAAATTAGCAAAAAGTGGCTGAAAAGTAGAAAAAAGCTTAAACTAACAGAAGGAAGTGGACAGAGCTGAAATTAGCTCATAAATATGAAATTAGCTGAAAAGACCAAAATTAGCAAAAAATCTAAATAGTAGCTGAAATAGCTGAAAAAGCTGAAACTAGCATAATTAAGCTGAAAGGGCTATAACAAACTGAAATTATCAGAAAGAAGTTAATTAGGCTGAAAGCAGCAGAAATTACACAAAAAAATGAATGTATCTGAAAATAGCTGAAATTAGCTAGAAAACACTAAAAAAAAGAGTAGCTAAAAAGGTAGAACAAGTTTAAATGATCAAAAGAAAGCAGACATGTTTGCCCATTTAAGCTGAAATAAACAGGAATGAGCACAAAAAAGTGTAAATCATCTGGAAAAAAGCTTAAATGAGCATAAAACTGCTGAAAAGTAAAAGGCAGAAATTACCAGAAGGAAGTGAAAGAACATTTTTAGCTGAATTAGGCTGAAAAGGTTGAAATGAGTGCAAAAATGTGTATTTAGTTGAAAAAGCTGAAATTAGCATAAAACAGCTAAATATTAGCTGAAATAGCAGAAAAAGCTGAAACTTGCAGAACTAAGCTGAAAGGTGCATAACAAGCTGAAATTAGCAGAAAGAAGTTAGAAGAAGCACAAAAATGTTGTAGTTAGCAGCAGGAATCAGAAAGGAGCACAAAACAGCTGAAAAGAGCTGAAAAAAGTTTGAATTTGCACAAGGAAGCTGAAAGAAGCTGAAGCAGAACAAAATGTGAAAGGAGCAGTAAAAGGCTGTAAACACATCTAAAGATTTGAAGGATGTAAAAATGAGCTCAGTTCATTTTCTGTGAGGAAAAAAAAATGTCAGAAAAGGCTAAATATTTCAAAAAGCTAAAGTTGCACCAACACTAAAATGATAGCTGTACAGTCCTGAAAGAGCCGAACGTTTTGATTTATGATTTCTTGAAACAGGTGAAAACTGCGGGACGAGAATCGCACCGAAAAACACACAGAAGAAAAATGGATCACGATAGAGTTCGTGAACATCGACAGAATGAGGTCCAACGTGGAGCCAGACTCCGAGGACAGAAAACATGTGGAGTTCCACCATAGACAACGTCCTATGGACGGTCTCAAGGATGGACAGTCTGGGAGACAAAGGATTTGACACTTCTATGTTTCTATGGAGCAAAGAAAAGTTTTTTCTAAAGAGGTCCCTTGTGACCTTGACCTTTGACCCTATGACAGTGAAATCAACAGGGGTCATCCTTGACCTACGAGGTGACCAGATGTGCAGTTTGACACTTCTGTGTTAGTTAGTTATCGTTGAATGTTTGACGACCACTGATGTGAAACACGCCGGGTGTTCATCTAACGTCACCTTTTTGCTGCTAAATCACACTTTGTGCGTTTTCTTTGGTGTTTTGTGTCGATTCAACTTAAATGGGAACAAATGTCTTTGTGACTGAACGCTGATTATAAAATAAATATCTAAAAGATCCAACTTCCTTACAGAGCGGTTTGTTCTGCGTCGACACAAACCTGGCTCATCCCTTGAGTTAGGAGCTTCCTCAAATAATCAGAATCAAAACATTTAAAGTAAACCAAAAAAATAACATGGTTCTGTACACACCGGGCTAAAAGTGAGTATAAAAGCTGCTAAAGTAAAAAAAAAAAACACTTAAATGACCTTCAGAAAGAGAAAGAATTTCTCTCAAGACGTTTAAGTAGTTTAAAATATACAAAATAAATCTGGCTCCTGAAAGAAGTAGAAGTACTCAAGAATTTTGCACAGTAGTATGTATATTTAACTTCTCTTAACCTTGATTTAAAGAAACTATTATAGAAAACTAATAAAGATTTTAGCTAAACCTGAGTTTAATTGACGTTTAGTGATGAGAGACCATGAAAAGGCTCTTTAAGGCTTTTAGCTGCGTCGGGTGAAGGAGTGACCGGCTCAGCACGTCACTCGAGCAGAAGACGAAATAAAATAATAAAGTAAAAGACGGGGATTCAGAATAAGTCGGCACTTCGTGGATTTTACCTCCGGATACGAGTCAGAACCAAATAGGTAGAAATCTAGTTTCTGCGACACGTGTCAGACTTTACGTTGGTTCAGTTTTTAATCTAAAGAAATAGAAAGTTTTGTTATTTAGATTAAATTTGTGCTTAATTCTGACACATTTTTAACCCTACAGACCTCCTGAGCTTTAGAAAACACAATCATTTCACTCGGGAAATCACATTTCCTGCAAAAATATTGTGTGAATGCTTATTGCTGAAGAAATTGCTGACAAACAGCTGAAATTAGCTTAAAAAAAACTGCTGAATTGTAGCTGAAATGAAAGAACAAGCCTTAATTGGCAGAAATAACACATTTTGGCTGAATTAGGTTTAAATAAGCAGAAATTAGCTAAAAAAAATTAGTAAAACAAAATCGCTGAAAAGTAGCTGAAAAGAAGCTTAAACTACCAGAAGGAAGTGGAAATAACTGAAATGAGCTAAAAAAAAATAAAAAAGTGGAATTAGCTGAAAATGCTAAAATTAGCATAAAAACAGCTAAATAGTGGCTGAAATAGTAGAAAATACTTAGCAGAAAAAGTTGAAAGGCGTATAACAAGCTGAAATTACCTTAAAGAATTTAATTGGGCTGAAAGTAGCAAAAATTACCATGAAAACTGGAATCGATCTGAAAACAGCTTAAATTAGCTAAAATGCTAAAAACAAAAAGGTAGCTGAAAAGATAGAAAAAGCTTAAATTAGCATAAAATAGCAGAAAGAACTAAGGGTGCACTGATAAATCGGACGGCCGATTTAGCTGCCGACCGATTTCCTTAATTTTGGGAAATTGAAAATCGGCCGATACTTGCACGAGAAACTGATTTTACCAATTTTTAAAATTTCAACAACAATTTATTTCATTTATATTTCAGAGCACTCCCAGTTAAAACACGTTTGTATTGTTCTACGATATTGTTCACGGGCGTGTTTTCAACAAAATAATATTGGACAATTGAAGGTGCAGTGTGACGTCGTAACACCCGACAGTGTCGCTTATAAAACAAAATCACAATCGGCAGCTCAGACTTTTTAAGAAATCGGTGATCGGCCAGAAAACTGCAATCGGTGCACCCGTAGAAAGAACGCATCCTGGTTTCATTAGAGAGTTGTTCTAGATGCTGCTGGCTGCGGGCAGGAAGGATCAGCAGAATACGGTCGATAATAATAATTATCAAAGGGGAAGAACGCCAGCAGGACTAAACTAGCTGCAGTTGAATCCACATCAGACTTTGTTGGCCTCGTGTCCACCGAGTGTCTGGTGGGAAATGACCCCTCGGGGGCAGTGATGTCACTAGCTGTGATTTGTCTCCATGTTGCCTGGGAACCAGCAACCTGTTGTCCAACACGTCCTTTTATGGACTCAGCAGAGGACCTGATAATCAGGCTGAAGTTGTCACCTCTTCATATTTATCGATTCACAAGTAAAACCGAAGACGTGGGCAACTTAAAGGACTGCAGCCCGACTGTGGAAGTAAAACATGGCAGCAAATGTATCGGATGGATGTGCATTTGCATCATCGTTATGTAATTAGCATTTAACTGGTCAAACACTACGTTTAAATGCAGCCAAGAGGAAGGCGCCGCAGCCGGAAGGATCCTGTTCGGTGTCGTCCGTGGGAGAGTGAGAAAAGATGGATGCATCGAAAAGTCAAAGGTGAGGTGGTCCGACCCAGATCTTTGGACTTCCTGCTGTTCACATGCCCCCCATCCTGGAACCGAAAACCAGAACAAACTGGGCATGTTAGAACTGGGAACACGTCTAAAGTTAAAAACCATAAAATCACACCATAAATACATGAAAAAACAACAAACAAATATGCAAACAAACACATTTATAGCAAACCTGCAGTACCGAACATGTCTACATGCTGCAGATCTACGAACCTCTGCGCTGTAGTGTAAGACGCTAACTGTCTGAAGGTTTGTGAAGCATCCACTCTCTTGTGATCCAGTTTTCTCTTGTACATCTTTCAGCACGATTTTCATCCCACACTTTTCAACAGCAAATCATAAATCAAACCGTTCAGCCCTTTCAGGACTATCCTGCTATGACCTTATTTATTTTATTGGTGCACCTTTAGCTTTTTGAAATATTTAGCCTTTTCTGCCATTTTTTTTCTCATAGAAAATGAATTGAGCTCATTTTCCCTCCTTCAAATCTTTAGATCTGTTTACAACATTTTACTGCTCCTTTCACATTTTGATCTGCTTCAGCTTCTTTCAGCTTCCATGTGCAAACTTAAATATTTTTACAGCTACTTTTAGCTAATTTCAGCTGTATTTTTCAGCTGTTTATGGGCTCTATTCAAATTATGTCTGCTAACTACAACATGTTTGTGCTTCTTCTAATTTCTTTTTGCTAATTTCTGCTTGTTATGCTTCTTTCTACAAGTTTCAGCTTTTTTTTTTTACTATTTCAGCTACTGTATAGCTGTTTAATGCTAATTTAAGCTTAGTCAGCTAATTCCACTTTTTTTTGCACTCTTTTCATATTTTTTTCAGCCTAATTCAGCAAAAATGTGCTCTCTTCACTTTCTTCTTATAGTTTAAGCTTCTTTCTGAATATTTTAGCTGCTTTTCAGCAGTTTTATTTTTTTGTCAATTTCAGCTTTTTCAGATAATTCCCACCTCTTTGTGCTCATTTCTGCTTCTTTCAGCCTAATTGGGCAAACAACAACATTTAATTTTACTTTGGGATTTAAAAACGTATTTTTGAATTGGATTGAATAAATATTTTGAGAATGATTTTTCAAAGAAAAACAATAAAATTTATATGAAACAATTCTGTTTTTCAGCCTGTAATAATAAAACTGGTTTCTTCTCTCTGAGTCAAGCTTTACAAAACGTCCAGAAGATGGCACCATCTGCACAAGAAACAAAATAAAAAATAAACCTTTGCTAATAATAATCATAAAGAAGAGAATTACATTTTTTTTATTCATCTTGGTTTCAGTCTCAGACTGCAGGTTTACTTGTGGTTCCTAGAGTTTCCAAAAGCAGAATGGGAGGCAGAGCTTTCAGTTATCAGGCTCCTCTCTTGTGGAACCAACTTCCAGTTTCTGTCCATGAGACGGACACTACTTTTAAGACCAGGATTAAAATGTTCCTTTGTTATAAATCCTATAGTTAGGGTTGGCTTGGTTTTCCTGAGCTATCCCTCAGTTGTGCTGCAAAAGGCTTAAACTGCTGGAGGACAAGTTGACATAATTTCCTCACTCTGCTATTGTCTTTACTTGCACTACTCTCCATGTTTGTGGATGTAACTATTTAAAATAATTAACAAGTTCTTCTTTGTCTTTCTTCTCATAGAAATCACACCTGCACCGTGGAAACTACACCTGAACCATAGAAACTGCAACAATTCACAGAAGCTACATCTGGACCATAGAAAGTACACATGAACCATAGAAACTACCTGGATCATAGAAACTACATCTGGACCATAGAAAGTACACATGAACCATAGAAACTACCTGGATCATAGAAACTACATCTGGACCATAGAAACTGCAACAACTCACAGAAGCTACATCTGGACCA
>NC_056498.1:48904086-48909170 GCF_014905685.2 Nematolebias whitei
ATAGAAAGTACACTTGAACCATAGAAACTACACCTGGACCATAGAAAGTACACCTGAACCATAGAAACTGCAACAACTCACAGAAGCTACATCTGGACCATAGAAAGTACACTTGAACCATAGAAACTACACCTGGACCATAGAAAGTACACCTGGACCACTAAAACTACACCTAAACAATAGAAAGTATACCTGAACTATGGAAAGTGCACATGGATCATACAAACCTAGATCATAGAAACTCCACCTGGACCATAGAAACTATACCTAAACCACAGTAACTACACCTGGACCAGTCATTCTGTGTTTGCCTGTGTTTCATTCTTTTCCTCTCAGACCCCAGCTGGTCTATACAGACTGCTGCCTGTTCAGATCCTGGTTCTGGTTCTGCTGGGGGGTTCCTCCTGTTACAAGAGAGTCATTCCTTTCCACTGTCGCCAACATTCTGCTCAGGATGGGAGATTGCAACAAAGTGAAGACTTGACACAATCTTCCTTTGATAAATGACATTTACTAATGTTAAGTTTATGACGTTTTTGAATATTCTCATAAAGTCCTGAAATTACTTTTGTTCTGAATTGACACTTTATAAATAAACTGAACCTAATTTAATTTGCTGGGACTTAGGCCTGTCGCGATAAACAATAAATCAATTAATCGCATGATAAATGAAAATTATTGACCTTATTTTCATTTATCAGCTTTATCATTTCTCTTCACTGACCCCTCCCGTTCTCTTTAAAATCCGTTTTAACCGTCCAAAATCGTGTTTTTGGATCTTTTAAAGCAGCTAAGCTAACAGGTCGACCTCGGGAAAAAATTTAC
This sequence comes from Nematolebias whitei, assembly GCF_014905685.2. Classification (NCBI taxonomy): domain Eukaryota; kingdom Metazoa; phylum Chordata; class Actinopteri; order Cyprinodontiformes; family Rivulidae; genus Nematolebias; species Nematolebias whitei. The sequence continues at coordinate 48,904,912 of NC_056498.1, forward strand.
ATCTTGTCGAAGCTCGAAAATTCACGGTTGAAACCCGTGCCTTTGTCTAAAAAGTTGTTTTTCTCTGCAAAAAGAAGCTGAGAACTTATTTACTGATATTTTATTAAAAGCGTTGTGTGATAAATACTATGCTAAAGAGGTCAAACCACACCGAGCGTCTGCCATTTTGAGAACTGAATAAAGGAGACAGTCCATGTCATGTCAAGGGGCCTCCCTCCCATTTTTCTTAGAGACACGCTCGCTCCCTCACTATCCATCCTTCGGTTCAAACAGTCTTATACTGCCATCCGGTGGTCATAAAAAGGTACTACACTCCAAACAAATTAACCAACAATTACTAATTATTGTCAAATTTTAAACAATATTATCGTTTATCACAATAATTTCAGAGACAATTAATCGCCCAGCAGAGTTTGTTATCGTGACAGGCCTAGTGGGACTGTCATTGTTTCTAAAGGATCGCTACACAACTCCACAATGTTAGAACACAACAGGGAGGTAAATTTAAAAAAAGATTATTCAACATTCCCAATACGTAAAAAAAAAACCTACTCTTCTGTATTTGGAGGAAGAGGTTCTGAGACACATGGGCTTCTGTGTAGGAAAATGCTGGAGCGGTGACAGCAGCTCTGGATCCAGGCCAACAAACCATCAGCGCATGGACTGAAACCTTATGGAGAAGACACAGTAATCACTGGAGTCATGCCTCTGTGGGTTTCAAACTCAACTCCAGCTGGATAATGAGGGGTTCATCTTGAAAACAGCCTCTGTCCCGCAAACAGATGATCTAGTCATCCATCCGTCCCTGAGTAGTAGTTAGCCACGTTACTATGACAGTTGGTCCCATTATGCTCAATTATCGTTAGTGACTTTGATCAGCATGAAGCCACTATTCCAAAATCTTCTATGACAAAGTCAACTAGCCAAGATGATACTCATCTTGTATTTTAGTTAGAATACTGCAATAAAAGCTCCACAACATGTGATGAAAAGTCCCAAATAAACTTGATTAGTCACCAAATAAACAAGCTGGGAACAGCTGCCAGATGAGCACTCGGTACGTAACTTTGTTTTTTCACTCACAATATAAAGTTTAAAATAATGTTATTATGTATTATTGGATGTAATGTATTGGATGTAATGATATAATGTATTATTATAATGTAATATTAATGTATTATTGTGTGTTTTATATGCTATTAGTGCTTCACATGTTTTAGCTGATGTTTTTCTTAGTTCATATCTTAGATCTTTTTACCGTTTTTCTTTTACTTTTTTATTGTTGGATGTAACTGGGACCCTGTGTACAAAATTGTGTACATGATTTCGTTCCACCACATGTACCACATGTGGAGCGAATGACAATAAAGAATATCTGTATCTGTATTAACTAGAAAGTTCCTGGAGAAACTGATGGGGACTGCCACGTGGCAGCAATTTTAAAATTTAGATTTTTTAAAAAACTTTTATTTTAGTTTTTAAAACATAAAAAAAAAAAAAAACGGACAAATAAGCAGCCTCCACTCTCAAGGAAAAAATAAAAATAAATAAAAATTGTTCAACCTTGCCAACACCATCAAACCAAATATGAACATATTGCAAGAGAAAAAATAGATAAAAAATATATTTTTTAAGAGTTCAGACAGAACGAGACGATTAAATGATAAAGAGTCGAAATAGAGCCCTTTAACCCAGAGGTGGACAAAAACCAGGAATCCAGGTCAGAGCTCTCAGGCAAATGGGGAAAAGTGGGAAAATTACTGCGAGCGAAACTGCAGATTTGTAGATATCTAAAAAAAAGTGGTGCGATGGAAGAGCAAATCTCTCCGATAGTTGTGCAAAGGAGGCAAAAACATTAACAAATAAGTCCTTGAAGGTCCATATGCCAAGATCAGACAAGTTGTGAAGGTTTTATCCACAAGAGAGGGAGCAAAGATATGGTTTGCTGCGATAGGTGCATGAGGAGACAAAAGTTGTAGGCCAAAATGATGCCGGAATTGAGTCCAGATCTTAAGAGAAGTTTTGACTATTTTATTTTTTGTATATGCAGCAGTAGAAGATTGGATTGGTGAATACACCAGAGCCATGAGAGAGACAGGTTTTGCAGAATTTGTCTCCGTAATTAACCAGTTGGGGAGAAGGAAGGTTCCACAGTCAAGCCAGTATTTAAAAAAAATCTAGTAGTACCTAAGATTGGGTAAGGCCATTCCCCCAAGCAATTTAGGCCCCTGCAAGTATTGCCTAGCCAACCTCGGAGTCTTTCCCTCCCAAAGAAAGTTAGAAATAAGAGTGTCTACCTGTTTGAAGAAAGAGTTATTAGTAAGGAAAATTGGGATACATTGAAATAACTATAAAAAACGTGGAAGAACATTCATTTTAACGCCGTTGATTCGGGCTACTAAAGATGACCTAAGCAGGGACCAACGTTCAGAATCTTCTTTAATTTTTAATAACAGAGGAGAAAAGTTGGCCTTTAAAAGGTCTTCAATTTTATGCGTAATTTAAATTCCGAGAGATGTAAAACTATCGTTAGCCCTTTTAAAGGGGAAGGCATGCAGGGGAAGGGATTTGGCTGCTAGACTGATAGGAAACAGATCACTTTTTGCCCAACTTTAGCTTATATCCAGATGACCGACCAAAGTCTGAGAGCAAACGCAGAACAATAGGAATAGATGTTTGGAGATCAGAAACATACAGAAGTAAATCATCCGCATAAAGCGAGACTTTAGCTTCCATGCCATATTGTTGTATGCCTGCAATGTCTGGGTTTGAGCGAAGTGCGACGGCAAGCGGTTCGATGGCCATTGTGAACAAAAGGGGACTCAACAGGCACCCCTGTCTTGTTGAGCGATAGAGGGTAAAATATTTTGATTGAGTATTGTTGGTCCTGACTGATGCTTGCGGATTAGAATAAAGCAGTTTAATCCAGTATAAGAAAGTGTCACCCAAAATAATTTTTTTAACGGTGTAAAACAAATAGGTCCTCTCAACTCAGTCAAATGCCTTTTTGGCATCAAGAGAGATCAAGGCTTCTTGAGTACTGGTAGACGAAGTATTGTGACTAATATTCAGAAGTCGCCTGATGTTAAAAGACGAGTGTCTATTTTGAATAAATCCAGTCTGGTCTGGGTGAATTATGGTGGGTAAAACCGTTTCGAGACGTAGAGCTAGAACTTTGGACAGCAGTTTGAAATCTACATTTAAAAGGATTATGGGACAGTAGGATGAGCAAGAAAGAGGGTCTTTACCTTTTTTCAAAAAGGGAGATGGTAGCTTGACCCCCGAGTCTGAGGCAAAACTCCAAGGTGCAACTGAGGGTGTAAATTCAGAAGAATAAAGTGCCTTGTAAAATTTCTCAAATACAAGGTTAATCTGGAGTGGATCATTACTATCACGTTGTAGATATGATGACATAACTGTCTCTGATCATGCCCCGGTTCTAATGGACATTAAGCTGAACAAACTGTTGTCCGAGCGCCCTCCATGGAGGCTAAACACTCGTCCTCTCTCTGAATGCAGCTTCACAGACCACATTTCAAAACGGATAGATTTTTTTCTGTCCATCAATAGAACCCCAGGGGTCTCTGCTGCCCTTCTCTGGGAATCACTCAGAGCTTATATTAGGAGAGAGATAATTTATTTTGTTCACTGCGAGGGAAAATTAAGAAATGAGAAATTGTTCAATCTTAGGCAGCAAATTTCGCTGCTTGACAATATGTATGCATCCTTCTCTTCCCCTAATGTTTACATAGAACGCCTGGCACTGCAGTCTGAATTTGATTTACTTATGACACAACGGACAACGGAACTCATATTACAGTCAAGTGCACAATTTTTGAACATGGCGATGAAGCCAGCAAACTGCTGGTGCATCGACTTCGACAGGCATCTACAGTGGCCCTAAGGTGTAAATGAACATTTGAAAAAACGAATTACATTTGAAAAAACACAACAAAAACAACTAAATCACAACAACATTTGAAAAAAAAACAGAATTGCATTTGAAAAAACGGAATCGCATTAGAAAAAAAGGAATTACATTAAGCCAAAGCGGAAGTTGCGGAAGTGACCCGAATCACATTAGAAAAAATGGAATAATATTTGAAAAAACTAAATTACATTTGAAAAAACGGAAGTACATTAAGCCAAAGCGGAAGTGGCCGGAATCACATAAAATAAAAATAAAAAACAGAGTTACATTTGAAAAAACTGAATCACATTTGCAAAAAAACGGAATTACATTTGAAACAACAAAATTA
>NC_056498.1:48914170-48936194 GCF_014905685.2 Nematolebias whitei
GCCCAAAAGATCTAAGATACACTAGTCACTAGTGCAAAACAGCATATACATCGTATAATATACTCTGTAATATAAGATGGAGCTAGGTTGTTGAGGGCTTTGTATGTTAGAAGTAAGATTTTAATAATAATAATTTAATAATTCAATAAAAACAATTGTTTTTGCATAACTTTAGATTGAAGAATGGACTACCCCCTTTGTGTGTGTGTTTGTGCGCGCGCGCACCCCTCCTCTTCCCACCACCCACTTCATGAGTCCGTCCCAAACTCACTTCTCGCCTCTAGCGCAGGACTCTCAACCCAGCTGCCTCCAAAGTGAGAACCATGTCTCGGAAGAACCAAGGGTGGCTCGTCTTGGGGACTTTCCTCGGACTTCTGGCCTCGGCGCGGAGCATAGGACGGGACGAGTTCCTCCCGTTCGGTGTGCGCGCAGGAGACCATTCCCTGGAGCCCGGGACCGACCGGACGTCCGAACTTCAGCTCAACAAGCCAGTTCTGTTCTACGACAAGGCGTTCAACAGCCTTTTTGTAAGTCCACCAGAACTCTAACAGCACACCGCATGAACGCCAGAGCCGCGTTTGTTTAGTTGTTTTTGCGTAATTGCGCACGAAAACAAACTGGAACAGGGTCCGAAGTCACAACCACGGATTCCTGGAAGCTGACAAATCTAGTTCGGACTGTGTCGGAGTTCCTCTGTGGATTGTGAGCATTTTAGGAGTTATTAAATCAACATAAAGTCTTGTGGAGCTGATTATGTTGCTCCTCATAGTGAAAAACAAACAAAACGCATAAACCAGCTCAACCCCATGGACGGAATGGATGTCGCCCGCCGTCTTTCATGCCAGAGTTTTAAACTTAGTTCATTTAACTTCGTCTCCTGTTGAGAAATGACGGAACTGCCGCCGTTTTGGTTCAACTTTGAAATGACATTGTGCGTAAACTCACGCCACAGCGCTCACATTACGTGCTGGGTATGATTCTCAGCCACCACCAAGACGTTGGAGATGTTCAACCAATAATCGCTTTCTGAGAGCTTTGTTGAAATCTGCCCATGAGATATTATGCTAACAGACAAACAGGGTTGATTCCAAAGGTTAATATCAAGGTTTCCAACAAAGATGTGAAATGCAGTGTGCTCAAAGTATGTGTTGGGGATGATGCTCAGCTACTGCCACACTGAATTTGAGCTCCATGCGTTTAAAATTGACTGACTTAACCCCATTTTTGCGTTTGCTAAAATGAATCAGGTTGTCTAGTTTAGATGTATATTTGCTAATTACTTTCTGAAATCCATCCAGAGGTCCATGAGATATTTTGTGAATGGTGAACTTTAGGTTGTGTGGTAACTCTTCTCAGCCGAGGACCAGGCCTTGTTTGGAAAGCGGATGTTTTGAAGTAAAATCTGTGGTTGACACATAATCCTGCAGGTTGGGAATAAACCCTGAGCTCCTTGTTAAGACAGTACTTCCAAACTTCCATCCCAGCTGCAGCCTGGACCGTTTCTGTTTTTCATTTGTGAGACATTCAGTCCTGAAAATCTCTCTGAGGCCTGTGGGGGCTTCAGTGCAGACACATGAAGAAAGGAAGAGGAGAATCAAGGTTTTGTCGAGCTTCAGCGTAAATATGAACCTCTGTCGAGCACGTCTGCCTGCACGGTGAGAGCAGAGCTGCTGGTTGTTTCCTCAGCTTTGAAACGTTCGGTAATGAAGATTAGCGAGCAATTTTTAGGCTCTCGGGGCTTCTTCATCAGGAGCAGGACAGGAAGTGGTGCAGTCGTGGGCAAGGTTCCAATTTCCCTTTGGTCAGGAAGTTTAAAAAAAAAAAAAAGCATGTTTCTGATATAAGCTGTGTTTGTCAGGACTTTGCATGCGTTTGTTAAATGCTTCTTGTTTGTTCATTAGTGCTGTGAGGGACGGGCCAGCTGATGTACATCATTAGTTTAATGAGTTTGGATTAGAGATCAAAGCCGGACGATCTTAATCAGCCGAGGTTCGCCACTTTGAACACATCGTCACTCAGTCATGTCCGTATTTAGAAAAATGAGGATGCTGCAACTAACTTAACCAGCTCTATGTAGCCCACAGTTTAGTTTATTTTGTCTTTTTTTAAATAATATGCTCCTCTGTATATTGTTTTTAAGCGTACACGTTTTGGAAATACACATTCATTTATGTTATGCAGTTATCGATTTATATCATTGCATCTCCTATTCCAAGAGTTGGGACGTTGTGTAAGTAAAAATAAAAGGAAGTAGACGTATTGAATGTTTAAAGAATTTGCACTTGAAAAATGGTTGTTTCGACTTTGATGGCATCAACACATTTAAAACAAAATATCACTGGGCAACAAAAGAATGTAAAGGTGAGTGGCACGATATAAGAAACAGCCGGAAGAGCATTTTGTAATTAACTGGGTTTATTTTCAACAGGTCAGTGAGAGGACTGGATGGAAAAAGAGCATTCTAGAGTGGTTGAATCTTTTAGAAGTAAAGATGGGCAGTGGACTTTTACTATCCCATCATCTATCAATTGAAGGTTCTGTAGAAATCTCAAAGGATGAAAGTCAACATTTGATGTGATCTTTGGCCCTCAGGGGCCGTTGCATTAAAACCAGGTCTGGTTCTGTTCTGGACTCAGGAACACTTCCACGAGAAACCATATAAATTAAGAAGAACAAATGAACAAAAAATGAAGGAAAATTATATTAAGAAATGAAACAAACATTAAAAAAAAAACCAGCTAAAAAACAAAACAAAACAAAAAACAGCTAGACTGTAAATCGATGTAGAAAACGAAAAACAGGAACATGTCTGCGTTGGTTCTTGCCAGGAACTTAACAGATGTTTGAAGCCACTTAGAGAGGTCAAGGTCAAGAGCTTCAGGTCTTTTTGTAAAATATTCCAAGAAACAGGAGCGGAGTAGGAGAAGGCCCTTTTGTCTAGTTCAGTCCTCACTGAGGGAACACTGCAGGTAATAATGTCCTGAGAGCGCACGCTGTAGCTGCACTCACACAGTGACAAGTAGGAGGAGATGTATGAAGGCAGCAGACCAAGAAGAGATTTAAAGATGAAAATGTACCAGTAAGAGAGTCTGCATGAAGTTAATGATTTCCAGTTAACCAGTGAATACAGGGTGCAGTGATGGGTACGGTAGTTACAGCCAGTTATGAATCTTAGCACACCGTGATAGACAGCATCCAACATCTGCAGGGTGCTTGTATGAGCGTTCATGTAAATAATGTCACCGTAATCAATGGAGGGAAGGAAAGTCACAGTTACAAGGCGTTTCCTAGCATTCAGGGTTAGACAGGATCTATTTCTGAAAAAGAAACTCAGTTTAACTTTCAGTTTCCTTACCAAGTTTTCAACTTGGGGCTTAAAAGAGAGATGCAAGTCGACCAAGATACCCAAATATTTGTAGGTATCGACAAACTCAATAGGGACACCATTCGACGATAAAATCGAGGAAAGAACTGCTGGAACTGACTTCCTGTTTGAAAACAGCATCCCTTTGGTTTTGTCGGTGTTTAGGGCAAGTTTGAGACGGAACAAATCTGACTGGATGATGCTAAAAGCAGATTGCAAAAGCTGGAAAGCCTTAGCAACTGTTTTAGCTCGACAATAAACAACTGTGTCGTCAGCATAGAAATATATGGATGCATCAGGGATGTTTTTACCTACATTATGTATATAGATTGTAAAGAGGGTGGGTCCTAAGACTGAGCCTTGTAGTACACCAATGTTGACTGTTAAATAACTGGAAGAAGTACCATTATGTTGAACACATTGCTTCCAATCTGAGAGATAGTTAGAGAACCAACCAATGGTGTGATCTGAGAAACCATTTTCTGAGAGTGTATGACACAAGATGTTATGATCCACAGTGTCAAAAGCTTTAGACAGGTCTAAGAAAAGTGCAGCACAATATTCCTTAGCATCCAGTGCTTCAACAATGTCATTAAAAACGTTAGGTGAAGCAGTGGTTGTGCTGTGTTGTTTCCTGAAACCAGATTGATGGTGAGATAAGATGTTAAATGAGTCCAGGTAATTTTTGATTTGAGAGTTAATCAGTTTTTCTAGGACCTTGGCTAAAATGCAGAGTTTAGAGATTGGTCGATAGTTGTTCAGTGAGGTGGGGTCACCTCCGTTCAGCAAAGGTAGAAGAGCAGTAGAAGGGAAGTATATTAAAGAGAGAACCCACCAGGCCTGTTATCAGTGCACAGTTTAATAAAGCCTTCCTCCCTGATGATATGGGGGTGCATTAGTGCCTCTGGCATGGGCATCTTAAACATCTGGACAGGCTCCATCATTGCAAAAATGTATAAACAGGTTTTAGAACATCTCCTCCCATCCAACAAAGAAGTTTCTGGACTGTAGAACAGCTAGAATCAATCCTCCATTAGATCGGAATGGGACAACATTCCCTCCAAAACCTCCAACAACTGGTCCCCTCAGGTCCTGGATGGATACTTCACACAGGCAAACATGGACCTGGAACAAGTTTATTGAGATGATGCTGCTGCTATAAATTTCAAAATTACATTCCCCCCTACCAAAAATGGTACAATTATTTAGTTTACACAATTGTTATGTTTACTGTTTCATTGTGAATGATGTGTTTGTGACATTTGGATTTCATTGCATTCGGATTTTAATTACATTTTACAAAACGTACCAAGATTTTTGGATTTGAGGTTGCAAATAAAACAAAATGGCGTCATATATATTGGCTGTCAGGCGCCATGATTTCTAATGGTCGGCATCAACCTTATTGGTTGGCCTTTAATTAATATCATCTGATGTCTCGATCTCCAAATGACCAAATTGAGCTTTTAATTTCAGATCAACACCAATGGGTTTGTCGCCACAGCAGAGCCGACGAGTGAGTCCACGTACTTGGGTAAAATGCCCCCAGAGTTTGGCATGATTGCGGCTCTGCAGGGAGACCTGGACACAAGCGATGGCGTTGGGAAAGTTTTCTTTCGTCAAGATGCCAGCCCAGATATTTTGCGCCGGGCAGCCGAGCACATCAACAGGGCCTTCCCCAGGGACGATGAGGTGAATCCTACCAACGTTGTGGTGATCACCTGGATTAATGTCGCCAGCCACAAACCTGAAACTTTAGACAGCGACAAGAAGGTGAGCATTAAAGAGCTGTTTAAATGATCTGAACTGGAGCTCGTCACTTATGTCATGTCTTTTATTAGAGGAACAACTTCCAGCTGGTTATCGCTTCCTTGGACACTGCCTCATATGCTATTGTCCTCTACACAAGAAATGGAATCCAGTTTTCCTCCACACCTGCAGGAGACAGTCATGCGATCATGCATGCTGGCTTCAGCCAGGGTTTGGTCAAGGGTTACTTCTTTGACAGTCAGGGAAAATATTACCGCACCACCAAAGATGAGGAAGAAAGCGTGAGGGCTTTAGCAGTGTGAGTGTCTTCCACTACAAATAACCATTTCTTTATAAGGTGAACTTTACTAATAAACACATCGTTTTTTGTTTTTAAAGGGAGACTAACTCCGGCCTGCGAGGTGTATGGGTGTATGAGATTGGCACCTACCCCTACTTTAGTAACGTGAAACCTGGGGAGGTCACAGACCTGCCTACCGAGACCCCGCAGCAGGTCTTTGATTCACAGCAGTCTGTTCTGACTGATGAACAGTTTAATGTCACTCCAGATGCAGAACAGATTCAGGTCCACTCAGTTCAATACCAGCCGGAGAACCCAGAGGTGGTAGTGATCGACGACTCAGACATTAATGTAGATGGTGAGTTCGTTTTTTATTTTTTGTTAACCAGATAAGTTTTCTTGAAGAAATGCACATCACTTGCCACGTTTTATGTCAAGGTTTTAACTAGAACCTTTTAAGTGAAGAGCTGACAAATATATGTCCGTTGTGGTGAAATCTTAAAAATAATGTCATGCGTATAATGTTAGCACTCAGACTATGTGAAATGCTACTCCACACCAATTTTTAGCTCAATACAAGAAAAACTGATTGTTACATAGCCAGTGAGGTCGATTAACTGTGGACGCCATCTTAATTTGGGTTGGCTCCAAAAGATAATCGGTTGTAGATGCACTTTCCAAGAGTTTCACAAACTTTTGTCCTGTGATTTATGGGATATTTTGCTAACAGACAGTGTTGACTCAAATGGCAACGTTTTAAACAAAAGTCTTGCAAGATTAGTTAGTGCTCAAGTTATGTGTTTAGCATAACTCTCAGCTACTACACCACCAATTTTTAGTTCAGTACATGTAAAAATGACTTAGTAATAGCAGTTTTTGTGTTTTTCAATGTTGATCGGCTGTGGCAGCCACCTTGTACCTTTCAGCAGCAAGTTATAGATGCTGAATACAAGCTTGCTGTCATCAATTGTATTTTTATGACTTATCAGTATTCTTGGTGGCACTTAATGGAAGTCATTGGTGCAAGTGGACAAATCGCTAAAATTAACTGTGCACTTTTATGGGTGATTTATTAAAGATTTTGATAACAAATACTTAAATAAAGACCAATGATAAGTAAGCACCATAGACAGGGTAGAACATGTGACACCTATAACTGTGATTAGCAAAAAAATTCACACTGAAACATCCAATATAAAACCAAACCAACAATGGGCCAAATAAACATCCTTGTGGCACACCGGTTTTAAAAATAAGATGGCTTGACTGAATAATTATTGTTTTGTTCCATAAAAATGTTTTCTTCAGTCACAGCACTTTAGGTTTTTGACATAACTGTGTTGGATTATTTTAATTATTTATCATTTAGATGTTCATGTAGGATTCTTATAGTTTTTTATGTACATATTTTCAGTGTTTTCATACAACCTTGGGACATGTACCAACAACAGAAACAAGTGCTCCCAGTTTGCAGACTGCAGAGACTATTCAAGTGGATATTGCTGCCACTGCAGACCGGGCTACTACGGCAATGGAATACAGTGTGTAGCGGAAGGTACGGTTCTGTTTCTGCTGTTGTTGTTTTTTTAATACTGGATCTCTGGATCCAAAACAAATCAATTAACTTCTGTTGCTGAAAGCAGTTAAAGCTACTAAAAAGCTTTGCAAGTTGTATTGTTTTTTTGTTGTTGTTGTTTTTTGTTTTGTAAAATGCAATGATTTTGTAAATACTGATTCAGCATCCACACTATTGCTGTCCTGTTTAAAAAAATTATTTTTGCAATCTACCTACTTTTGCAGACTTGCTTTATTTCAGCTGTTCATATATGAAAACATTCAGCTCATTTCAGGAGATGGGTCCTATGACTTTTTTTTGTCTTACTTTTATACTTTTTAAGATATTTAACATTATTTACAAATATTTATTTTATATAGAATGTATTGCTATATCTCAATTTCCTTTAAAATATTGTTTATTTTATTGTATCTGCTGGTACTCACACTATTTTTTTTTATCTTGTGTTACTTTTACTTATTACCTTCCATTCTGCTACTTTATTTGTTTCAGCTACCATTCTGGAACTTTTAACTTTAGTTACTGTTAGGAAGCGTTTTGGATTTTTTTAGCTTTTAGCTAGCTTATAGCTACTTTTAACTTCCAGCTATAACTACTTTTGGCTTTGAGCAAGCATTTAGCTCTTTTTAGCTAGCTTTGAACTAACTATTTACTGCTTTAGCTTTTAAATACTTTTAGCTACCTTTTCACTATTTTAATCTCTTAGCTAAGCATGCACTGCTTTTAGCTAGTTTAGTTAATTTTATTTTTTAGCAAGCTTTTTGCTACTTTTAGCATTTTGCTAATGTTTTGATTCATTTAGATTTAACAACCCAGTTTTAGCTTCTTACACAAATTTCAGCAGACATTTAGCACTCTGCATCTATACTGCCTTTTTGGGAGGAATAAAAAAAAGCTACTTCTCTGGTTCGTCCTGAACATGTGGCAGATGTCCAAATACTGGATAATCTTTTAGCAGCTGTAAAGATTCTCACATGCACAGTTTGTGCGCGCTGTATTTTTTTCACAAATGCTTTCAACATGCTCAAAGATTGATGTGATGTTTCTAGAGTTTGAATGATGAGACATGTCTGCCCCATATGCCACTAACTTGTTTTTAACTTTTTTTTTATTCAGGAAAACCTCAAAGAATGAATGGTAAACTATATGGGAAACTATATGCAGGCGATTCCCTGTTCCCGGTGGAGTTCAGTGGCAATGATCTCCACTCGTACGTCGTGGTCAACGACGGACGATCGTACGTTGCCATCAGTGGCATTCCTGAGTCTGTCGGGCCCTCCATGTTGCCTCTGTTGGCCCTGAGCAGTGTTATCGGGTGGACATTTGCTTTGGAACAGCCTGGCTACAGGAATGGATTCAGTATCATTGGTGAGAAAAAAAAAAAAAGATTAAGGTTTCACTCAGCATCGTTTTTAAGACAAAAGAAAACTTTTAACACAAGAGAATCATAGAATTTAGTATATGCTAACATTCTTAGCTACCCTTCTTCAACATTGATGGTAGTACCTCACTGGACTGCAAATGTTGAAAACTAGCATGTTTTTAATTAAGCTTTGACTGCTTATATACTTATTAAAGGTCGGCGGATGTGAGCGGCTGAATAAAAGAGGCAGAAGATCGGAGCTGAGGTGGTGTTTGTCTTGTCGTGGCTGTCAAAGCGCATTAAATCCCTGCTTCTGCCTGCATTCTGCATTATTCAGACACGGACCCTGCTCTGACATGTCTGCTTTTTAGATCTCACCTGTTTGGGTCGTTGGGCACAAGCGTCCGCTGAGTGCAGCGGCTGAACGTCCGTTTGTGCGATGGATTACTTCCTGGCAGTACTGGTAGCTCCATCTGAAGCTTAACTGACCTTTATTTGACCTCTTTCAAGGCCGGTCAGCTCACTGTCAAATGGCCGCATGCGGTTGGTGAATGTGTGTCAAGCCACGTTGCCATATAATTGGATTGTATGGCAAGCCATGTTGCCATATAATTGGATCGTCAGCTGCGCCCGTCCGCTGATGCAATCAAAAGCCCGTCACTGACCCGTCCCGCCCATCCAGCACATTACTATGGCCCGGCCCAAATTCGGGTCGGCCTGGGCTGGGCTTCGGGCCCGGATTAGAAATGACAGCTCTAGTCCCTGAAAAGTCTACAAGTGTTGCAGACCAATGATATACCAACCTTAAACTAGTAGACTGTCTCACTGGGCTGAGACTGTTGGTGACGAATTGTGAAGAGCGTTTTTTGAGGGAGTTTTGAACATGACTTGAAACATTCACTAGGGTTCTTCATGTATAGGGTCTTATTATTGTTTCACTTGAATTTTGAGACAAATGTCCTCTCAAAATACTCACAGTACTGTCATGGGCATCCAGAACCTATTTTGAGCATTTTCAAATTAGTGTCTTTATTTCCACAGCTGTTTTTGTTTACTCCTGGTGAAATTTGTCAAAATTGACCAGGGTTTTTAGTAGCCCAGAGAGATATCACCATTAACATGCATGAACACTTTTCACATGACTTCGGCTGTAACGGAGACAAGGGTCTTAACGTTAGCCTTCTCTTCGCTGTCTCCTGTAGGGGGCGAGTTCAAGCGGCAGGCTGAAGTGACCTTTTTCCCTGGGAATGAGAGGCTGACAATCAGGCAGGAGTTCAAGGGCACAGATGAGCTGGACCACCTGGTGGTGAGCACCACCATGGACGGCCGGGTCCCTGAGGTGCCTCTTGGCTCCACCATTCAGGTCGATCCATACACTGACATCTACCAGTACAACAACAACTGTAAGATATGGCTAAGGTGCAACGTCTCCAGTTCTTTTCGCTAATTGATTTAAGGTACTTATGTGACAATTCTACATTTCAGTGATCACCTCGTCCTCTACGCGGAAATATATAGTGAATATGCCTGATGGGTCCACTGAAACCAGGAGCTATCAGCGTCGCGAGACCATCACCTTCCAGAGCTGCCAGCACGACGAATCTCTGCGAGATGTGAATACCCAGATGCTCAAAGTGGACCAAATCTTTGTCTTCTTTGACTCTAATAATAATCTCCTTCGGTACGCCATGAGCAACAAGATTGGGGACGTCAACGGTGAGGGCGAGGAAAATGTTTAGTCTTCCTGTTTTGGTCTGCGCTCACTTCCTTCCTCAATCTTGCCTAATGAAGCGACATTCTTAGATTTGTAACAGAATTGTCTCACGATGTAATTTCTAAGGCGGTCAGCAAGAGGAGAACCCGTGTTTCACCGGAAGACACGGCTGTGACACCAATGCTGTTTGTCGACATGGTGAGGGGATCCATTTCACCTGCCATTGTGCTGCTGGGTTCAATGGGGACGGACGGACATGTTACGGTAAGAATGACACACACAAATAAAACCCTGCACTGTTTACATGATGAGTTTCTGATTAAACCCAGATTTAATAAAGTCTTCCTCCTGGGGGACAGAGGCAATCCCTCGCTTCAAGGCTGGGTTGACCAACCCGCTGTGGTCCCATATTACCAGCCCATGGTCTACAGAACCAGCAGTCTTTTACGTGAGAGACCAAACAGGAAGAACACACAGTGGAGAAAGGAAGGAAATCTTTCAGACAGATCCTGTTGTTAAACAATTAGAGCATCTTATCAAGCTCCTCCCTTTGAACTTCATCTGACAGTGAAGGAGCTGATCTGACAAATCCAGACTCCGGAAGTCAAATCTGCACCTAATCTTGGGGATTATTAGCCAGTGATAACCAATCTTTTTCTTTTTGTTGTCAGACATTGATGAGTGCAGAGAGACTCCTCACATCTGTGGGTCTAACGCTATCTGCAACAATCAGCCTGGGACTTTCCGCTGTGAATGTGAGGAGGGGTATCAGTTCGGCAGCGATGGACGGACTTGCATTGGTAACAGATGTTTGTGTTTACAAGTTAAACTAGAAAAAAAAGCATTTTATGTGAAAAGGCCGTGTGAAAACAATCGCAACAAAAGCAAGAAGTAGCTAAACAAAAGCCAAAAGCTGAAATACTCAAAATTAAAAGCAACTGAACAGTAGCTATAAGCTAAAACCAGTAGAATGGTAGCTATAAGCTAAAACCAGTAGAACGGTAGCTATAACCTAAAATCATGAAAACAATAGATGAAAGTTTAAATGATAAAGACAATATCTGAAGGCTATTTGTAAAAGAGTAGCTAAAAGCTAAGACAGCTAAAAATTTGCTAAAACTAGAAAAACAGTAGATAAAAGCTAAAATTATTGGAACAATAGCTAAAAGCTAAAACCAGAAAAACAGTAGTGGAAAGCCAAAATAGTTTCAACAGTTACTAAAAGTGGCATTTTGTAATAGCTGCAAGCTAATGTAGCTAAAAGTTAGAAGCAGTGGGCAGTAGCTCAAAGCTTCAATTTATACAACACTAACTAAAAGTTATAACTAGCTCAATATCTATATGCTAAAATCAGGAACACAGTAGCTAAAAAATAACATTTATAAAGCAGTAGCCAAAGCTAAAACCAGCAGAATAGTAGCTATAAGCTAAAACCAGTAGAATTGTAGCTATAAGCTAAAACAAGTCGAATGGTAGCTATAAGCTAAAACCAGTAGAATGGTAGCTATAAGCTAAAACCAGTAGAATAGTAGCTATAAGCTAAAACAAGTAGAATGGTAGCTATAAGCTAAAACCAGTAGAATAGTAGCTATAAGCTAAAACAAGTAGAATGGTAGCTATAAGCTAAAATCAGGAAAACAGTAGATGAAAGTTTAAATGATACAGACAATATCTGAAGGCTAACGTTTGTAAGAGTAGCTAAAAGCTAAGACCAGCTAAAAAATTAGCTATTAGCTAAAACTAGAAAAACAGTAGATAAAAGCTAAAATTATTGGAACAATAGCTAAAAGCTAAAACCAGAAAAACTGTAGTGGAAAGCCAAAATAGTTTCAACAGTAAGTAAAAGTGGCATTGTGTAATAGCTGCAAGCTAATGTAGCCAAAAGTTAGAAGCAGTGGGCAGTAGCTTAAAGCTTCAATTTGTACAACACTAACTAAAAGCTATAATTAGCTAAACATCTATATGCTAAAATCAGGAACACAGTAGCTAAAAATTAACATGTCTAAAACAGTAGCCAAAGCTACAACTAATAGAACAGTGACTAAAATCTAAAATTAGGAAAACAATACATAGAACTCAAAATCATCAAATTCATGTTTAAAAGCTAAAATTAGCAGAAAAGTAGCTTTGAGCTAAACCCAGAAACACAGCAGATTAAATGTAAAAAGGTCACAACTGTAGCTAAAAGATACAGTTTGTGAAACAGTAGCTAAAAGCTAACACCAGAAAAATAGCGCATGAAATCTAAACCTGTCAGAAAAACTGTGGATGAAAGCTAAAATCGTGAAAACGATACAATACTTAAAAGCTAAAATGAGCAAAACAGTTGCTAAAAGTAAAAAAATGAAGCATGTTGGAAAAGACTTCACACAAAGGAAAACTTTGAGCACAAAGTTAATTTACAGAGATTCCTGCATTTCCATGAGAAAAACATGTAAATAATGTTAAACAAAACAAACACCAGAAGTCGTAGCTTATGTATTACAATGGTGATGATAACAAAAATGCACTTAATAAATCTATAAATAAACAGGATGTATTTGGATGAAAAATAACCAACACTCACCTCTCCCATAGGACAACAGTATGAAGGGGAGGGTTTAAGGGGCGCAAACTATTTAACAAAACAATACCACAGAAGAAGAAATAAAAAGGAGGGGCTTACAATCTTAAAGTCACACGCTTATATCAATCACAGTGGTTTCTAAAAGTGTTTACAGTCGCGTATGGACAATCTGAATGTGTCATTATAACATAATAGAAATACAACCTATAACCATGAAAACAACAGTTTGAACGCCAAGATGGAAGTATGAATAGCTCTTCTTCTTCTTTGTAGAAGTCGATCGACCTGTGGACCACTGCGACGAAGGCACCCACACCTGTGATATTTCTGAGCGCGCTCAGTGCAGCTACACTGGAGGCTCCTCCTACATTTGCTCCTGCCTGCAGGGCTTTGTGGGGGATGGACGCACCTGCCAAGGTACTGAATGTCAATGTTGGATTATCCACAAACATAACCAGCTGCATGATCTGTCATCTATTAACCCTTGTTCTAAAAACATTTGGGATTTACAGAATTTAAACTATTTGTCTTTCAAAACAAAGCCTTTTCATGTGCTGCCTTCAGATATAGACGAGTGTCAGCCCGGCAGGTGCCATCAAAACGCAGTGTGTGTCAACACCCAGGGTTCTTTTGTCTGCCAGTGCCAGCCAGGCTACAGTGGGAACGGCATCCACTGCTCTTCAGGTGAGACTTTTGTGTTAATGAAAAACATTTGAAAAACAGAATTACATTTGAAAAATTGGAATTACATTTGGGGCAGCAAGGTGGTGCAACTGGTAGAGCTGCTGCCTCTCAGCGAAAAGGTTGCCGGTTCAAATCCTGAACCGGGGGGCCTTTCTGAGTGGAGTTTGCATGTTCTCTCGTGCATGCGTGGGTTTTCTCCGGGTACTCTGGTTTAATCCCATAGACCAGAAACATGCATGTTAGGCTGATTGGTAACATTAAAATTGTTCCTAGGTGAGTGAGAGCGTGAATGGTTGTTTGTCTCTATGTGTCCCTGTGATGGACTGGAGACCTGTCCAGGGTGTACCTCGCCCCTCGCACAGAGATTGATGGACATGGCACTGGTGACCCCCGTGACCCAAAATGGAAGAAGCGGGTAAAAGATAATGGATGGATGGATGGACATTTGAAAAAAACTGAATTGCGTTTAAAAAGAACTTCCGGTTTGTCTTAATGTAACTCCGTTTTTTCTAGTGTGATTCCGTTTTTTCAAATGTTGTTGTGTTTTAGTTGTTTTTGTTGTGTTTTTTTCTCAAATGTTTTTCATTTACACCTTAGTGCCATGCACCGTACAGAACACAAAGTTCTTTCTACAGCAGGTTTGGAAAAGCTGAATCAACTTTCACACTTTTAATTTCCTGTTTTTTTTTTTACGAATTTTGCAATTGAACAACTTCTGCACATGTTGTGCCGTTTTAGCTGAACAAAACATTTATCTCAATCAGGAGAATTTCAGAACTTTTTCAGAGGGATTCATTGAGATTGCTTTTATTCAAAAACATTAGTTTCAGCATACTGCTTTACTTTTGTCTTTATGCTTCTTTTAATTTTTAGCTAGTCTTTTGCTACTTAAGCTATTAGCTAGTTTGATGCTTTTCGTTACCAATTGGCTACTTTCAGCTTTTAGCTAACCTTTTAGCTTTTATCCAACCTTTTGCTACTTTTAGCGTCTTGCTAACTTTTGATACTTTTAAATAGCCTTTTGCTACTTTTACAGTTAGTTAATCATTTGCTATATTTAGCTAAAATATTAGCTCTTAGCTAGCCTTTTGATACTTACTAGCTTTTTGCTGCTTTTTGTTTTTAGCTAGCATTTTGATACCTAAATTGCTTTTTGCAACTTTTACATTTAGCTAATCATTTGCTATATTTAGATAAAATATTAGCTCTTACCTAGCCTTTTGATACTTACTAGTTTTTGCTGCTTTTGGTTTTTAGCTAGCCTTTTGATACCTAAATTGCTTTTTGCTACTTTTAGTTTTTAGGTAGTCTTTTTAAGTATATTTTAGCTTCTTGCTGGCCTTTTGATGCTTTTTGCAAACTTTTTGCTACATTTAATTTTAGCTTTTAATCAGACTTTTCCTGCTTTTAACATCTTGCTAGCATTTTGTTGTTTTTAGCTAGCTTTAGATACTTTTAACTAAACTTTTTAGCAAGTCTTTTGCTAAATTACCCTTAAACCTTTTATCTTTTAGCCAGCCTTTTGCTACTTGTAGCTATTTTCTAGCCTTTAATTGATGCTTGTAGGTTAGCTATAATTTTTCCATTTTAACTTTTAGCTATACTTTTAAAACTTAAAGCTGGCTTTTTCCTAACTTCTACCTTTTATCTAACCTTTTGATAACATTTGCCTCTTGTTAGCCTTTCAGCACTTTAAGCTTTTCACCACTGCATTATGCTAACTTTAGCTTTCAGTGTTCCTCTTCCTTTAACAACCCAATTTCAGCTTTTTCATTAAATTTCAGTAAAATTATTCAGAACATTTTATTCAGTTCCAGGTCTGGTTTTAGTTTTCTTTAAAGAATTTACTAAATGAGTCATCGATACACAGGAAACATAGAACATTTGTCGATGGTGTTTGGTTCAGATTGAAAAACATTTTAATGCTAAAATGTAACTAAAGCAAAACAAGCTTTTTAACTAGTTTATAAGATTATTTGTTTGTCTTTTATTTGTTTTTCCACTCCTCTTTCAGAGAGGACCAAGACTCGATGCGAGACCCACAGAGACAGTCTTCTTGGTGGGGCTGGGTTCGGTCCACCACGGGCCCCCCGACCTCCTGTCGGACAGTACATCCCAGAGTGTGACGTTAACGGTGATTACGTGCCCACCCAGTGCCACGGCAGCACCGGGTACTGCTGGTGTGTGGACCGTCACGGACTAGAGATCGACGGGACGCGCTCTGCTCCCGGCAGCAGACCGATGTGTGAGTACGATAAGAACGCAACTCTGCTGACGTTCCAGGACGATATCGTCATGTTTAACTAGCTGCTGCCTGTTTGCCTCGTTTGTAATCTCTGTTAGGTGTTGACCACAACATCGCGCCCACACCTGTTGGGCCTCGGCCCCGACCCAACGTCCATCTCCCTCCAGGGACACACCTGCTGTTTGCTCAGAGCGGCAGAATAGAGCACATCCCATTGGACGGTTACGATATGAAGAAGGATGATGCTAAACCTGTCCTTCACGTCCCAGTAAGTTACTTACGAACAAAAATGCATATCGCCCGCCACCTTTTAGGTCAAAGTTTTAAACTACGATCATCTTATTTTTTAAACTAATTCGATCTTATTAATAAAAAGGTATTAAGTTTTAGTATTCTTGGTCAAATGTTGAGTATAATAGTCCCTCGCTACTTCGCTGTTTGTTTATCGCAGACTCGCTCTATTGCGGTTTTTCAAAATAAGATTGGACATGACACACAATTGCCCGATTGATGGATGAGCCGCACAATCGGCATTGATTTTTTAAAATTTAAAATAAATTATTTAAAATTATTTAGCACCTGCTGCACCTTTGTGCAGCCCATACTGCAGGATAAGCTTCCTGCTGCAGCTGATCAGCTGTTCACCGTGCAGAGCGGTGAAGTGGGCGTGGCCAAGAGAGCTTGCAGGTGGCTGAAAGCAGCGGAGGCAGAGAGCTGAAATCATGACATTCTGTGCTCTTATAGAGCGCTTAGAGTTTAGAAACATTGTTTAGAATATTGCAAGAGTGTGGGAAGGGTTTAAAATGTATATATATATATATATATATATATATATATATATATATATAATAAAATAAACTACTACTTACTACTTGTACTACTATTTTTACTTTGCGTTTTTTCACTGCAATAAACGAGGGACTATTGTACATTGTTTTGCATAGTTTTGCAAGATGTCTAGTGATCTACTCTTGGTTGGTCGTGACTCTCAGCTACTACCACATCAAGTCTTACCTCAGTATCTGTAAAACTGACAAAGTTAAAGGTATTTTTGTGTTTGCCAAGGTTTTCTAAATGTGGCGGACATCTTGTATCAGACTGACAAGAGGAACAAGACAACAGTTATTCCTTGTAGCGTTTTCTCCGGCTGCAACTCCAGTTCGTTTTCTTCTTGGCTCTAAAACTTGCTTCATTCCTACCAGATTCCCAGCTGCTCCGTGCATTAAAGGCTTACACTTTATTGGAGTCACATTGTGGTATTCCCACTAATGAATAACATACGTCCAACATCTTTGGAATCGCTGTCTGTTTTTTTGTCACTACACTGATTTCCAAACCAGCTGGCTTGAAGTCCGGCCACACTGCTGGGTTTGTTTTTAGTTAGTTTACAACTAAGTCTAGACAAAAACACAAAAAAAAACCCACATCTGCTTCAAGTTTTGTCTGATAAAATGCAACTTTTTTTGGCTGAACCCCCCTCCACAGGGAAACGTTATCATTGGAGTTGCCTATGACTGCGTGGAAAAAATGATTTATTGGACGGAAATAACGTCTCCTTCAATTAGCAAGGCCAGCGCAGATGGCGGGGAGCCCACCACTATCATCAGATCCGGTAGTTTCACTTGTACTCTTCTTATTTTTTTATGAATAAACAACATAAAACTTGACGTGTAAAATGTGTCCTCCTGACAGATTTGGAGAGCCCAGAAGGTATCGCGATCGACCACTTGAGCCGAACGATGTTCTGGACCGACTCTATGAAGGATAGGATCGAGGTGGCGTCTCTGGACGGGTCCCAGCGTCGTGTCCTCATAGACACAGATCTTGTGAACCCTCGAGCGATCATCACTGATCCTGAAAGCGGGTGTGTAGAAGGCTTACATTATGTTTTACGATGACTTCCTAATACATTTGTAAAGCTACAAGTTGAGTACTAAAGTTATTCATAGCAAAAGTATGAAATCAAACATTAAAAGGTTACCCTGAAGTATACAAAACCAACCAGGAGCAAGCCTTTGAGTCAGTAAGGGAGGTAGTCACAGAGCTGAGTTGCCAAGTATGTGTCAAGTGGGGGGGCGGAGCCTGTAGCGCTTCACTCTAAACACATATCGCAGCAGATCGCAGCTGACTCAAGTAGTTAAACATACTCATAGCAAAATTTGAAATCCAGTGTAAAAAGGTTGTCGAGAACTATCAAACGATGCAGTTTGAAGGAGCTTACTTCGGTAGTTTTCCAGATACGTCGATGTGCGATTCCAAAACGAGTAAATACGTACTAACGCATCAAAACTCAGGTTGTTCAAAGAGCTATCTACAACAGGTAAGATATAATTCGTTCGTAATGTTTCCACAGAGCCTCCCTTTCAAAAACAGTTACAACAAAGTAGTGGAAGTGCGAAAAACTGATGCTAATACATATGAATATTTAAATTGAATATTTATGACTTTGGTGGTTTGTCAGTGAGCTCACAGCGACGATGTCTTTCCAACAGAAATCTTTACTGGGCCGACTGGAATCGCGACGCCCCCAAGATAGAAACCTCCTACATGGATGGGACCAACAGAAGGGTTCTGGTTAAGGACAACCTTGGTCTGCCGAATGGACTGACGTACGACCATCAGAGTTCTCTGCTGTGTTGGGCAGACGCTGGTAAGTTCCAGGTGGATGACAGATCCAAGATGTCTGCTTTGTGATGAGTCCTGAGGGAGCTCTCTCGCCTGCAGGTACACATAAACTGGAGTGCGTGAATCCTGGTCGGGGAGATCGCAGCACGGTTTTAGAGGGGATTCGGTACCCGTTTGGGATCACGTCAATTGGAAAGAACATCTACTACACTGACTGGCAGAGGTTTGAAACTTTCTTTAATTGAACATTTATTTTAACGCGCTCCTTGTCCGGACTGTTGGTTTAGGAGGACGGCCATGTTTTAGTAGGTTTGCAGTTGAGTCGTACTCTTCAAGATGGTGGACTAAGCAGAGCTCTGCAGATATAATTTTATAATTTAACCCTACTTTAAACTTCTAAACAACTTTCTCTCTGACCTGTCTGATGTGTTCCTTGGGCTTCATGATGGTGTTTGATCACTAGTGTTCTGTAGTAAACTTCTGAGGCCTTCACAGAACAGCTGGATTCATACTGAGATTAAACCACTCACAGGTGAATGCTAAGAGCTAAAAATGTGGCTTATTAAGAAAAACAAAACCCTGTTATTAGAAAACATGATCAGAACAAAGCTAAAATTATAAAGATAAAAGCTAAAACCATCAAAACTGTAGCTTAAAACAGCAACTAAAAGCCAAAATCAGCAGAACAATTGCTAAAGGCCATTAGCTGTCAAATCAATGGCTAAAAGCTAAAATTAGATAATTAGTAGCTAAAAGCTAAAATGAGCAAAACAGAAATGAAAATGTAAGACCAGTAAGAAAGTAGCTAAGTGCTAAATTTACAAAATTCAACAAATAAAATTAAAAAAGCAAAACAGTAGCTAAAAGCAAAAAATAGCTAACTATTGTTATAAGCCATAAATGAGCAAACTAGCTGCTGAAAATGAAAATTATTAAATTAGTAGCTAAAACCTAAAGTAAGCATAACGTAACTACAAGATTAGATCAGTAACATGGGAGCTAAGAGCCTGATTTAATGAAAAAGTAGCTAAAAGACAAGACTGGCAAAACAGATAAAAGCAAAATTTGGCACAAGAGTTGCTAAAAGTTAAAATTAGCAAATATTTTGCTAAAAGCTAAAGTTGTCAAAATCATATCTAAGTAGCTAAAAGCTGGTTTTAGCAAAAAAACAGACAAAACATTTGCTAGAAGCTAAATTTGAAGCTACAAGCTAAAACAAGCAAACAGTAGCTAAAAAGTGACTATCAAAACACTATCTAAAAGTTAAAGTTGTAAAAACAGTAGCTATAAGCAAAAATTCGCAAATAAAGAGCAAAAATTGGAAAAATAGCTTAAAGCTAAGACCAACTAAACAGTAGCTAAAAGCTGAAAATGACAAATTCTCTACTAATTTGAATGAGGAAAAGAATATATATAAAAGTAAATATTTCAACTACAGTAGTCCCTCGTTTATCGTGGGGGATCCGCCCTGCGATAAGTGAAAAACCACCAAGTAGGAATAGTAGTATAAGTAATAATTAATTTTAATATTTATATATAGATATTAAAGCGTTTTAAACCTTCCTACACTCTTGCAATATTCTAAACAATGTTTCTAAATTCTAAATGCTCTAAAAGAGTCATGATTTCCCTCTCTGTGCATCCGCTGCTCCCAGCTACCTGCAAACGCTCTTGGCCACGCCCACTTCTCCGTTCTGCACGGTGATCAGCTGATCAGCTGTTCAGCTGCAGGAGGAAGTTTATCCTGCAGTAAGTGCTGCACAGAGTCGCAGGAGGAAGCGTTCTCTGCAGTTGTGGGCTACACAAAGGAGCAGCAGGTGCTAAATAATTTATTTTAAATAAAAATTCCATGCCGTTCGTCCATCAATCAGCCAACTGTGTGTCATGTCCAATCTTATTTGGAAAAACCGCGATAGAGCGAATCCACGATAAACGAACCGCGATGTAGAGAGGGACTACTGTGTTTCAAAAAAGTGCAACAAACCAAAAGTCATAGCTGTACTGTCCTAAACGAGCCGAACGTTTTGATGTGTGGCAGTAAAACGGAAAAACAACAATGCTGACTCAGCATTTTAATTCGGCGTATCAGAGGTAAAGGTGGTCGAAGACAAACGCACGCCACACTTTTCAAATCGTGTTTGTAACAAAACAAGTGCTCTACATTGTTTTGGTTCATCGCATGAAATGCAACACTTCGAAGTTTGTGTTCATAACGGGATAAACCCCGGAACGGTATGAACACTTCGTCAAGAAGGGTTTGCAAGCTTTAATGCCGTTGCATCAGGACGGCCTTCAACCTCAGCCCACTGCGGAGAGTGAGGGTGTAAATCTGGCCCGGTGGAGTCGGGACTGGATGGCTCAGGGGTCACGCTCCAAAGCTCGGACATTCCCAGCCTGAAACTATTGAGCTCTGTATTCCCTCTGAAGAAGAGCGGGGGTTGGGCTTGTTTAGCGTGGACATGGGAGTGCGAAAGAATCCTAAAAACTGACAGCTGCTTGCAATTTCCCAGCCCAGGCATCTGTGAGTGATCTACCCGGGGCCTCACTGTGATCTCAGCAGGACCTTACAAGAAACGGTTGAGCGATTGTGTCAGAGGAGCTGCTTTAGCAGCGCAGACGGTTCATCTCGTCGTCAGTGAACCCGATGCAGAACGTTTCTGAGCTCTTGTGATGATTGTGTTCACAACAGGGACGCCGTGATTGTGGTGGACCGCTTTACCGGGCAAGAGTCGGACGAGTTCCACCCTCAGAAACGGACCAGGCCGTATGGGATCACCACCGCTTACGCCCAGTGTCTTTCAGGTAGCCTTCCACATGAAAAACATCAAACATTTTATTTATTTTTTTTACAAAGCCAAACACGAGAAGTTTTTGCCTGTGTCTGTGTATATTTGTCATGGTAGCAAAGTATCCAATGAACCACTGGATGGATTTTAAAGCATTTCCCCGACCATTCTGGGTTTAGTCTAATTCAAGATGGCTGCCACAGCTAACCCTCCTTGTCAGACACGAGCTAGCTGAGGAGTGACGTTGGCCTCAGCTCAGCTCTGTGGCCTCCACCTACTGAAGAATTCAGAGAAAACACATCAAACATGTTCAACCCGAGGTTTTCTCCGTGACCTGGAGGAATTTTGCCCGCTGGTGTTTATTTTTCTTATAAGCCGAAGGAATGACGGACGGTGAAGTTAAGTACCAGGCTTCGCCCTCCCTTAGATAAGGCTGAGCGTCTGAGGCGAAGGTGGAGTCGAGGGAGAGGGCCTCCAACATCTGGAGTTTGCTTTGGACGCGTTCAGTGCATGGAAAGACTCTGCTTCCCCCTGCTTCCTGCTACCAGGGCTTCGTAATGAATAATCCAGATTTAAATCCAGATTAGTGTTTTTGTGTCAGGATCTTTGTTTCCTGGTGATTTTTCTGGTGCTTCTTTGTGTTTATCCCCTTTTGGTTTTTATGTTTTATTGTCTGTTTTGTGTTCCTCGTGTTTTCACTTGAAATGTTTTCCCCTCTGTGCCACCTCAGTCAGTATTGTTCCACAGCTAGTCTCTGCTCCAGAGTCTGGCCACGCCCACCTACACCTGTCCTCGCCTGTTAGCCCAGGTGTCTCCACTTCACTCATTAGCTCTAGTCCGTTTAGACACTCAGCTTCACCTCACCTGTGGTGCTCTTACACCATGTACGGTTCTCCTTGTGCCTCTTTGTATAGCCTTGTTTTGCTTCTTCGTACCTCATTGTTTTGCCTTTTCGTACCTTCTTTTGTAGCTGCTTTGTACCTCCTTGTGCCTCTTTGTACCTTCTTGTGCCTTTTGGTATCTCCGTATACCTCTTCATACCTCTTTGTTT
>NC_056498.1:48936204-48938426 GCF_014905685.2 Nematolebias whitei
TAGTATCTCCATATACCTTTTTGTTTTGCCTCTTTGTACCTCCCTGTTCCTCTTTGTACCGCTTTGTGTCATCATGTTTTAATGTCTTGTGCTTTCTCTTCATACCTCCCTGTTCCTCTTTGTACTTTGTACCTCCTTGTGCCTCTTTGTACTTTGTACCTCCCTATGCTTCTTTGTACTTGTGCCTTTTAGTATGTCTGTGTACCTCTTCATACCTCCTTGTTTTGTCTCTTTGTAACTTCCTGTGCTTTTTAGTACTTCCGTATACCGTTTCATACCTCTTTGTTTTGCCTCTTTGTACCTCTCTGCTCCTTTTTGCACCTCCTTGTACCTCGTCATACCTTTTCGTGCATTTAGTATCTCCGTGTACCTCTTCATACCTCCTCGTTTTGCCTCTTTGTACCTCCCTGTTCCTTTTTGTAACTCTTTGTGCCTCTTGTGCCACCTTGTGTCTTATTTTAGGATTTTGTAAGAGTTTGCAGCCTTTGACAGTTAAGAAAACAATACAGTGTTTATATTGAAGCTTCTTATGTCAGTCTGCGTTTCTGGGTCATCTTGCAATATCTTGACGAGATTGTGCACGTTATTTATGAGGTTGAACCAAAATGACTCTTCATTCCTTCTCATGATGTTAGTTTAAATGTGGCGGCGGGCAACATGCATTCCTTCAAGCTGTTTAATGACAAGTCTTCTTTTTCGCTTCAACAGGTCAAAATTACTGTTCTGGGAACAACGGAGGATGCACTCACCTGTGTTTACCGACACCAACCGGCCGCTCCTGCAAGTGTCCCGACAACGCCGCGGCCACCGGCTGTATCGAGAGCGGCTACTGAGGGGAAGCCGTGAAATCTGGAGCCGCTCAGCGTTACTAAATTTTAACCGCTGAAAACCGAATGAAGTTAATGGTGCCTTTTACCGTTCAGTGTTATTTCTTATGTATAATTTTATTTTTTTAATTTTGACACCTACACAAGTCACAGCCACCCCTGAGATCTACTAATAGGTTTACCCTTTTTTATCCTGAGTGCACATAAACTGAGTCGAAAGCTCAAGGGATACATAATTTAATGTGAAATTTGTTGCAACAGTATCTCATTTCAGGTGTTACACTGTGCCGTGTTTGAATTACAGCTTCTTTTACGTTAAGAAACGGGGTGAAAACATCTGTGGCGCTGGTAGAATTACTTCACATCCTGACCGGCAAAAGAAATAAAAGTGTTTCTACCAGGCTGGTTACGTTCACTTGTCTTTTTTGTATGTAACACTGCCATCATGTGTTCAATAGTTTATTTACAGATGTGTTGCTTCACTTATGAGCATGAATAATATTCGTTTTAGGCTTTAATTGATTGATTTAACACCCCCGCAGAGTGATTGATTATACAACAAACAAATTCAATGGGCACTTTGTACACAAGTTTGTAGTTATTGTGTTTTTTTTTTATCTAAATATTAATACAAATACAAATGTTATGATTTTATAAATAATAGTTAACAAAAAAAAACTTACTTCACATGAGAAAACAATGTCAAAGATAAACAATGCTTATTTACAGTGATTCGTGAACGCACCACCACTCTGTGGTCCGAACACCAATGACGTGATTGGACAATTGTCCGCGTGCTGTCCAATAGGAAGCAAGACGCTAGAGATCGTCACGAGGGAAGATTAAAATTATGTGTATTACTCCCCTCAGACTTGTCTGCAAGGAAAAAATATATATTAGCTAAAGCGAATAAACGGTGTTAAACGTGTTGCTTTTTGTTCAATGTTATTTATTTTAATGTAGGCATTGTTTTTTCCCTTGTACTATGGAGTGTGATTCACTAGGATATTTCATGATTTATAATTAAAAGTTTAATCAATTTAATTTTTTTTTTAACTATTTTTAAGTTTAAATCAAAGCTATCATAAAAGTTGTTCATCTAGGTATTGGCGTTGGGCAAATTTTACTTTATAATTTTAAAACGGAGCTGCGATTATAGAGGTAAACGAAGGCGGGCGGTGTTGCCTTGCAGTCAAAGCTGAGGGCACAAAGTCCCATCAACATGACAAAACGAAGCTAGCGTTTATGTAGCTTTAATTCACTGGAAACCGAGGTATGCTGAATTTTATTTTAATCTTTAATGTAAATATAGAAATAGAAAGCGTGTAGCTCCATTCTGGTTGCACAGAGGGTTTTCTCTGACGACATTAAATTTATTTTACAGTTCTAGCAGTT
>NC_056498.1:48948426-48965000 GCF_014905685.2 Nematolebias whitei
TTAGATCAGTGAGGATCTCAAATTGGCCAAAACAACATTATGTAACCAGAACATGCAACACTCTCTCTTAGACCTCTGTCAAGTTCTACTCTGCCAGAGAGGAAGCTCTGCCATCGTGGGTGACTCGGCTCCCATAACTGGGTCTCCAGTGATCACTGGGCTAAATGAAAGCACACGGTACGGACCCCGTGTCTCCGAGCAGGAACCAAGCTCTAAGTGGCAATTTGCAAACATGTTTTGTTTTTCATGCTACATAGCTATAAGTAGGGTTTTTAGTTTTTACATCTGAAGCTGCTCTGTGCATCTTCGGCTGGTTGTGGGAATGCTGAGTCAGCAGTATTGTTAATCTGGTATATATATATTTCTGTATTTTTGCAATTTACTTCTGAATAGTTTCTGCTATTTTAGCTATTCATAGATCAAAACATTCAACTTATTTTGGAGGAGAGTGCTGCGACGTTTGGTTTTTGTAACTTTTATACTTGTTGAAAAATTGAACTTATCAACTTTTCCCCTCAGAAATGATTGATCTCTTAAGCTCCTTCAGAAAACGTCTGTTTGAAACCAACTTAATCCACTGACTCGATTGTTTTATGTTACTTGAAATTATTATTTAAATTATTATTTAAATTATTAGCTACCGCTCTGCCTCTTTGACCTTTTTGCTACTTTTGACATTTAGCTGGCATGTAGCTATTTTAACTTAGCCTTTTGTTATGTTTAACTTTAAGCTAGCCTTTTAACTTTTAGCTGTTCTTGTACTATGAGCATTTAGCTAGCTCCTTTTTATCATTAGCATCTACCCAACTCCTAGCTACTTTTAACATTTAGCATTTTGTTACTTTTATCTAAACATGCACTATTTTAGCTTTAATTAGCTTTTTAATAGTTTTAGCTAGCCTTTTGCTACTTTTAACTTTTAGCTAGTGTTCTGCTAATACTAGCTTTTAATTAGCATTTTGCTACTTTACCTTTGTATGTATGGTATATTTAGTATTTAGCCTTTTATGTTTAGCTTTAAGCTAATCATTTGATACTTTTTGCTAGCTTTAATCTTTCAGTTAGCTAAAAGCTAATAGCAGCAGAACACTGAGTTAAAAGTAGCTAAATAATTGATGAAAACTACTAGAAACAAAAGGATATTATATTATAGCTTTCAGATTTTAGCCACCTTTTTGCTGCTTTAACTTTTAGCTAACCTTTTTTATTACGTTTAGCTTCTAACTACCCTTTTACTATTTTTATCTGTAAGTTAGCCATTTGCTCCTTTAATAAGTGTTTTGCCTCTTTATTTAGTGTTTGCTACTTAGCATTTAGTTAGCATTTTGCTACTTTTACTTAGCTGTTTGTTTTGTTTAGCTTTTTGATACTTGAAGCTAAGCATAACAAAATCTAGCCTTGCGATACTTTTAGCTAGCTGTTTGCTACTGTTAGCGTTTTCTTCTTTTAGCATTTACGTAGCATTTTCTCTACTTTTAACTTTTAGTTAGCTTTTTGTAGCTTTTAGTTGTTACTAGCTTTTGGCTACTTCTCACTAGTCTTGTTTCTTTTTCAGCTTTTTCGGTAAATTTCAGCAGTAATTTTAACATATGTTTTTTAATTTGTACAGTTTTTCAGGGGAAATGAAAACCCACCAAAATGATGACTTTTACAAACAAATGGACTTTTATCAGGACATGTATATAAAATATTTAGAAAATTAATTTTGTTAAAATCCAACTTGTTTTTCTGCAGTTGAGAGAAAAGCCTCCTCCTGTCAGCAGAAATACGTTTAGAGCTTTTCTTCCTCTCCATCATTGAATCACTCTGGATGTTTGGTGCAGCATCTGCTGGATAAAAGCCTCGGAGGAAAAAACTAATCCTTGGTGGGAGAATTGGTTTTCTCGTGGATTAGTTGGTTTCCTTCTCCTATTTGAGGACTACAACAGCGCAGGTATGCAGATAAAGTCAGGTTAGGCTCAGAAGAATAATTAAATAGATCGAGTTTAGTTTACAGCTTCAGAGCTCAAATGGAAAACATTCTGGCAGCTTTGACGTCTCATCTCTGCGTTCACCTCTTCTCTCATCTGTTGATTTTTCTCTCGTTTCTCAACCTTCATGTTCTTTCCTCTCTTCCCCTCCAGTCTCAGCCATAACCCGTTCATTTCTCTTCTCCTCCCTTTCCGTCTCCTGACCGCCTGATGTTCTGTGACCCCCACCCACCTGCCCATCAGCTCCCATCACTGCTCTGGGTTTGGTTGTTGTCTCAGCTGTTGACGTGTCTCTGACCCTCCCTGACCCCGGTGAGTGTGGTCCACTCTGCACCTTCATCACCCGGCATCTGAGGTTATTTTAAAATTAAAGAAGAGCTTTTGGTTTATCATTAAATGTCTTTAAAAGTCATCTGAGAGGCTGAAACCTGGAGAAGAGCTGACTGTGACAGTTGAGACAAAGAGGAAGGCGTTGATTCATCAGAGCTGTGGTGTAAAGAAACCAGTTGGACACAAAATACCATTTTGAAAACCACTTTACGGAATATCAGAAACATAACCATGAACTCTAAATGACCTCTTATTTTGTGGTCCTGTCACTGTAACACAGCCGTTGTTAGTTTAAAACGAATGCCGCCAGATTTTACAGAATCTAATGTCGTCTTAACCTAAACTTTTTTTTTTTTTCTTGAAAGCCCCCAAAAAATAAAATAAAAAAATAATCAGCTGCGTTTGTAAAACGTTTTCATTTTTGTCTCATTGTCTAGATTGATTGCATTTCCTTCCTTAGGAAACATTTCTAAATCAAGTCCGCATTAAGTTCTTTTGATTTTAAGATCCGTATTTGTTTTTAAAAAAAAGTTGTTTTTAGTTTTGACTAACGGAGCATTTACAGTGTAAATTAAAGCCCTAGAGCTCCTTGAAGGAATGCATATCGCCCGCTGTGTTTCATGCCAGAGTTTTAGGTTAATGGCCGTTTTCCATGAGCTCGACTCGGCGCAAATTCAGTCATTTCATCAGGAGATCCCGCCTGCTTCCAGCTAGGTTCCTAGAACCTCCTCGGCTGAGGTTCTGAGTGAGTGGAGCTGAAGTTTTGACGTCTGCAGACTTCAGGCCACCGATTGGTTAGAGAGAGATGCCAATCATGAGCATCTCCTTCACAAGAATCAAACCCACCATTTTTTTTTTAAAGCATGCAGCATACACAATATTTCTGTTTGTGCCAGGAGACCAGATCTAGACATCTGGTCAGGAGGGCTGTGATCAGTCTTACATCAGGGAAACTAAACAGCCTCTGGCCAAAAGGATGAGCCAGCACAGAAGAGCACCATCGTTAGGCCAGGACTCTGCGGTCTACACTCACGCCTGAGGTCACTCTTTCACAGACAAAGATGTTCACATCCCACCCTCTTACAATGCTGTTGTTGCATCACTCGGCTCCCTGTGAATAGCAAGCAGCCATCAGAGCACTGACGACCAGCTGTTAGCCCGATGGTCCAACAGCTGGTTCTGGCTATCACCAGAAAACTGGTTGATTCACTTTGAGAAAGTGCTGCTTATAAGTTCTGAGACTGTTTGTTTGCAGCTCAGACTGACCAAGCCTTTTAGATAAAAGACGAAACGTTTAAAAAAAAAATAACCCGTCCAGAGGACCTGACTTAACTTTTAGATTTATCTGTTTGGATTATTGAACATGCGTCTGGACAATAAATACAGGAATTGTTTTGCTTGATCTATCAACAAAACGTTAAAGAAACTGTTATTTTTCCATTTTTCTTGTATTTTACACAGGCCTACCTTGCCTATGACAGAATTTAAAACGTTTCAGATCACTCTGAGAACTCTGTCAGTGTGGCGGGTGATTTTAATTTATTCAAGGAATTCTAGGACTTTCTAAAATAAATCAAGCATTTGTGCTCAGTGCTGGATAAAATCTAAATTTGTAAAAACTTTTTTTTAAACATAAATAAATTAGTTTAACACAGAAAATAATGGAATAAAATTACAGATCAAATATTTTGTTGCATGTTTTGAAAACCTTTTCCAAAAATGTTTGTGTATTTTCAACCTTGACGTGTGTCTAATTGCTGTTAATTAGAGCTGAGCTTTTTTTTTTTTCATTCTGTTGGCGATGCGTCTATGCCATCGTAGGTCAGAGCGTCGAGCGTTTGTCATGTGATCGGTACGGCGGTGCCTGTTTGGCTTGTTGACCCAGGCGGTAAAGGCAGCCACATCACTCGGGGATCAGCATGGCCTTAAATGAATCCGTTCTATGGTGTCAGATTAGCATAAACCTAGCTCCTGTGTGGTGCAATGGCAGCAGCACACCGGCTTAGGGACTCCCACGTCTGTCAGGACGGTTTGAACACGTTACCCTGGAAGCAGTAATGCTGTTGATGGAGGTCAGTTGGTCTGACTCGTGCTTAACCCTCGTCTTGTCTTTAGGGGAAAAGTCAGTCACATTTATTTTTGTTCGCGTTTTTATTTATTTATGTTTCCGGGGACAGTCACTGAGGAGTCCCGTCTCTGATCTCGTCTGACAAATATGTTTTAATTTGGGTGTAAAGGGCAAAAACTCACTTGTAATGTGCACAAGTAAGCATTTAGTCTGAAAAAAGCTGTTTCACATGCGTGCAGGCTGCAGAATCAAACGTTCCACAGCTGACGGTGGCAATCCATATTGGCCTCCTTTTTGGCCTCGCTTCATCTCTTTTGTAAAGTCCCCGAGGCTCAGTGGGATTAACCTGTATAAATAAAGGTTGAATGAATGAATGAATGAATGAATGAACTCCTCTGTACCTCTGTAAAAGCAGCTCTGGCTTTGGCGGCGCTGGCTGTTTAGTCTGGGAAGATGGCGACCTGTCGTCCCTCGTAGGTCCGCGGAGCTGTCTCCTTAGCCCTCCGCAGGATTTCTGTCACATCTCCAACATTGAGAAGCTTGGCGATGATCATCGTGGCCCCTCTCAGAAACACTTTGTAATAATTTTAATGATTGTTGTGGGGGAGCTTGACTCAGGACGTTCTTCGATGCTGGCAATTCATATTTTACATCGTCTCTTTCTTCCCTTCATGTCCTCGCACCGGTCTTTTAAGTTTGACATTTGAGTTTGCAGGCTGGTCACCGTAGCCTGAAGCGTGGTCACCTCATCAGACCGTGACGACAGGCCTTTCATGTCTTGCATGTGCGTTTTAACGTGGTCCACTTCAGTCCAGATGGCGGCCATGTTGTTAGTTCTGTCGACTCGCACCGAAGCATCAAAGTCATCCAACAACGTACATTTGGGCTCCTCTTGTAACATTTAGAAAATATTCTCCTTTAGAGATTGTAAAATATCCTCTTTAAGTTCTTCAGCCGTACTTTGACTTTCACTTGGAGTTGGAGTGAGTTTTCCTTGGTTGTTCTCTGCTTCGTGGCTCTTACAGGCCACGAAGCGCTTTTCTTGAACTTTTGTATTTTTGAAGCTTTTCTGCCATTCAGTTCAACTCAAAGCAGTGGTGTAGCTTACGTGCTACTCAGGTATACGGAGCATACCCACTAGAAAAGCTTAAGAATTTCAGTTTACCCATTTAAAAGTGCCCAGTGATACATGACATATTATTAAGCACGTGTCATTGATGCGTTAAACTGCAGCTAAACGCTTCCGTAATAATCTATCTGTTTGCAGCGCTTGGCTATGAATTAAAAACGTTATAGAATTTATTAAACAGTATCATAGCCAACTGTTGTACAAAGTTTCTTGTTTATTTATTCAAATATAAGCATCAGAGAAATTTGGAAATGTTCAATATGCTTAAAAATCAAAATAAATTGATAATTACATTGTACTAACCAGTGTACTTTGGTTTCTAAGCACATTTTAGCATTTTAATTAAAATATCGTCGGTCCTGCAGGAGCTTAGAAATTCACATCTTATCCATGTCCCACTCACTAGTGCCTCCCATACGGGTTTTTTTTCTGACTGAATTGAGTTTTGGGAAGTTTAAAAAGGAGAAATGGATCATAATGACTTTCAGGTCTGCATCTCACATTTATGATTAAAGCACGAGTCTCGCACGTATTTTAAATTCACACGTTTTTGTAGGTGTTCTTAAGAAAAGGAACTGGTTCTGTTGAGCGCAGACGTTATTTCGGTTCCTGTGTTTTAGGTCGAGTAATAATCTTGTTTCTTGTTTGTGTGTCTGTTATCAGGTCAGCCTTCAGAGGCTGGAGAATTTCCTCTGTCTCTTCCACTACGTGCAACACCACCCCTACCAAAACGCCAATGATGCACTGAAGTTCTGGTAAGATTTCTGTGTACATGTATTACAGTACAATAGAGGTTTTGTACATTCTGAAGTTTATTACAGCAGCTTTACAGGCTTAAAGATCTTTTATTATACCATAGGTCAGTGACGGCTTCAGTAGCTGTAGGAGGATATCTGTTGAATAAAAACCTTTGTCACAATAAATAGACAGGAAACTGTCTTCTAGATGTGTATTTAAAACTAAAACCAGTTACTTTAAGGATTATAGGAGTACTAGAAGCTATAAATCGTACTGTTTTTATAGATTTTCATCATTTTAACCCAAAGGCAGAACAATGTTTTTGCCCGTGTCTGTTTCTCATCAATAACTGATTGGAATTTAATTAAACTTTCAGAAAGTATTCATTAAGTGTACATCTGCAATGGATTAATTTTTGAAGTTAGCCCAATGTAATATGGCTACCACTGCAAAGTAATCTTAGCAAACTTGAAAATGGCTGTAACTTGACTAATTTTAGAACTATTGAGCTAAAATGTGGTGTGGTAGTAGCTGAGTGTCTTTCACAACAAGCACCAATTGTGACGTCAATCAAGTGATGGATTGCAATGTTGGATGGGATTGCTCATAGTTTTTATTTTTAAGGTTTGATCATAACGGCTATAATAATTCTGTTGTCTTCTAATATCTTAGGCTACATTCACATTGCAGGCAAAAATGGCCCAAATCTGGTTTTATTTTTTCTAACCCAATGCAACAGATTTCTGATATTCTTTTTTACGACGGGTTGAATGTGAAACATTTGGCTTTTGACCCAGGTCACTTTGAGATGTGGTGCTAAATAACCAATGTTTTTCAGAGTGACCTCAGTCTGAATGTTCAATTCACATTTTTCATTCATTCAACCTTTATTTATACAGGTTAGTCTCATTGAGTCACGAGGATTCATTTACAAAAAACACCTCTTTTAGACAACCTATAAAGTACAGACAACAATAAACTACAATAAAATGCAATTAAAATAAAAGTAGTGTTATAAAACATTAAATCAAGGTGCCATATAAAACAAGGTAAAATACTAAAAACAAGAACATATTTGCCTTGATGTTTAGTTGGATGTTTTGATGAAACTCAATAGGAACACATTGCATTGATGAAATAGGAGAAAGAACTGCTGGCACCAATTTTCTGTTTGAAAACAACATCCCTTTGGTTTTATCAGCATTTAGCACCAGTTTGAGATGGAATAAGTTTGACTGAATGATGTCAAATGCAGACTGTAGAAGCTGGAAAACCTTGGCAACTGTATTAGCTTGACAATAAACAACAGTATCGTCAGCATAGAGGTGCAAGGATGCATCAGGAATTACATTACTTAAATAGTGGGTAAATTATAAAATGAGTGGGTCCTAAAACTGATCCTTGTGGCACACCATTAGTGACCGTTACGATAGCTAGATGAAGGACCGTTATGTCGAACACATTGCCTCCGACCTGAGAGATGGTTTGAAAACCAACCAACAGTTTGATCTGAGAAGCCTGAGCGCTTATGGCATAGGATTTCATGATCTACAGATCATACATATATATCCATACATATACATACCAGTATATACATACACAGGTCATACATATATTTGATACATTTCAATCGACTTCTACATCAGTGAGGTGGGGGGAGTGTGGATTGATTCAAGACTTGATCCTATTGATGCCATTGGTATGCAGTTTAAAGCCCAGAACTCTGCACAACCACAGCTACAGAACAGAAATCCAGTTGCTTTTTTTCCTCTTTACTTTTTTTAGATTTGCCATGTCCTGGATGACCAAAAACCTCTGTCTTGTCGAAGCTCCAAAAATTCACAGTTGAAACCCGTGCCTTCGTGTAAAAAGTTGTTTTTCTCTGCAAAAAAAAAAGCTGAGAACTTGTTTCCTGAATTTTTTTTTATTTTTATTAAAAGCTTTGTGTGAAAAATGCTATGCTAAAGAGCTCAAACCACACCGAGCGTCTGCCATTTTGAGAACTGAAGAGAGACAGCCCATGTCACATCAAGGGGCTTCCCTTCCATTTTTCTTAAAGAGACACGCTGCTCGCTCCCTCACTATCCATCCTTCGGTTTAAACTCTTATGCTGCCATCCGGTGATCAAAAAATGTACTACATGCAAAACAAAATAAACATTTCCTCTTAAATTTGACAATAATTACTAATTATTGTCAAATTTCAAACATTATTATCGTTTATCGCAATAATTTCTGAGACAATTAATCGCCCAGCAAAATTTGTTATCATGACAGGTCTACTCATGCGAGTCACTTTCGGGTTGTAAACTGTTCACTCTTGAGTCACGTTTAAATTATAACCCGAACAACCACACTAAATAATAAACAAATAAATCAGATCTCAGCAAAACAAATTGGAATATAGCATTAAGACCTGCGGTGTGAACGTAGCCCTACTCTAAAGCTCTGACATAAAAGTCGAGTGATGTGCATTCTTCTCAGGAATGTGAGCCTTAGGAGCGCCCGCACCTACCTCTACCCTCATCTGCCCTACTGTGGGCCCTTGAGCAAGGCCTGCTCCACTCATATGGGCTGCGGTATCTCGGTGGTTGCGTCAAGAAAGACGCAAAGCAATTGCCAAACCTTCATGCAAGTTCGCTCACTGTGGCGACCTCTGAGGAAGGGAGCAGCCGAACAAAGAAAAAACAAGCTACTTAATAACAGTATACTTTTTTAAAATGAGTAAAAA
This sequence comes from Nematolebias whitei, assembly GCF_014905685.2. Lineage (NCBI taxonomy): Eukaryota > Metazoa > Chordata > Actinopteri > Cyprinodontiformes > Rivulidae > Nematolebias > Nematolebias whitei. The sequence goes on from NC_056498.1 coordinate 48,957,392, forward strand.
AAATGGATCAATCACAGAACGGCAGAAATATCACAGAAATTGAACCACAAAGACACGTTTGTTGCGTCTCTATGCTGCAGTGCGGCACATTTAATTTGTAGAGTTAGTTAAACTTGTAAGAGGATTGGAACGGTCTTGACATTTCCAAAGGACGGCCTTCGTGATGCATAATGGGCCAAATTGAAGCAAAAATAGTTTCTATTTAACAATGTACATCTCAGCTTCCTTCATGCCCACTTTTTCTCATTTTAAATTCACCGAACAAAACTAACAGGAGAACACAATGTATACAGTAAACAACATTGCAACAAATGGAGAGTACATCTTGTGTGTGCACACTCGTCCTACTGTTTGCACTACAACCAGATATATCGATGCAGAGGGTAAACCTTGTTTGTCTCCATGACATCATTGCAGCTCTGGACCGTCTTGGCCGTGCTTTGTACACAGGAATCCTCACTCTATTGGTTTTCCACGTGGATCAATGGAGCTGTGCTAACTCAGCCTGCGTATGACTAATGTCCGACGCTCCAAACAGAGAAAACCAAAGAGAAGCCGCTGCTTTAAATAAACTTGAGGGGAAACTGTAAAATATGAACTCTGCAGTTGAGCAACTTCCTTTGCGTGGAAACCATCGTGCTCGTTTGCTTCTCTTTAATCAGTGTCTTGTGATGGTGAAAGAACTTTGAGGTCAAAGCAGGTGAAGGAGTCGGAAAGAATAAAGATCAGAATAATTGACCAGAGATTGCGTCTACTAGGAGGAAAAACGTGTTTCTTAGGAATAAATCTTTTTTGTTTTCTGCGTTGAAGATAAATATTTTCTACAAAAAGATTACATCAAGAGTTTTCTTAGATACAAGTACCAATCAGTGTTTAGTTTTTTCTTTAAAGATTATTGGCATTTTCCTAGATGGTTACAATTGTCCACCTAAACAACTGAGCTTATTCAAAGCAGCATCAGTACCGTATTTTTCGGCTTATAAGTCACGTTTTTTTTTTGTTGCCTAATTTGCATGCCCTGCGACTTGTACACCGAAGCGATGTATTTATGGATTTTTTTCTCATATTTATAAACCAATGTTTGGCTGAGATATGACCGTTTTCATTCATTCTGAAAATATTAACTACCATTTTCACCCGCTAGATGGCACTCGAGTAGTATGGCATGTCGTTGTCATTTAGTAGGTAAAAAGTGTTTATTAATGACACAATCGGCTTGCCATAGTTTGCCACCTTTGTCCTGCTCGCCTGGAGCAATCGTCAAATCAGCTGCATTTCGCTGCTCCGCCCCGGTGAAATTAATCTGATTTGACAATTGAAGTGCATTTATTAAGTAAAAGTTCCACTGAAACACATCTTTACTATAATGTCGAGCAAACAAATATTTTAGGTGGTTATCTTGTTAAATTTTGAAGAAATGCACAGCGAGTCCTCCCGTACACGCTCATACTTCTGCAGATCGGCTTTTGAAAATGCAGGTGATTTGACCGTCAAAGTGCATTTATTATTAATAATCATAATAATAATGTGTATGTATGGTCATCATTGTATGTTCCCACACAATGGCGAAATTGGCTCTCTGCATTTAACCCATCCACCACCAGGTGGCTCAAGGAAAAGCTCAACTGAGACACACCTTTGCTATAATTTCAGGCAAACAAAAAATTGTTTTTAAGTGTTAATCTTGTTAAATTGCTGGATTCCTTAGATAGAGAACTTTACTAATTGGCTTTTATGTATGTGAATGTTCCTGTAAAGTGCCCTGAGACAACTTTGTTGTGATTTGGCGCTATATAAATAAACTGAATTGAATTAAAATTCCTGTTAAAGTCCTCCCGTGCACGCTCCCGCGGTCACCGTTTGGCAGCCAGTCAATTCTTGGCACAACACCGGCCCACATTTCTGGGTTGTCAGCGGTGATACATAATAGATGCAACGTATACGGTGAAGCGACGCATTTATGTATTTTTCCATTTTATTAGACATATTTGGACTGATGCGACTTATAGGGCAGTGCACGGTGTACGGCAGAAAATACGGTATGTTGTTAACTGCTGCTGCCCTGGGAGAGAGGCTCATTCTCACCAGCAGCTGCTGCAGTTCTCGCTCTGAACGCACAGATTTCACGTAGATCGCATTATCACAGACATTAGATATAAGATTTGAGATTCACGAGACCTCTGGTCATGCAGTCCTGCCACTTTTGATGAAATAAACAAATAGCCTCTGTAGTCAGTTTTGTTCAATTAGCCAAGATCAAGTTTTTTTAAACAGTCTTGACCTGGAAAAGGTTTTGATCAGTCCGAGGTTTAACGACTGTAATGCTCTTAATGTTTGAACCTCCCAGTCCTCCACCAGCCGCCTTCAACTTATCCAAAACGCTGCGGCACGACTTTTAAGCAACTCTCCCAGACGGCAGCACATCGCCGTGTTTTCAGTTAATTTCAGAACTGATTTTAAGTTAGTCCTGGTAGTCGTAGCGGAAAATACAAAAGAATAAAACGACGACTGTGAACAACTGCTACTGACAGAGGTCTTGCACAGGGCACCGGGCGCTCGTCAGTGTTCCTGAGACCAGCCCCCTCGCCATGTGACATCACATGCTTTCATGTGATACGCTGATCTGCAGTGAATCTGGAAAGCGTCCATTTGAAATTCCAATTTTAATGGAATTTGTGCTGCAGAACAGAGAAATCAGTCAGCAGTCATGTGAGGAAGTATGAAGATCCAGCTAGTCAAGTTTGGAGCATGGACACGATGTGTGGAAGGGCTCGGTTTGGTTCTGTAACAGTTGGTAAGATGACCATAGACTAATAGCAGATCTTATTCTTTCAGCCCTCTCTGCATTAGATGAACATGTTTTCTGTAGATAAAGCTGTTGGATTGTAAATGTAAGTGTCTGATTATTCTTCAGCGCTGATGTCTTTAGTTCTTGCCGCGTCGGTTTAACTAAGAACTTTATTTTGCGGTTTGTTAGAAGTGACGCTCAGAGAGTGCAGCTCATTCAGACGAGCACATGGTTGTTGAAGACGAGCGTGGCAGCTTGGTCTCGTGCAACAAGGCACACTCTGATAACCAGGAAGTAAAATGTCCTTTTCTTGAGGAATCTGTATCCCTTCTTACAGAGTTTTGACGTCACGTTGGATTTTAATCTTGAGATTATTGCATCAGGTTTCATCTTCACCACATTTTGCTTTGAGTTCTTCATCACTGTGCATTTGTGTTGTGGACAAGTGTCCAAATGTTTGCTGGACAAGAACGGAATAAATGGTGGGATTGGATCTTCGTTCTGGGACATTTGCTCAGTTTGAAAAAAAAATTGCACATTTTTAACGTCAGAGGGGCGATTTTCCTGGCTTCCTCTGCAGTGTTGAAAAGACTGGAAAATCTCTGGTGTTCTTTGGTGTTCTCTGGTGTTCTCTGAGGTTCTTTGATGTTTTCTGGTGTTCTTCTGTCTTCTGTTGCAGCTCAGACATGAGTGGGGCCAGTAACACGCTGGCAAGAGAGTTCCTCACTGATGTTCATCAACTATGCAGTGCGGTGGCCCAGAGACCCGAGGCCCGGGAGGAAGACGAGGAGGAAAGTCACATGGTGGCGCTGGGCGAATACCTGGTCAGGGGGCGGGGCTTCTTGTTGCTCAGCACCCTAGATGCAATCATCGACCAGGTAAAGAAAAGCTTAAAGCTGAATTATTTTATCCATCCTTCAATCCATCCATCTTCATCGTCATCTTTCGCTTGTTCTGAAGTCGGTCAGCAGCTTTAGTGGGAAGGCCAATGTCAATTTATTTATATAGCACATAAAAACAACAAAAGCTGACCACAGTGCTTTACAATTTAGTCAAATTAAAATGAAAGTAATAAGAATAAAAAATAGCAACTACATCTTGTGCCACTCAGGAAGAACAAATGCAACAACAAGAAAAATCAGCTCTAACTTGTTCTCAAACTCTGCATGGATCAAACGCCAAGGAATACAGATGAGTCTTAAGCAAAGATTTAAAAGTCTCAACAGTCTCTGCGGTCTTGAAATGATCAGGTAAACTGTTCCACAATATTGGAGCAGCAACTGCAAAAGCCTGATCACCTCTGGACTTCAGTTTGGATCTGGGGTCATCTAAGAACTGGTTGGCAGACCGGAATGCTCTTACTGGAATGTAGATGTTAATAAGATCACATAAATTTGATGGGGCTAGACCTTTAAAGACTTTAAAAACAAGCAATAAAGTCTTAAAATCAATCCTGAAGTGGACAAGAAGCCAGTGGAGAGAGGCCAGGACAGTGGTTATGTGTTCATATTTTCTAGTCGCTGTTAAAAGATGAGCTGCTGCGTTCTGGACAGTTTGTAAACGATGCAGAGATCCATCCATTCCATTATCTTTTACCCGCTTCTTCCATTTTGGGTCACTGGGGTCGCCGGTGCCCATGTCCAGCAACCACTGTACAAGGGGTGGGGGACACCCTGGACGGGTCGCAAGTCCATCACAGGGACACATAGAGACAAACGAGACAATCATTCATTCACTCTCTCACTCACACCTAGGGGCAATTTAGAGTTACCAATCAGCCTAACATGCATGTTTTTGATCTGTGGGAGGAAACCCCGGAGAAAACCCACGCATGCACGGAGAGAGCATGTAAACTCCACCCAGAAAGGGCCCCGGACTGGGGTTTGAACCGGGGACCTGCTGGCTGAGAGGCAGCAGCTCTACCAGTTGCGCCACCGTGCAGTACGATGCAGAGATGATTTAGCTAAACCAACGTACAATGAATTACAATAGTCCAAACGAGAGGTAATGAAATAATGAATCACCTTTTCAAGGTCCCTGAAAGGGAGACAAGACTTCACCTTGGCAATGAGTCGTAGTTGGAAGAAACTGGATTTCTCAACTGCATGTAGAGATTTAAGATGAGATGAGATAAAACTTTGTCTACCAAGGTGGAAATTTTCTTTGTCTGTTTGTCTAATTTAAAAGCACTATTGAAAGTAACCCCCAGATTCCTGAAAGTGGAGCAGCCGTATGAAGCCAAGGGGCCAAGAGTTTCAAGGGCATTACATTTACCAAAGCTGATGACTTCAGTTTTATTTTCATTTATATTCAGAAAATTTAGTTTCAACCAGACTTTTATCATTTATTTCAAGAATGGTTCCAGTGGGGTGATCCTGTCTGACTTAATGGGCAGATACAGCTGAATGTCATCAGCAAAGCAATGAAAAGGGATGTTATGCTTTCTAAAAATGGACCCCAAAGGCAACATGAAAGCTAAAAAAGCAGTGGACCTAAAATAGATCCTTGAGGGACCCCACAAATTAAAGGAGCCGCAGATTAAGAATTTTCCACTAAATGAACAGAACAACTCCTGTCAGTCAGGTAGGATCTAAACCAGGATCAAACTGTGCCTTTAATACCAACCACCTGCTCAAGTCGTGACACCAAGTTGTTGTGGTGCACAGTATCAAAGGTCTAAAAGCACTAAAACAGCACAGCTTCCTGCATCAACGGTTAAAAGAAGGTCCAGGCATCTCTTTACACAGCCACCTCTTCCAGCTCTTCTGGGAGGATTCCAAGGTGTTTTTTATTTATCCTAGTTATAAAGAACAGAAGTAATTTTTGTCGGAGATCACAAGGTGGGGGGTGGGGGATTAGAGATAGAGGCATGTCTGTGTTTTTCGATCAGGTGGACTGGGGGGGGACAGCTCAGCATGAGGGAAATGGAGCGCTACCTCTGTAGTTCTTTAGCTAGCGTGTCTGTATTGCACACAGCTGTCTTACCACTATGTCAGTGCTGGGTGTAGGCCTGTCATGATAACAAATTTTTCTGGGTGATTAATTAGCTCAGAAATTATTGCGATAAACGATAATATTCTTTGAAATTTGACAATAATTAGTAATTATTGTCAAATTTAAGAAGAAATGTTGGTTAAATTGTTTTGCATGTAGTACCTTTTTTCAACCACTGGATGGCAGTATACAATGGTTTGAACCGAAGGATGGATAGTGAGGGAGCGAGCAGCGTGTCTCTTGAAGTAAAATGGGAGGGAACCCCTTGACGTGACATGGGCCGTCTCTTATTTGTAAAAAATAAAATAAAATCAGTATGCCTTTTTATAACTGTTTATTGTTGTCGCTGTTCATTGCTGTCATCATTCTTTGTTGAAATCAGGTCTCTCTTGTAAATGAGTCCTCGAGGCTCAATGGGAATTATCTGTCTAAATAAAGGTAGAATGAATGGGCTGTCTCTCTTCAGTTCTCAAAATGGCTGACGCTCGGTGTGGTTTGAGCTCTTTAGCATAGCATTTTTCACACACAGCTTTTAATTAAAAAAATCGGTAAACAAGTTCTCAGCTTCTTTGCGCGGAGAAAAACAACTTTTTAGACTAAGACACGGGTTTCAACCGTGAAGTTTGGAGCTTCGACAAGACGGCGGTGTTTTCCCAGAGGTCGGCCTGTTAGCTTAGCTCATAGCTTAGCTTCTCAGGTTAGCTGCTGTTAACGATCCAAAAACACGATTTTCGAACGGTTGAAATGGATTTTAAAGAGAAAAGAGAAAGGGAGGGGTCAGTGAAGAGCACTTTTATCATCCAGTGTCTTCAGTAGAAAGAGAGAGACACGAAGAAACGATAAAGTCGATAAATGACAATGAGGTGGATAATTTTCATTTATCATGCGATTAATTGATTTATTGTTTATCGCGACAGGCCTATCTGGGAGTGGGGTGAGGTGTGCAGTTCTGTAGGCAGGGTGTTTGGTTCTGTTGACAGGGTGGGGCACCCTCTTGTATAAAGGTAGGGGAAACACTGCATTAGTGAAAAATCTGGCGTTTAAAACTTTGTCTTTAAATCTGATCTCCTAAGGCTGTTTATATCAGAGGATCTGCTCTGCAGGATTCACTTCAGTTCATTCATTCATTCATTCATTCATTCATTATCTGCTGACAGATCTCTGTTGTCAAGATATTGAGCGAATTTCTTCAACAAGCATTTTTAAGGGACCTTCAGAATATTATGTAAATAAATGTTTGTTTAGCTGTGAAACAAACTGCAGCACGTCAGCTGTTTAGAAAATGGATTTTAAGATACGATGGGGTCCAAAGATGGTTAAAATTCACTTCCACAAAGAACAAAACAGTTTCTTCTCTGTTGGGCTGCAGTAACGCCGCCTCTCACGGCGAGTTGGGAGCTTTTTCTGTAGGTGCTCGTGTTAAATGACAGGAGTGGCTTTACAGAAGGAGGTGTTGTTTGCTCTTTCAGCTCCGACCGACGGTCCTGTCTGCACCGATCCGATCTTCAGTCCTGACCGGTCCGTCCAACACTGAGGACTATTTAGGGTTTGAATGTTTTTGTCTGACTGGTGGAGATTTTCAAGAAGTTCTTTTTATCAGGAATAAATTGTGTGTTTTTCAGAAGACTGGTGAAGCATTTCTTCTCCGTGTAAGTTGGCAGCGAAGCCTGAAATAAAATCCTCTGGGTAGCTCGGTGCTGCTGCTAGGACAAATTTAAAGCCTTCAGATCGGTTTGCTTAACAGAAACTGAAATGTAGCCATAAACGCATACACAGACTGTAGCATCTTCTAAAAATACTTTTAGAAATTAAACACTTTGAATGTTA
>NC_056498.1:48965400-48988738 GCF_014905685.2 Nematolebias whitei
AAAAATACTTTTATAAATTAAACACTTTGAATGTTACAGGGGTGCACGATATTATCGTCATGGTATCGGTATCGGATGATATTAGCGATAAAGTTAAATATCGGCCAGTCCATCAAAAAAAAAAAAAAAAAAAACCTCACCGATATAAAAGGCTTCTGTTTTAAGTTAATTTTTAATTTAAGAAACTGTCAAGTATATCTATTAATGCACTACTCACTTGTCGCTTGTGAACAGGTTGAGTTTAGATTTGTGGAAATTTACAAACTTGCACCGTTCAAGTGTTGTCATTGTGTTAGAGAGAGTAAATGTCATGAATTAATTTGACATTAAATATAAACCAAGTAAAAATGTTATATCAGTTTCAGTTCCTTTTTGGCTTCTGCATTTGGTAGCAGGCCAAACTGGCAAAGACCATGCAGAATAATGTATTTTAATCCCACAGCAGAGAAAGATGTGTTGTCTCTGTAAGTGGGTCTGGGAAATATCGGTATTGGTATTGGTTATCGGCCAAATAAGTTTTAACATATTGGCATATCGGATATCAGCCAAAAATCCAATATCGTGCATCCCTAGAATGTTACATTATGCAGTCTCATGCGATATCCGTAGATGTCAGGCTCGGAGTATGTTACGAATGACTCTCAGCTACTACCACAAAACATTTAGCTCGATCTCTATCAGACTGGCTGCATTAAAGCAACTTTTGTGTTTGCTAAGGAAAGCTTGTCTTTAGTGGCCATTTTAATTGGATTAACTCCAAAAGTTACTCAGTTGAGTTCAGATGGTTAATAGCAAATTTTTAAACGAAGATTTTGTGCAATGTGTTAGTGCTATAAATAAATATGTGCTGGAGATCAGTCTCCGCTGCCACCACTCCAGATTTTAGGTCAATATCTGTCGAGTTCAAAAAGTTTTGGCTGATTCTGTGTTTTTTAGGTTAGTTACCTGCCTCAACCATCAGATATCTTTAAATCTATCCAGTGGTTCATGAGATACGTTGCTAATTTAAAAGCAAGTTTTATCAAATGGTAAATGTCTCCCAGCTACACTCAACGAGATAACCACTTAAAAACTCTGCCTGTTCATGCTGTGAACATAAGTTGAATATTAATTGCAATACCAACTTCCATTTTGGTGTGTGGCTGCATCTAGGCATAAAAAAGGTTCCTTTCCAAAAATGGGTTGAAGTGTCAAAATCCAAGATCCCCCCCAAAAACAAACAAACAAACAAAATCCTAATCATCATTGGAGGAAAGTATGCTTTTAATTTTTCATTTTGTTTAAAAGTATAGTTTCCTAAAATGATTGGGGTGGCCCTTGCGGTGGCCAAAGATTAATCTAAGGGGGTCAAGGCCACCAATGGCCACCCCCTGGCTCCGCCATTGTGCCTGACGGTGGATAAAATTGCTCCCTCCACACACCAGATCCCTCCTCTGGTCATCTCGAACAGCACAAAAACAAACCTTCCTCTCTTCTTATCCACTCCGTAACGTTTCATTATCTTGCACCAAAAACATTCAGGTTTACTGGCATTGGCTCCAGAAAAACACTCATTTCCAAAACAACAAACATTCACTATTCAAATCCCTCAGACGGGGGATGCTTTTTTAAAACTAGTTTTCAAAAACTTTTAAGCATTGCCGTCAATTTGTCGTTTGCATTTGAACCGAGAGCAATTTAAGTTAGAATTTAAAATCAGATATGGACCAATTCATCGGCTCAAGTTAATCTGTTGTTAAATTTTGTTCATCAAAAATTACACATTAGAAGAAAAAACTATTGGTTTTGGTGTTTTATATCTTCCTTTAGCCGCCCTGACTTAAATCAAACATAAAATCAAATCAGTCGATTTCTATTTCAAATTATATTATTTGGTTTTACAACACAGGGTAGTGTTTTTAAATTACCTTTGTTCGTGTATTTCATCCTAAATACTATTTTGCACTAAAATATAAACTAAAATCAGAAGAACAATTAAAATATGAGCAAAGTTTTTATAAATTTAGGTAATTTTCTTAGTAAAAACTAATAAAAGACACATTTTGACCGTTTACTGCTAAACTTTTGGTTTAGTATTTATAGAAAAGCATCGAGTTAAGCTGTTGTATGAAATATTCACACTTCGAGCTCTTAAATTACGGGATTAAAGCGCACCGGATTATAAGGCGCATTAGGCGAAACCAAAACATTTTGACAGATTTTTGAGCGCCGTGTACCACATAAAATTGGTTCGAGGTCAGTAAGCACAACCAGGATTAATACATGAGGTGCACCAGATTATAAGGCTCACTCCTGATTTTTGAGAAAATTAAAGGATTTAAAGTGCAACTTATAGTCGGAAAAATACGGTACTTCTTGTTCAGAGGTTTGCCATGAAATGGTAATGTTCACCTTGCACATTGGTCAGGACATACTTTAAGAGATTAATAATCTCAATGGATTTCTTTCCTGGTAAAATAAAGCTTTACAAATTGTAAATCTGCGTATATGAACAGAAAAGTTAATTCTTAAGCCACAGAGTTCTGTTTTTCAGAGCAGTCGACTTGTTTTGAACGTTGTTTTTTTATGCGTTACAAACGATCACGTCGATCGTTTTAATTAACACCTGCAGGAGGAATCCTCTGGATACACATGGAATCCAGAAGTACTCAGTCTGTCGTGCAGCTGCTACTTTGCTCCCCCCCCGCTGAAATAATTTGTAGCTGGAAACGCTTACATTGGATCCAACAATGAGACGGGTTCTGTAGATGAAACCGAACTCAGACGGATGTTTGACTTCAGGGCTGAGACGAGTGTGACTTGCTGGGAGTGTCCTGGCGTGGACTCGGAGTGCAACGAGCCAGAGGAGGCTCTCTAGGTAACTCTGTGTTCTGTCGGGTTTTCAGGAGCTGACTTGTCGAGAGGAGCTGCTCAGGTTGCTGCTGTCGCTGCTCCCGCTGGTCTGGAAGATCCCAGTTCAGGAGGAGAAAGCTCCAGGTGAGTGTGGACGACCGCTCCTGAACTTCCTACCTGCGCTTTACGTTGGCATTTTAATGTCGTCACTTGACTGTTTCAAGTTCCCTCGTCGAAAAAAGTACAATTTCTGGTAAATTTCAGGAAACTTTCCAGGTTTAAAAACATATTCCAAATTGGAAATAGGGGATTTAAAGGAATTAACTGGAAATTTGGAGTACTTTAAACAACCTGTATCACAAATCCAAGCAAAAATATAAACTGTGTTTTGTCATGGGCAAATAATTCAGTAAACTTTTATAAGTTCATAAAAGTAAATTTAAACATGACTGATGAGTCTCAGCCGTCTTGAACTTGAAAATGAATGTTTTTTACATTTGTGTTCTTTTAATCTTGTAATCTTTTCTAAATTTATTATTATTAAATTGGTGCCACTTTACAATAAGGCTCCCCTTTATAGATGGTGAATAAATAGTTTATAGATATTTGTTTGTTTTGTTTATTTATTTGTTTATTTAAGGATCCCCATTAGTTTCAAGACACAATAAAATACCCAAGACAAAAACAAATTCACAATATAAAAATTTAAATCAACCATCTCAATAACATTACAAAATGACAAAATACTTTAAAACACATTTAAATTAAAAACGCGACAATTCACCAGTTCCAAAGTTAAACAATCTTCATTTCCATTATAAATTTATAATTTCATCAATTCAGTTTTATTTCATTATCTATTATAGATTTTTTAAGATTCTTTTTAAAACTAACATGATTAGCAATTAATGTAATTACAGAAGGCAGCATGTATACAGTACGTATATGAAGGCAATCATATAAGTGTCTATAGTTGTAGATACTTATAATGCAGTGATAAAGTACAATATTATATCCTAAAAAAATAGGTTTACAAAAGCTTATTGTGCTTACAAGGTAGTAACTTAGTCTGAAAGGTTGAATACAACAACTCTAGATGAAATGTATAGGTGGCAGATTTGTCTCTATTTGGCAACAAACTGGTCAGTTTTGTCTCCGTCACCCTTAATTAATGCATAATAAGCTGTTATTAATGATTTATAAAGTGTTATAGAGAATTAATAATGCATCTATAAACTGTTTATTAGCCATCTATAAGGAGAGCCTTATTGTAAAGTGGTACCGTTAAACCTTTATTTTACCAGGAAAGTAATCCATTGATTATTAATCTCTTTTACAGGGATATCCTGTCTAATGTGCAAAAATGCATTTCATTTATTTATTAATTTATAATTTTATATGCACAACTCTGAACAAAAATATTCATGTGACATGTTTTTTTTGGTCATTGTACTCGCATGAAAGCTAATTGAAAATCAGTAAATAACAAATCACCAAAAAAAATCAATTGAAATGACTAAATACAACACAGAAATTGACGAACGGCAGCCGATCATTTTCGAGGGTATGATACCCGTCATACGGTACGTCACTGAAATCTGGTTGTTTTATTACAGATAAAATCATTTTTCTCCAACTATATTCAAAATCTCTGTTGAGGACAAACCTCCAATGTTTTAAATCCAATATCTTTTGTGTTTATTTCTATAATTTCTTGTTAATTCCCTACAGTTGCCACGGAAAGTTTCCAACTTTGAAAATTCCCTGATTAATGCAACCCAGGTCGCTACATTTGAATTTATTCACGTTCTTTACTGTGTCAACATTCCCTGCAGTTCTTTTAGTCCACACCTGTTGGTTACCTTTATTTGATCCTTTATAATTGTTGCATTTTTTTTAGGCACCTTTTTTTTTAGTATTTTGGCATTATTCAGATAATTTCAGCTGTTTTCAGATAAATTCAAGTTATTTTTGGTAATTTCTGCCACTTTCAGCCCAATTAACTTATTTCTGCTTATTTCAGCACCTTTAAGCTTTTGTCTGCTAGTTTAAGCTTTTTCTGCTATTTCAGGTACTTTTTAGCTGTTTTGCGATAAACGTAGCTTTTTCAACTAATTCCACTTCCTTTCTTGGTAGTTGAAGCTTCTTTCTGCCTTTTCAGCTACTTTTCAGCTATTTTTTGTTGCTAATTTCAGCCTTTTTTAGCTAATTTCCTAATTTTTGTGCTAATTTCTGCTCATCTAAATCTAATTTAGCAAATATGTGGGTTTTTTTTGTTGCTTTCTTCTGCTAACTTAGGCTTGTTCTTCAATTTCAGCTTTATTTCAGCATGTTTTTAGCTAATTTCAGCAGCTTTTCAGCAAGTTCTTCAGCAATAAGCATTCACATTGCATTTTCACAGTAAATGCAGTTTCTCTAGTTGATTTTGAGTTTATTTAGTTCAGCGCTACAGATCTGTGATTGTCATTTTATAGATTTGTCAGTTTTTTGGTTTGCCTTTTTTAACAACTCTTAAGTTATGAATTTTGTCATCAAGCACTTGTGTTGCATTTTGTTCGGTGGGTTTGTGCAAAAGCACTGAGATGTTTTATTTTGGTTTTGATTGGTTTTCTGCCCATCAGTGGTCGATAATAACATGAAATTTTGTAAATGCTGCGCGGTGCGCTTCATTCGTTTTGCAGTTCAGTTATAATTTCTGACCACGTATGAGCGTTTTGATTGAGGAGGAGGAGGTGAGCGGTTGGACGAGCTCGTGACCCAAGAGTGACACCAGCATTTAGTACAGAACCGCTGATCGTCTCTAACGTGGACCTGAGACATTTTTCTGTTAATTAATTTTTGTTACTGGAACTTCTAACAAACGGGCTTTACCACTTGACATGCATCTGAGCGTCAGGCCCCTCACTAGGTGCCTATAACAATATTATCTGTTTCATACCTCTACATTAAAATCATAGCAATTCCTTCAATAAATGCTTGTCACCCGCCACTTTTCCTGCCAGAGTCTTGGACCAAGATAATTTTTTTTGTTGAGAAATTGATTTTTTTCTGTTTTCGTCAGGCGTTGAAAATTTAATTGAAGCTATCACACTATACAGCCTCTTGTTTATCTCGGGGTTTAGAGGACACCCCCCCCCCCCCCCCCCCCCCCCCCGGCATAAGTTGAAAAACTAGGGATAATTGTACAAATCTTAACAGTAGTAAGTAGTAGTTTATTCTAGTATTTATATATAAAGTCTTTATATACCATTCCCATACTCTGGTAATATTCTAAACAATGTTTCTACTAAGCGTTCTAAAAAAGCACAGCATGCCATGATCTCTGTTCTCTGCCACGCCCACTTCTCTGCCACGCCCACTTCTCTGCTGCAATCACACTCGTCACCTCCCAATCTCCCACCTTCTGTGTAAATAAACAATTTAAATTTAAATACTGTAATATTTTAAATAATCATGAATTGTTTATTTAACATATTACAGTATTTAAATTTAAATTGTAGAGAAGAGAAGCGCAGCAGGACAGCAAAGGGTTAACCCCTCACGAAGCCGCTGCAGCACGGAGCAGAAATGTGGGCGTGGCAGAGAGCGGAGATCATGACAGGCTTCAGGAGGGAGCTTCTCCCTGCACCTGTGGGCCGCACACAGGTGCAGCAGGTGCTAAATCATTTAAAATAATTTATTTTAAATAAACGATCCATGGCTCATCCATCAATCAGCCAATTGTGTGTCATGTCCAGTTTTACTTTGAAAAACTGCGAAGTAGCGAGGGACTACTGTATCTGGTCACTCTAAAAAGTTTAGAACTAAATAAGTCTGATTGTTCTCTCTGTTTCTTGACAGATTTCATCCTGCCGTCCCTGCTGGAGGCTTTCCTGAACCGGGACGTGAAGTCCTTCCCTCTCAGAACCGGACAGAAGGCTTCGACAGACGAGCCGAGCTCTGGGAGAAGGACTCGCGTCGGCAGCGGCACGTGGAAGTCACGGCGGTCGCGCAGAACAGCGCAGAGATACTCGGTGAAAGATGCTCGAAGGTCCCAGGTCTCCACCTCAGATTCAGAGGCCAACTCCGAGGACAGAACTGTCCCGGGCTCAGGCGGCGCCAGGAGCCGGCGATCGCACGGCTCCACCCTCCAGGTAAGCTGTCAGCATCATCGCTCGGAGGCGTCGCAGCTAACCTCCACCGCCACCAACACCGCAGAAACCATGAGCGCGCCGTACCCCAGAGCCCCAGGGTCCCAGATGGTGGACAGCGAAACCCTGACAGACCCGGCTGCTGTATCGATCTTTAACCGCATGGAGAACTCGCCCTTTGATCTCTGCCACGTGTTGCTCTCCCTGCTGGAGAAGGTGTGTAAATTCGACATGAGCACTAGTCACAACCCCGGCCTGGCGGTCAGCGTCGTACCGACGCTCACAGAGATCCTGACCGAGTTTGGCGATTGCTGCGGTCCAGGTGGGGGCGGAGGTGGAATGGGAGCGGAGGAGCTCGCCGGAGGTTGGACGGAGGAGCCGATCGCGCTGATTCAGAGGATGCTGCTACGCACCATTCTGCACCTGATGTCTGTGGACGTGAGTCAGAGTGACAGACTTCCAGACAGCCTGAGGCGCAGCCTGACGGACCTGCTGCGGGCCACCCTCAAGATCCGCAGCTGCTTGGAGAGACAGAACAATCCTTTTGCTCCGAGGCCCAAGAAGACTTTGCAGGAGGTCCAGGACGACTTCTCATTCTCCCGTTATCGCCACCGAGCGCTCCTGCTCCCAGAGCTTTTAGAGGGGGTGCTACAAGTGCTCCTTAGTTGCCTCCAGGCTTCGACACCCAACCCCTTCTTCTTCAGCCAGGCTCTGGAGCTCATCCACGAGTTTATCCAGCACCGGGGGCTTGAACTCTTTGAGACCACGGTGCTGCGGCTGGAGGGACTCAGCCGCGCCCGAGACTCGGAAGTGGGAAGAGAGGCTTCGGAGCGGTTACGTGGCCTCGTCGCGGGGGTCTTCAAAATAATCAGCGCTGTCAAGAAGGCGAAGTCAGAACAGCTGCATCAGTCTGTGTGCGCCCGCCGCCGCCACCGTCGATGTGAGTACTCCCACTTCCTGCATCACCACAGAGACCTGTCCGGTTTGCCCGTCTCTGCGTTCAAACAGACTGCGAGACGCAACCCGTTCGAAGAGGAAGAAGGCTCCGAGGGGGACGGCGTGCGTTACCCCGAGCGCTGCTGCTGCCTGGCGGCCTGCGCCCACCAGTGCCTGCGGCTCCTGCAGCGCCTGTCGCCCAGCGGGCCGGCGGTGCTGCAGGTGTTGGCAGGAATCCAGGCCGTCGGAATCTGCTGCTGTATGGACCCTCGTTCAGTTGTAGGACCCATGCTGCACGCCTTCCAGGCTCCAGGTCTGCGCAGCTACCAGTCTCACGTGCTCAGCGTGCTGGGAAGGCTGGTTTTAGACCAGCTCGGTGGGGGTCAGCCGTCTGAGAAAGCCAAGCTCGCTTCGTGTAACATCTGCACTCTGGACAGCAGCCAGCTGCCAGGCCTGGAGGAGACTCTGCAGCAAGGAGAACCTTCGGCTGTTCCTACTACTTTACGTTACCGCTCCCAGGGTATTCTGCCCAGCGGAGGGGGTGCAGAGGACATGCTGTGGAAGTGGGATGCTCTGGAGGCTTATCAGGATCTGGTGTTCGGTGAGGACCAGCAGCTGAGCCAGCAGATAGCTGGCCACGTGTGTCACCTGACCCTGCGGGGCAATGCCATCGTGCAGTGGCAGCTGTACACGCACATCTTCAACCCTGTGCTGCAGAGAGGGGTGGAGCTGGCCCACCACGCCCAGCAGCTGGGGGTTTCTACCGTCTGCACCCAGGTCTGCAGCTACCACGCACAGTGCCTGCCCGTGGAGGTCCTGCTCATCTACCTGCAAACGTTACCAGCACTTCTTAAATCGAGGTGAGACATTGTAGTTTTACATCGCACAGCTAAGACCGCCAAATGTAGCTGAAATTTCCCTCGAGATAAATAATTAGTTTTCCTCAGCGACACGAGACGTAAAACATAATCCGCTCACAGCCGGATACCTTATCTACCCAGACAGGGTCTGTCATCCGATCTGTCCTTTTGGGTCATTGCTAATTGATGCTAATCAATAATTTATTATCGCGCTGAGACCGGAGTAAAAGCTGGAAAATGATCAGCTCTTTATGTAACACGGTCGTCACGTGTTTCTTGTCCATTAACTGCGTTTTCCAAACGCAGCCAGAAACATTTTATGTCGGTTAATTCACACAAACGGTCCAAAAAATGTAAGTTTGAGTTTTGATATGTTTTTTTTTTCACATCAATATTTGTGATAAATTGTTAAATAAGTCTAAATGGTTTCCCACCTCCAGCCCAGTGCATGCTGGAACATTAGATGGTTTATTTACATTTTCACAGGAGCTCTTTTTGTTTTGTGTCCGTGTTTGAAACTCTGTTGTCGTAGCCACTGATTTAGTTTGATCTGGTTGTTCTGCAGCCGTAAACACAACAGGTACCTGAACTCAGCACGGATATTTCAGTCAACTTTATGGTTGTTAAATAAATGTAAACAAAAAGTTTTATCTGCTAAACTGAATGTAAATTACTTTCAAATAAACTGCGGTCTGGCTCCGCTACCATGGTTAACCAATGCTTACTGCTACTTCCTGTCTGACAGGAAGTTGTTCCCATAATCATCGATACGGCAGAGACCCCAGGAATAATGTGGATATAAGAAAACCCATTGAAACCATAAAAGTAAACTATCTTTACTCGTGGAAGTCTGCGGGTGATAAAAGACAGTGTCTTTAAAGCAAGACTATCAACGCTCAGCTTGAAGTAAATCTGTTGTTTCTACAAACAAAACAAATAAAATCTTTCATGCGTTGCCTCAATATGGGCCATGTTAAAGTCTGACACCTGTTGGATTAACACCTCGTCACACAGGTAAAACGATGCATCGTTAGCGTCCTTTGTAATATTTGTTCTGGTCTTATTATTAAACACGAATCTCAACGTTGTCAGTCGTTCTTGGACTGTTAAACTAATGAAGTGAATTCCTCATGTCGAGGTCAAAAGGTTAAAGTTATTCCTGAATCGCCTCTGAGCAGGTCACAGGTACGAACAGACGGCTCCATCTGCTGGGCCAGCCAAGTCGGTCAGGTGATTATCCTGTTTGATAAGACCAAAATAAATGTTGAATTTAAAAGTGCAAGTTTGTCCTCGCATGCGTTTAGCTGACATGGGTTCATTCGGTAACACTAAACTGTTATGTTCAGGTAACCAAATATTTTGTCGTCTTCAGTCTCTGAATTGAGTGAAAACCATTTGGAGATAAGAAGAAAGTTTAAAAAAAAAAGGATTTGAACCAGGAAAGAAATACCTACATCCTAATTTTTGTTGTTTTAGCTCATGCACCAAGCCGAAGACGACACTTTTATTTCTGTTCACATTGAGATTGTGTTTGTACTTGAGTTTGTAACTGCAGTTAATTTCAGGGTTTTGTTTTATAATTAAAGCCTCGTTTGGAAAACAAAAACATTTTTCTAATTTAAAAAGGTAAAAGTGACTAATTCAGAATCGTATTTTTGAATCTGTACGTCGTGCTTTTAAAAAAAAACACTCAACAGGAGGACGAACATTTGTGTTAAAGAAGGCAGAAGTTTAAACTTTTGAGAAATAAACCTCTATAAACAGCTGCTGTGTTCTTGATCAATTTTATATCTATGTAATTTTTATTTGTTAGTTTAAGTTGTCATTAGATTCAAATAAAGTAAAAAAACAAAAAAACAATTACAGTACATTTACCCCAAAACAACAGTTTTTTAGTTTATCTACTGTATTTTTCGGCCTACAAGTCGCGTTTTTTGCATGTAATAGGTAAAAGTGGCTATTAATGACACGATCAGCTTGCCATAGCCTGCCACCTTCGTCCAGCTCTGGAATCGTGCCTGGAACAACCGTCAAATCAGCTTCATTTCGCTGCACCTCCCCGGTGAAATGCAGCTAATTTGACCATTGAAATGCATTTATTAAGTAAAAGTTTAACTAAGACACACCTTTACTATAATGTCGCGCAAACAAATAATTGTTTTTAGGTGTTTATCTTGTTAAGTTTTGAAGAAATGCACAGCGAGTCCTCCCTCTGCGCGCTCCCACTTCCGCGAGTCGGCTTTTGAAACGCAGCTGATTTGACCGTCAAAGTGCATTTATTAAGGCAAGTTTAGACTGAGACACACCTTTGCTACAATGTCGAGCAAACAAATAATTGTTTTAAGTGTTAATCTTGTTCAATTCTTGTTAAAGTCCTCCCGTGCATGCTCCCGTGGCCACCATTTGGCAGCCGATCAATTTTTAGCACACCAGTCCACATTTCCAGGTTGTCAGCGATGACGCCTAATAAATGTGACTCATATGGCAAAGCCATGTATTTATGTTTTTTTTTTCTTTTCACTTAGACATATTTGGACTGATGCGACGTGTACGGTGGAAAATACGGTAATTTGATTAGAAAGTGTAATATCCGAGAAAGTTGCTTTAAGTGTCTGCAGAGAAAATTAACTCCAAGATGCTAACTAAAAGTTAAGACGCTAGATGCTAACTGAAACAGAAACCTTTAAACGCCAACTAAAAGTAGCAAAAGAGTAGCTAAAAGCTGTAAGTTTGTTAGCTTAAAATAACAAAACACTAGCTAGGCTAGCTAAAACTAGCAGACAGCTAGGAAAAAGTAACAAAAGGAGTTAAAAACTAAAAGGAGCATAATACATACAAGCTAAAAGCTAAAAGTCATAGAGTTAACTGAAAAAACACCTTAAAATTAAAAGTAGCCACATGCTAGCTAATAGTAGCAATAGTCTGTTGTAAAGTAGCAATAGGCTAACTAAAAGTAGCTAATTTTGAACAAAAAGTAACACAGTGCTAGCTAAAAGCAAAAGGCTATCCAAAAACAGCTAAATGTCAGCTAAAAGCTACAAAAAGCTAAATTCTAGCTAAAAACTGGAAAAGGCTAGTTGAAACTAAAAGTAGCTGAGTGATTTGAGCAGTTATGAAAGTTATAAAGTTAAATGTTTTAAAACATATTAATGTTACAACCAAATGTGTCCTCAATGAGCTGAAGGTTTTGTTTACTGCACAGCTAAAAAAACACAAAGTGTGAATTCTGAATTGGCATCGGCGCAATCGTTTCTTTGGGCGGGCAGCCAAATTCTACCTGACGGCAATTTCTTTGAAAAAGACGAAAATCTTTAGGGTTTAACTTCAATGCATCATAAATGTTTGTATTTCCTGGTTGCAGGGTGGTACGAGGCCTTTTCATCAGCTGTAACGGGCTCAACCAGGTGACGGAGCTCGTGTACCTGGACCAGACCCGGTCTCTGGCCTTGAAGGTGTTTGAAACTCTGATAATAGGTATCGGACCTCAGCAGGCTGATGGAGTTCTCCAGGAACTGGAGGGTGCTGATACCAAAGACAGGGAGGCCGCCCTATGTCTGGCTGATGAACTGGGGTCCCGAGGGGTCGGGGAGGGTCCGCAGAGCCTCAGCAAGTTCTACGAAGGCCTGAAGGAAGCATATCCGCATTGTAAAAGCCATAGTGGGCAGGGTCGTGGGCCAGGGAGCAGCAGAACGGAGATCCACCTCCACGTTATCAACCTCTTCCTATGCGTGGCCTTCCTCTGCGTGAGCAAAGAGGCCGACTCTGACCGGGACTCCGCCAACGACTCTGAAGACACCTCAGGTTACGACAGCACAGCCAGTGAGCCTCTAGGTGGGCGGCTGCCCTACCTGTCCCCAGACAGCGTGGCCTTGCCCTCCAAAGAGCAGCTGCGGCGCGCTGCAGATGTTTGGTCGGTGTGTCGGCTGATCTACATGGCCAGCCCTTTGTTCCAGAGACAGTTCTTCAAGCTCGGAGGACTGGACGTGTGCCTGCGCCTCATGACCATGGTCATCCAGAAGCTCTCCTGTAAAACAAAGGACGGCAAAGCAAAGAAGAAGAGAGACGGTAGAGGGAAAGGCAGCCCCGAGTCCACGGTTCCAGCTACCTCGCTCGGACCTGAGGAGACCCCTCGTGATTCATCGGACGTTCACGTTGCAGGACTAGGTGAAGGAAAAACCAAAGATGTTGCAAAGAAGCTGGAAGACGAGTGGCAGCTACAAAGTATTCGTCTCCTCGAGGCCTTGCTAGCTATCTGTCTGCACAGCGCTAACTCCGCCATGCAGAGGACAGAACCTGAGCTTTCATATCAGGTATGCTTATATCTAAAATCCAGTTTTCCTTGAACACATCAACCATTATTCAACCAGTAATCTGTTCCGTTTGAACGTTTTTCCAGCTTCAGTCTGTTGAGGACACCTTGTTGGAAGTAAGAGACCAGCTGTCTCGCTCAGGGGTGGTGAACTCCGACCTCGCCGTCCCCCTGTTTGACTCTCTCCTGCGAGTGGCCTTGGCTGAGGCGTCTTCGTGTGCGGATGTTACCGAGGAGAAGCCAGACAGGGTGAGTCCTGCCCCGGATCCGGTGTCGGCAGCTGCATCAGTTTTTATAGTTTAAAGTTTCTCATTGGATTTTACACACCAGGTTCAAGGTCACTTAGAGGTTATTTTGTAAATAGCAAATTACCATTTTTGATCAATAAAACAGAGAAAACGGCAGCTAAAAAAAATGACACATCAACTAGAGAAAATGCATTTCCTGCGAAAACACAGTGAAACATTCACACTGTTATTTTCAGTAATCAGGTCTTCAGTAATGCTGAAGAACCTGCAGCTGACAGTAGCTAAAAACATGCAGAAATGGAAGAGCAAGCCTAAGTTAGCAAAAGAAAGCAGAAAGAACACATATTTACTGAATTAGGTTTAAATGAGCAGAAACGAGCACAAAAATTAGGAAATTGGCTACAAAAGCTAAAATTAGCAACAAATAGCTGAAAAGTAGCAGAAAAGCTTAAATTACCAGAAGTAAGTGGAAGAAGCTGAAATGAGCTAAAAAAAAAGTGTAATTGACTGAAAAAGCTCAATTTAACACAAAAACTGTTAAAAAGTAGCTGAAATAGAAGAAAAAGCTGAAAGGAGCATAACAAACTGAAATTAGGCAGAAAGTAGCAGGAATTACCAAGAAAAACTTAACTTTATCTGAAAACAGCTGAAATTGGCTAAAAAATAAGTAGCTGAACAGGTAGAACAAGCTTAGCAGAAGGAAGCAGAAAAAACATGTTTGCCCAGTTAAGCTGAAAGAACCAAAAATGCACAAAAAGAAGAAATTATCTGATAACAGATGAAATTAGCAACAATACAGCTGAAGAGTAGCTAAAAAAGCCAAAAGAAGCTTAAATTAGCAAAAGGAAGTGGAGAGAGCACAATTTTGATGAATTAGGCTGAAAAAAGTTTAAATGAGTACAAAAATGTAGAATTTGCTCCAAAAGCTTAAATTAGCATAAAACCCGTTAAATAATAGCTGAAATAGTAGAAAAACCTGAAACTTGCAGAAATAAGCTGAAAGGAGCGTAACATGCTGAAATTAGCAGAAATAAGTTAGAAGAAGCACAAAAATGTTGTAGTTCGCAGAAAGAATTTTAAAGGAGCACAGAACAGCTGAAAAAACAGCTGAAAGTAGCTGAAAAAAAGCTAAAGTTGCACCAACACCAAAAGTCATAGCAGGCTTGTCCTGAAAGAGCTGAACGTTTTGATTTATGATTTGACGAAGTAGCTTGAAAACTGCGGGACGAGAATCGTGCCAAAAAATGTACAGAAGAAAAATGTATCACAATAGAGCGAATGCTTCACGAACATTCACGATAAAAACACTCAGATTTATTTAAGAGGTTGTTCCGACGACGATTATGACTCCGGATGTTTTGTTGCGTCGTCAAACTCACGGAACGCCTCGTATCTCTGCCACATTTTACCCAAAACAAAGAACGCGTCAGTTCAGTTTAACAGACGGTCCCGGTGGGTGAACGTACAATTTAGTCATAATTCATTCTTTTTTTAATGTAACTGAAATATAGTGCGTAATATTTTGAGCATTTACTTTAGGACCATGGGGGGGAAAGTTCTCTAATTTCATTTAGATCTAGATGAGATAGATTTGGTTTTGATTCATTTGATTTCTCCCCAGTTTCATCTCTCTTCTGTGCTTTTGTCTATTTTTAACCTCGTTCCCGCCGGCCTCCACATGGACTTGTTCTGCCACGTGAGAACTAGAAAATTGGAATAAATCACA
This sequence comes from Nematolebias whitei, assembly GCF_014905685.2. NCBI lineage: Eukaryota > Metazoa > Chordata > Actinopteri > Cyprinodontiformes > Rivulidae > Nematolebias > Nematolebias whitei. Next base: position 48,980,442 of record NC_056498.1, read on the forward strand.
CAATTCGAAAAGCACTAATAATCACAGGATTTATTTATTTTTCCTGCGTGTCGTTCATCATCCAGTAAAAACTGTGTCGTAGAGAAACGATGATTGCTGAAATGTGCGTAGCTGACGTTTTTGACTAAAACAAACCTGACAAGTCAAGTTTTACTAGAACATTTCAGAACATTTTTGTAGTTGAATCTTAAAATCAACAAATCAAACACCTGCATTCTGATTTATGAACTGCATAGGAAGAGTAAAGAGACTCAAGATCAACAGAAATGTTAAAGCAGCTGAAGTTGGCTTATTATGGTCACCATGGTAACCGCACACCTGTGTCCGTCACTCCCTGACCGCTAATATGAGAGGCAGACATAAAACAGACTGAAAAGTAAGCCTCAAACAAACGGTCGCTGCGTAAAAACTATAAGTATCTTAAAAATTCTTAAACGTGAGCGCAAGAAGACGTGATGGTCACATGTGAATCTTTATTTTTCTATTATTTTGTAACGTATGAGATGTAATGAGTTTAAAAAAAAAAACCTTTCTAGTTTTGAAGAGAATGATTTGAGCTAAAATTCATTTTTACTACACGCAAAAAAAGTTTTACAATAATATAATAATTACTAATTATTGTCAAATTTCAAACGATATTATCGTTTGTCGCAATAGTTTCTGAGGCAGTCGCTCAGCAAAATCTGTTATCGTGACAGACCTGTGTACGTTGTTTAACAGCGAGAGACGCGCTGGGTGAAAGCAGACAAAAATACCTTCATTTTGAGGTAGAATTGTATTTTTACTGAAAAGAGTTATGGGAGCAACAAAGACTTGAACATTTTAGACAACTCATTAGTTAGTGACATCATCAACTGTTGGCTGAACATTCTGAGAAAAAAACCCTGTAAAATTCATCAAGCTAAACTGTGACTGTGTAAAAATGGTAAAAAAATGTCAACTTGCCAGTTCAGATACTTTCTGTGACCCGTTTAAAACTTGAAGGATGTTCCTGCTGAGGAGTTCGCCCGAGTTGCAGAGCTCTAAAGAGAGCAGGGCCGTCTCGTCGGTTGCACCAAAATCCCCTTGATTTGCGTTTATTTTCTCACTTTTCCTGTGAATTCTGTCTTCAGTGTCACTAACAAAAGCCAAAACAAACTTTCCCTCGTTGTGTATTATTTGCAAGTTTTATTTCAAAGCTGCACAATTGGCACCCTTAATAAGTAGTGTTTTTTTTTTTTTTTTTGTATGAAAGGAGCATAAAGTTTCCAGTTTTAATTTCACTTCATTGGCTCCCTGTCAAGTCCAGAATTCAAAATCTTACTTCTAACCTACAAAGCCCTCAACGACCTAGCTCCATCTTATATTACTGATCTTATTGTTCCTTATTTTTCTAACAGAGTGCTTTGCTCTCAGACTGCAGGTTTACGTGTGGTTCCTAGAGTTTCCAAAAGCAGAATGGGAGGAAGATCTTTTTCACCAACTTCCAGTTTCTTTCCCGTGAGGCAGACACATGTCCAGTTTTAAGACTGGGCTTAAGACTTTCCTTTTTGATGAATCCTATAGTTTGAGTTGGCTTGTTATGCTGCTATAGGCTTAGACTACTAGAGGACAAATTGACCTCATTCCTTAAAATTAATAGTTACAAATGCGTAAAAGTGAATAGTTTTCATTTGAGACTATTTCTATCTTAACGTGATTCTTGACCTGCCATTGTGTATCTATTCCTCTCAAACCCAGCCGGTTGAAGCAGATGGCCGCTTGTCCTGAGTCTGGTTCTGCTAAAGGAGGGGTCTGCAACCTTTACGATCAAAAGAGACATTTTTACACCTTCGTTCACTAAATTAAGTGTTCAGAGCCGCAGCGACCTGCTGACTGTGATTATCAACTGGTGGCCCATGGGCCACTTTAGGCTTGGCTTTTGTTCCCAGTAGGAGTGACATAAAAATATCAATAAACGTTAAAAATCATTACATATTTTCAGCTTTTAACATCATTTAATTTAAGATAACTGAAAAGACCAGATTCTCGTAAGGTGGGGGGGTCGGGAGGATAGTTACAAAAATACTATGCAGACCTATGTGATTTTTTTTTTTTTTTTTATTGTGGAAAAATTTATTTAGTAAAGAGAAAAAAGTATAAAGTTAGTATGTTTTAATCCTCGTACTAGTTCCAGCGTTCACATATTTGCAAATGACAAGAAAACTGCTAAAACTAGTTATTTGTTGTTGTTGTTTGTGTGACGACCGATAAAATTCAGTTTTGGTCAAAGCTTGAAAGAGCCACTGCAGAGGGGCCGCATGTGGCTCCAGAGCCGCAGGTTGCAGACCCCTGTGAGGGAGTCTTTCCTTCCCACTGTCGCCTTCATGCTTGCTCAAGATGAGAGTTCTGAGATGGAGTTAAACTCAAAGCAGTCTGCTCCTCGGATAAATAATATTAAATGATTATTTTTATATATGAACGTTTCTGTTCGGTGCCCTGAGACGACTTCTGTCGTGACTTGGCTCTTTATAAATAAACTGAATTAAAGAGGACAAAGCAAGTTTCCAACCAGCATTACCGTATCTTCCCACCATGTTGCTGCGTGTCTGTTATCTGCCTGTTGAACAGTAGAAACACTTCTCACATTTTTATGTTGGTCACGTTGCTGCCGGCTCTGTTCAGGTTTTTAAATTTTTTTTTCCCAAATATTCAGACCGTCAAATATTACGACCCAGCTTTGCTCCTGGGAACGAGACGAGCACTAAAAGGTGTTTGAAGATGATATCTTCCCTTCACGTTGCTGCCTCGTACTGGACGCCCCCCCCCCCCCCCCCGTCTCGTAGCCTTTTCGTCCTAGATGCGTCTTAAAATGACCGTTCGCCTCTTCCTGGTCCAACGTTTCCAAAGAGCTCTTTCCCTGTAAGCCCAGCAGAGTGTGATGTTCACTTGATCGTGACAAATATGTGCAGCAAAGATCCAATTTTGGACTTTCACAACAGTTTATCTACTGGACCTTTGCCACCAACAACTAGCTGTCAATGCTGGGATGTTTAACCTTTATGTGTCGTTTTGCTGTTACAGGGTTTAGTTTATTTAATTATTTTAAGTGTTTTACGAGTGGTGTGGTTTTGCCTTCGTACCGTGGGTGCACACAACAAGGAACTGGGCTGTGTGAATGCCGCGCAGGTCAGCTGATATTTGTCTTATGACCAAAATGTTGCACTTCTTTCCCCTCTTGTGTTTTTATTCACCGCGTAAGCGTAAAGAGCGCTGCTTGTCATGCTGGATTTACTTGAGCATTAAAAGCACTTGATTTCAGGATCTTCTTGGTAAGCTTTTTACAACATTTTTTGTTTCTCGCCAAAATCACAAGGCGTGGGTCTGGCTGTAGTTGAAGTGCCTGCCGTTGAGAGTCCGCTCGCCATCGTTATCTTTGTTTGTTTGTTTGTAGAAGCTCCAGGTGTTTGCCGAGGGGGCGGCCCCAGCAGGCGATCTTTCTGAGGAGGTGGATGAGGCGCAGAGCTGCAGCGTCAGGCTCCTGGGGGAGGAGGAGGGCTACGACGCTGATAGCGAAAGCAACCCGGAGGACATGGCCAGGCAGGAAGAGGGTAGGTCCACACTCACAGGCTCCTTCTGGTTACTATAGCCACAAATCCTCACACTTTTCACTTCAGATTAATTTTTTTTGACGTTGGGTTTTATTTTAGAAACACTAAATCACTCGAGGTCCTCTTGTCTGCTCCACGTGTTTTTGTTAGCGATAAACGTCATCAAACTAATCTAGACTGATTGGGAGGTCATGTGCTGCGCTCAACCTCTAAACCTGTTGATTCTTTTGGGTCTTGGGAAATTTTGTTTCTCACTCAGTGGTTTTGTTGAATTGCTTTTCACGTTCCAGTGTCCAGAGTTGAGCTGCTTGTTGGGTTTTTTTGGTGCCGGCAAAACGGGCCGGTTGATTTTAGTCAAAACAAGAAGCCCAACATCCTCCTTTGGTGGCTTGTAGAAGATATTTAGCAATAAGAAGTTGCTTGTTTTTAATGACATGGCAGAAAAATGGCCTCTGCAACCTCGTAGTTCAACGATGTAGCGTGATTACGCTCTTTTTACTTCAGTACTTTGAGAATGGAGCCATTGTTTTAGGCTCTTACAACTGCTGGCAGCAAGACTCTTTGGCCTCATAAGCTTTATCTTGTGACTTGACGTCTCAGATGAAGACTTGAGATTTCTTGAAACTTCTTGCATAACATAAAACGAGTAACATTCGCTTCATTCAGGAAAAATCTGAAACAAATTCAGTTATTTCTAGCTAGTAAAGTGCAGTTTTTTTTAAGTATTTTATTTCATTTTCTGTTTGGTTCGGTTTTATATATAAATCAACTGTAAATTTTGGATTATCTGTGAAAATGTAGAGTTCTGAATGACAGCTGTAGGAGCTGATAGCTAAATTTAGCAAAACCTTGCTTAAAGATCAAAGTAGCTTAAAGCTAGCACAAACAAAACAACTAAATGCTGTTTAGAAGAATTAAGAAGCCAATTGAGAGCTAAAAGTAACAAAACATCAAAATTAATTAAAGCTAAAAGATTAAAGATTAAAATTAAAGTTAAAAGATTAGATTAGTAAAATGTAAACTTAGCAAAAAGCTAGTTAAATACTAAAAGTAAGAAAAAAATACCTAAACTCTAGAAATAGTAAGACAGGCTAAAATTCACAAAACATGACCAAAACCTAAAAGTAGCTAACTGCTAAGATAAAACAAATTGCTAGTTGAAAGCTAAAATTAGTGTTTGTTAACTTTTTAGCCAAAAGCTTAAAGTAGCAAATGGTTAGCTAAAACCTCAATGTAGCTAATAGATAGATAAAAATTAAAAGTAACAGACGGCTAGCTACATTTGGCAGAACGTTAGCATTTAATAAAGTTAGCATTACTAGCAAGGGAGTGGTGGCGCGGAGGTTAGAGAAGGCGACCTTGTGATCGGAAGTCGCCGGGTCAACTCCTTGAACCGACAACGTCAAAATTTGGTTGGAAAGGTGAAGCACCCACACCAGCCTCCACCCTTATTTGCCCCTTTCTGGGCTCTTGAGCAAGGCCCTTAACCCCCACCATCTGCTCCCCCGGGCGCCCAAGATGGCAGCTCTCTGCTCTACACAGAGAGCTGTGGTAGCTCGGTGGTCTGTGGTGTCGTCAGGAAGGACATCCGGCGTAAAAAATAATTGCTAAGGCTTCTTGCGAGTTAGTTGGCTGGTTGGCTGGTTGGCTGGTTGGTTGACTGGTTGGTTGGCTGGTTGGCTGGTTGGTTGGCTGGTTGGTTGGTTGGTTGGTTGGTTGGTTGGCTGGTTGGTTGGCTGGTTGGTTGGTTGGTTGGCTGGTTGGTTGGCTGGTTGGTTGGCTGGTTGGTTGATTGGTTGGCTGGTTGGTTGGTTGGCTGGTTGGTTGGCTGGTTGGTTGGTTGGTTGGTTGGTTGGTTGGTTGGCTGGCTGGTTGGTTGGTTGGCTGGTTGGCTGGTTGGTTGGTTGGCTGGTTGGCTGGTTGGTTGGTTGGTTGCAACCCCTGAAGAAGGGAAACAAGTGTGCATGCTTAAATTGTGAGTCATTCCACATTTTTTCATGTCCAGTTTCTGGTTTTCTCTCGCTGGTCTCTTCTGTTTCGTCTCGTCTGTCTCGGTGTTGTCAGACTGTTACATATTCGTTGGAGTAAGATTCCTGGGACTGCTCGGAATCGAGGCATTTTTAACAAACAGGAAAACTTTGAGGTTGCTCGCTTTAATTAAACCACAGACCAAACCTAATGGGCAGAACTACGGGGCGTTAAGTGTGGCGGGAAATAACCGTTTATGTTTTTGGGTTAGACTCTAGACTTTCAAGCTTCTTTTGAAGGAGACGGACCAAATGAGATTAAACTGAGACCTCCAGTCTGACGGCCTAATTATAATGACTGGACCCGCGATCTGACGCAGATTCTCAACTTATCTCACCCCTCAGGCCCTAAGTGTGCTGCCGGTTCTTCCTGAAGGGCAGTAAAGTGACAATAAAAGATTATTCTGTGTTTTATTAACAAACAGCTTTTTGTGCTGCTCGAATTTGTTCATCGATGACGTCAAACTCACAACTCTTTGTCATCAGCTTTATTTACTAATGTGGTTCAGATTTGCTTAAAACTTTTTAATATTAGGTTTTATATTTTCAATCATTTAGTCTCCCTACAGTGACTCAAGCAGCAATAAACTATTTTAATTTTAAAATAAGAACATGGGAAATTATTTTGTCTAATGAAAGGTGAACAATCATGGCAAATGAAAAAAAAAATCTAGCCGTCAAAAGCCTCGAGGCAAAATGGTTCATTTCTACTTTGCATAAAAATTAGGGATGCACGATATTATCGGCATGGTATCGGTATCGGCTGATTTTAGCGATAAAGTTAAATATCGGCCATTCCATCAAAAATAACTCACCGGTATAAAAGGTGCTTTTTATTTGTATGACTGTTCAAGTGTCATTGTGTTAGAGAAAGTAAATGTCATGAATAAATTTGACATTAAACATAATCCAAGTTGAAGTGTTGCATCATTTTCAGCCCCTTTTTGGCATCTTCATTTGGTAACAAGCCAAATTGACGAAGACCGTGCAGAATAATGTAGTATTTTAATTCCACAGCAGAGAAAGATGTGTAGTCTCTGTAAGTAGGTCTAGGAAAAAATATATATCAGTATTGGTTATCGGGCAAATAAGTTTTAACATATCGGCATATTGGATTTTGGTCAAAAATCCAATATTGTGCATCGCTAATGAAAATGCTTTGTTTGTGTTTATTTAGTAAATGCTGTGTCGAAACCCCTTAAGCAAAAATATGTTTGATTAATGGCAGCATGTGCATTTTTACTCGAACCATAATATTTAAGTTTGGTTAGTTAAAATGTTTAGTCTCTCACGTGGTAATCTTTGTGCCCAAGTTTATGTTTGGTAATGCACAACAACATAAATGCAAGTCAGAAATCATGTCACGGATATTTAAACAGTTGGAAATGATTAATTAGTCATTAGTTACCGTTAATTAGTGTAGTCAAGAAGTTTAAACGAGATTTAAAAAATGCTAAATGTGTTAATGTTACCTGGTGGTACACTGTAGATGTGCGTCAGGAAGCTGGTGGTCATAAAGGAGGTCCTGCTGTGCTGCACTTCTGTAAATCACGAGGGAACTCCCTCGTATCTGAAGCACTGTAACCACATGTTTTATGACCATTTTAAACGTCTCCACGTTTTGCTGCGTCTCCCATCTTCCCGGCTGACTTGTTGCTTTCTCAAGGGGGGAAGGTGGAGCCGGCCGGGCTGTGCGAGTTCGCTGCGGCGGACGGGCCGGGGCGTGGCGTGCTGCTGTTCCCCGAGATCTGCTCGATGGAGCTGCAGCTTCTTGCCTCCGGCTCCCCGGACCTGGAGGTTCTCGGCCACGTGTTTCACAGCCTGCTGGGTGCAGTGCGTGCCAACTGCCGCAATGCTGCTTTGCTCTACGACCAGGTCAGACTGAATACTTCTTCCTCTTTGTCCTAATTGTCGCCTTTAATTGTCTTTCTTTTAAAAAAAACTCATCCTGTTGCTCTGATTTCTCACAGGCAGGCGTCAAAACAATCTTAAGTGGCTTCCACAGCATCCTCAGTCAAACAGACCCCTCCTTTACAGGTTGGTTGTCTTATCTGTCTCAACATGATTTTATGGGTGGCATCGCATGAAAAATGCGGCTTGGCCTCCAGAATTCAAGTGTAATGTTTAGATTGGCTACTTTTAGTAATTCATGGGAAAATCTGTACTCGCATGAGTTTCTGGGGTTTAACTCTTTGAACTTTGAGCTACAATTAATATGACTAAATCAACTTAATATATGTCAAAGCTTTACTTTCTGAAATAAACCTCAGATTTTTTTTCAGTCTTTATATTTTTAGGTTTGCACTTTTTTCACGTACTTGTGTTTTCTCTGCTCGAATCACTTTATTTACCAACTTCTAACGGTTTTGAAATAAAACATGCGGCTTAATTAGACAAACTGTATCATTCGTCACCAAACTTTATTAAACAGTCGTCAATGAACTGTGAGGAAAAGTATAACGGAGACGAAGGGGATTTTGGCGAAACACGAGTATTTAAGCTCTACAGCTCGGACATATTTCTCAGTGGAAACATCAAAGTTTAAACGGGTCGCTGATTACTTAACTGGCATTTTGATTTGTGCCAGTTTGATAACGTTGTTTACCTCGAAGACCCACACTCAAAGGCAGGAGAAGATTTTTAATCAGCATTTTACATGCAATGACCCATTCAAAACATACTTGGATACATAAAACATGGA
>NC_056498.1:48989138-48994445 GCF_014905685.2 Nematolebias whitei
TGTTATTCTGATGGAATGGCCGATGTCCGATATTTATCTTTATCGATATTATCGGCCGATACCATGCCGATAATATCGTGCATTCCTAGTTTTCTCCGTATTTTCTTCACAGCCAAACTCTCACGGAGTTCAGTTATGTTTGAGATGAAAATATTCTCTTTAAAACAGGAAGTGAATTGTCCTTTGAACTTGTCATATCTGCCACTTAAAAAACTTTGGAAACTTAAAAGTTCACGCGTGACCGTCCAAGATATTTTAAGATCCGACTCATAGTTTTTGCACAGCGACCGCCTGTCTGAGGCTTACTTTTCAGTCTGTTTCTGCCTCTCAGTTACTTAGCAGTCATGGAGGGAGAGACACAGGTGTGTGGTTACCACGGTGACCACAGTGAGCCACGTGCAGCAGCTTTGATGTTTTTTATCTTGGTTCTCTGGACACTTCTTCTTCCGCTCATACAACAAATTGTAGGGATTGTTTTTATCTTATTACAGTTTTTTAGGAGTTTGGGCTGCAGTTGTCCTTTACGATATTTATTTCAGACCAGAAGCAGAAGCAGTCTGTGGTTTTGTTTCTGTGTGAGCGTGAGTGACCCCTGTTGATATAATCTGCTTCGCCGGTCTGCTTTCAGATTGCCAGACGGTGCTGGTGGAGCTGCTCGTTGCCATGGTGAGCCAGCGGATCACGGCGGAGGAGCTGGCTCTGTTGATCCGCCTCTTCCTGGAGAAGACCCCTCCCACCGTAAGCATGGCCTCCCCATCAGTCACTCAGCGACGCGCTGTTTGCTTACGCATGCTCGGCCACAAACGGCTCGTGTTCACACTAATTCACAGAAACAAGAACTAATTTGTAAGACTTCCTGTCACCCTCCCCTCTCTGAGCCCGTTCTGTATCAGGGTTAACACCAACGGTGAGGTGAGAACTTCACAGAAGATAAAAAGTCGTCCTCAAGTCCCACGTGTCTGAGAAAGAGGTTATTTTTAACTGGTAAAATAAAACAAAGACTTATGTACAAAAATAAGAATCTAAATTGATCACCCGCCACTGAAAGCGATAATGTTTTTGCTCGAATGTTCGTTTGTTTGTAGCTTTAGTATAAAATTTCATGAATGAAGAAAATTTAATGAAACTCTTGTGACCGGATGTGAATCTACTTCTGGTCGACCCAATTCAAGATGGCTGCCGCAGCCGACGGCCCTTAACGAGCACGTGAACGCCTGTTAGTTTTACAGATACTGAGCGACTAAAAGAGTCGATCTAAAGAAACTTTTTTTTTTTTAATTTAACAGGATATTTTACTGAAGGGTATTTTACAAATCATCGAAGCCAACATGAACGTGGAGCCCCTTCACTTCCTGACGTTTCCGGTGGTCCTCGGGGCTTCCACCTCGGCGTCGTTGTCTCCCGGCTCCCGGCAGAGCTGCGCTGCTGGGGGGAAAGGCGTGGGTTTGCTCTGGAAGGGCAAGCTGTCTCCGGGTCGCAGGGAGGGGGACGCCGAGTGCCGACCGAGCCACCTTCGCTCCTCGCCGTGGCACGTCGCTCCGCTCCACCTGCCCCAGGTGGGGCAGAACTGCTGGCCTCATATGGCCAGCGGTTTCAGCGCCTCCATGTGGCTGAGGGTGGCAGAGCTGGAGGAGAAGGACGGGGACAAAGGTAAGCTGCAGATCACTCTGCAGGAAGACTTTCTGCTTCGTGTCCATAAATATGAACCGGTTCGCCTTGTTTTCCTAGAAGAAAGCAGTCCTCCTGCACCCGAGTCCCTCCGTGTTTCAGCTCCGACCGGACCAAAGTCCGAGGAAAGCCTCGTCCATATTCTGTCCATGGGCTCCAAGGCGCTGATGCTTCAAGTGTGGGCGGACTTCTTCACAGGCTCCCTCACCTTCAGGTGAGCTCCAGCTCGGGCTGCGTTTACAAAGAAAATCGGCTTCTCGTTTATTAGTGAAGCTATTTTTACTCTATGTCACCCGCCACTGGAGGTGAATCTGGAGTGATGGCTAGAACTCAATCTTCTCTTAACACACAGCGGTCTTACGGTTGGCTTGAATGGCGGTGGGCGACATGCATTCCTTTAGGGGTGTTGTTTATTTGTCATATGCAGGTTAACACAAGGCCAACGGTGCAATGAAATGTTCAGGATGAGAAGACCCGATTTGACTCGCTAAAAACAAGAAGTACTAAAGCATGCAATGAGTATACAAAATAAATACTGTACTTTTCACTCTATAAGTTGCACCTTTTTGCATAAATTAGCATGATCTGCGACTTATACGGGGAAGCGGCTAATATGTTTTTTTTCCATATTTATAACTCAATTTTGGGCTGAGATCTGACTATTTCATTCATTCTGACATGGAAAATATTGAACACTACCATTTTCAGCCACTAGAGGGCCCTCTACTAATATGGCAAGCCAAGTGTCTCATTAATAGGTCAAAGTGGCTATTAATGAGACACTTGGCTTGCCATAGACGCCACTTTTGTCTCTCTCCGGAACTCCTGGAGCAAACGCCAAATCAGCTGCATTTCGCCGCGCCGCCCAGGCGAAATGCAGCTGATTTGACCGTTAAAGTGCATTTATTAAGTAAAAGTTCAACTGAGATAGACCTTTGCTATAATGTCGAGCAAACAAATAATTGTTTTTAAGTGTTAATCTTGTTAAATTCTTGTTAAAGTCCTCCCGTGCACGCTCCCGCGGCCGCCATTTGGCAGCCGATCGATTTTTGACACACCGGCCCACGTTTCCGGGTTGTCAGCGATGACGCATAATAGATGCGACTTATACGGCGGTGCGACGTGTAAGGTGTACGGTACCAGAAAGTGAAAAAGAATTATAATATTTACAAGGTCCAAATGAAATGTATAGTAGTAAACAACAACATGGTAGAATATAACGGTGCAAGGAGGATGACCTGGTCTAAATAAGTATTTCACAGGTAGTAATATAAGCTTAAATACACATGATATATATTGCACATTAACGTAAACTGCACAGGTTTTGTTACGGGTTATTGCACAGGTAGTAACACCGAGATGAATTATGATGGTAAGTTAGTGACATACATGATACAGTCACAAAGTGCAATGTTTTAGTGTTTCAAGGTCTTTAACAATGTTCACGGTGTCTTGATGTTTTGTGTTGCTCGGACAGAATGTGTATAGATCCAAATGACGAAATAAAAGCCGGGCTGTTGGCGCAGGCCGAGTCCGGGGACGGTTTGCTCAGACGTGGACAGTGGCAGCACCTCAGCATCACTTACAGCCAGCAGCCGGAGGGCAAGAAGAACATCCACGGCCGGGTGGTGGTCTGGCTGTGTGGCGTCTGGTGAGAACGCCTGTCGGAAATATAAAGCTGCTGTTCTGATTAATTAATTAATAAAACATGTTTGTATTGTTTTCCTGAAGGAAATGTGAAGTGTCTTTGGACTTTACCCTACCAAGAAAGTCCAGTTTGTCCTCTGACAGCAACAAGACGTTCTGCATGTTGGGTCACTGTGCTGCGCTCTCTGAGGAGGGGGGCCGGTGGAGCATGGGCTCCGTGCTGCTCTTCAACGGTAGGCGACTCGTTAAACTTGTCGTCAGTGCTGCTCCCTGGTGGCGCCAAGCTTCTTACTTTATTTTTTAACACGAGCAGGATTCACAATAATGTGCTTGACTGCTTCGTTTGTATTTTAAAAAAGAAGCTGCTGAACTCAAGTTCTGCTCCCGCTGCCAATTTTTCAGATGTTGACCTAAAACTTGGTGTGGTAGTAGCTGATGCTGATCCTCAACACACAACTCGAGCACCAACTGATCGCACAAGAACTTTTATTTTTTTTTTACTATTTTGCCTTTAACAAGCAAAATACCTCATGAGCCACTGGGCAGTTTTTAATGAGGGAATAATCAATAAATTTAAATCAATCAGTTTTTCTACATAAGGCGGGTGATCTGCATTATTTTAAGGAACACTATTGTTTTTTATTGGTGTATTTTTTATCTATTGTGGGTTTTTTTTGTATTTTTACTTTTCCAGTAAAATTAAAGTTATATTTTTAAGTTTATTCCTGTATAAATAGCATAATTTTTTTAGCTGCCTTTTATTTTTCTGAGGTTTTCAGAATCTGGTGGCAGTTTGTTTATTAGAGACAGGAGACCGTGGCGTTCAATGAGCTCAAGAAAAAACAGGAAATAAAACATCAAACTGCAGCGTGGAACCTCGAGGTTCTCCCACTGCAGTTCCTTTGAAGATTATAGATGGGATATTTTAAACCTCGTTGTTTTGATGCTGGGTCCAGTTTGGTTTCCTCGTGTTTCACGTCTGCAGCTTCCTAATAAATAAATACTGAAATATTCACCTTGTTCCCAAACTGAAAGAAAAAAGTGCAACCTAACACGTGATGGGATCTTGTGATGTTTCTTTTAAAATGATATGTTTACGTGTCTGTCAGGGTCTAGAATAAAAGCTGAAGAGGCCTTCTATCTGTACTCCCGTGGACCGGACCTCACGTCAATCATGCCCTGCAAGTACGGCAAGCCAAGTGGGTCATTCTCCAAGTTTGTGTCTCAGGAAGGTCTGAAGTGCGAACATGTTCGAGAGATTCTGATGAAGAACAAGGATATAGACTCAACAGCGCTGGTTGTAAGTCGTTCTAACATGTTTGTTTTTTTAATCCTAGGGTTTGAAAAACATTAATTATCATTTATTAATTATAATAAAGTGTATGTTTTTTTTAACCCATTACATTATCAGTCAGATGTTCAACATTGTTTATTTACCTCTGCTTCAATAAATGACTACTTTTTCCCCAAACAGCTTTTTCAGTCGAGCTGAAAATAGTTTTTATTTTTGTTACTGATTGATTTATTGATGGTAGCTGTGCGGATAAAAGAATAAAATAAGAAACTGCATTTTGAGCAAAAATACAGTTTAAATTTGAGAGAGGAAATTTGCTGAAGAAACGGAAACTGAGTTATTAAAGCCTCAAACCTAAAAAAATACCAATAGGCTAGCAAAACATTAGCAAAAAGCTAAAAATACCAAAATGTTAGAAAAAGTAGCAAAACATGAGCAAAAAGCTAAAAATACCAAAATGCTTGCAGAGCAGCAAAATACTAGCAAAAAGCTAAAAATACCAAAATGCTAGCAAAAGCAGCAAAATACTAGCAAAAAGCTAAAAATACCAAAATGCTAGCAAAAGCAACAAAATACTAGCAAAAAGCTAAAAATACCAAAATGCTAGCAAAAGCAACAAAATACTAGCAAAAAGCTAAAAATACCAAAATGCTAGCAAAAGCAGCAAAATACTAGCAAAAAGCTAAAAATACCAAAAT
>NC_056498.1:48994455-49022051 GCF_014905685.2 Nematolebias whitei
CTAGCAAAAGCAGCAAAATACTAGCAAAAAGCTAAAAATACCAAAATTCTAGCAAAAGCAGCTAAATACTAGCAAAAAGCTTAAAAATGCCAAAATGCTAGCAGAAGCAGCAAAACATTAGCAAAATGCTAAAAATACCAAAATGCTAGCTCAAGGTTACCAGCAATTAAAAAAAAAACACAAATTAAAGCCTAAAAGCAGCAATACGTGAGCAAAAAATTGCAAGGTGGTAGCTTTATGCCATAAGTACCAAAACATCACCTAAAAGCTAAAAGGAGCTAATTACTAGATACACATTCAATGTAGCAGAATGTTAGTTAAAAGCTAAAAGTAACAACACGTTATTTGTAACAAAAAAGTTGGTAATAGTATTAATACACTAATAAAGGGTAAAAGTAAGAAAATGGAGTGGAACGCCTAAAAATAGCTTAAAGCTAATTAAAAGTAGCCAAACCTAGCTCAAAGTGAGCTGGCTTCTTGTTATTATTTTTTTAATGTCAAATGTCTCAGCTGCTGCGACACAACAGTTTACTGTAACTGGCTAATAAAGTACCAATCATATCACAAAAGTTAGCTAAATGCAAAAGGTTAGTTAAAACCTAAAATGAGCTAAATGCTAGCTAAAAGCTACATGTAGTTAAAGGTTAGCTAAATGTCAAAATACTTATTGTAGCAAAAAGGCAACAAAAAGTAACAAAAGGCTAGCTTGAAACTAAAAGTAGCAAAAGGCTTGCTTAAAAGTAAAAGTAGCTGAACAGTAGCTAAAAAGTAGTTAATGTACCTTGCTTTTTGTTCATCTTGTGTCAAATGTCACTACTGAAAAAAAGGTGGGCAAAAGTATTAATAGGCTAGCAAGAGGCTATAAGTCGCAAAAGGGGATTGAAACAACTAAATGTAGCTAAAAGCTAATTAAAAGTAGCTAGACTTAGCGCAAAGAAGCTCTAACAACATTTTCTGCAAGAGATGAATAAAGTACCGCTCTCATCCAAATAGTTCTTGTAAATGTAGCAAAAGACTAGCTAGAAATAAACGTAGCAGAACAGTGGCTAAAACATTAGCAGTAGCAATAGTGTTACCTTAAAGCTTCAAGTAGCTGAATGGAAGATGAATTAATGTAGAAGACGAGAAATAGAGCAAGTCTGCTGAAGTGGATTTCAAAAAGGATGTTTTTGAAATAAAGTAAAAGATCTTGAGGTGTTTCAATGGGGATATTATTTATGTATATCTAAAGGTAAATATGTCGGAAAGTATAAAAGTTACAAAAAGCAAAAGTCACAACACCCATCTCATGAATGAGCCGAAAATTTTGAAACGGGAAAGGATAAAATATGCGGTCGTAGTAAGATTACAAAACGTATGGACGAACATGGAACAGGACATCCGTGGTGTAAATGCTGAATCCGTGTTGATCCTCGTCTTTGGTGAAATCTTCCAGACCTCCTCTGTTTTTAACTAAAGTAAAATGTTGCAGTGAATTGAAACAAAGGAACACTTTCTGTTTGTGTGCAGGAGAGCTTGGCGGTGGTTTACGCCCCCAGCAGTCCAAGAGTCTACACAATCTACGAGCCAGTCATCAGACTGAAAGGTCAGACCAAGACCGTCGTCACCCAACGGCCCTTCAGCTCCAAAGAGGTCCAGAGTGTCTCTCTGGACCCCGGCGCTCTCAGAGCTCTGCTTCCCAGCCAAACCCACGGCCTGCAGAGCGTCCTGCACAAGATCGGAGGGACGGGAACCTTTGTCTTCCTCTTCGCACAGGTTGGATTATTTCATTCCCGGCGAAGCTTCGCGCTTACGAACCAGAAGTCGTCTTTTATCTTGCGTAGTTTTTTTATGAACTCCCGACGAGTAACGTCAGATTTTTAATGTGCTGTTTGCATAGTGGGAGCTAACTGTTGGGATCCATTTTTCTTTCATACGTTTTTCAGCGCAACTCTCATCCCACAGTTTTCAGCTATTTCAGCTAATCGTAAATCAAAACGTTCAGCTTTTTCAGGATGATCCTGTTATGACTTTTGGTATTGGTGCAACTTTAGCTTTTTGAAATATTTAGCCTTTTCTGCCACTTTTTTCTCATAGAAAATGAGTTGAGCTGATTTTACATCCTTCAAATCTTTAGATCTGTTTACAGCCTTTCACATTTTGTTCTGCTTCAGCTTCTTTCGGCTTCCTTGTGCAAATTTAAGAATTTTTCAGCTAATTCCAGCTGTTTTTTTAGCTGTTTTGTGCTCCTGTCAGATTCTTTCTGTTAGTTACAACATTTTTGTGCTTCTTCTTACTTCTTTCTGCTCATTTCAGCTTGTTACGCTCCTTTCAGCTTATTTCTGATAGTTTTAGCTTTTTCTACTATTTCAGCTACTATGTAGCTGATTTATGCTAATTTAAGCTTTTTCAGCTAATTCCACATTTTTTGCACTCATTTAAACTTTTTTCAGCCTAGTTCAGCAAAAATGTGCTCTCTCCACTTTGTTCTTGTAATTTCAGCTCCTTTCTGCGTTATTAGCTACTTTTCAGCCTTTTTTATTTATTTACTTAAACTTTTTTCAGATAATTTCCACTTTTTTGTTCTCAGTTCTGCTTCTTTCACCCTAATTGGGCAAACATATTCTTTCTGCATTCATCTGTTAATTTAAGCTTGTTCGACCTTTTCAGCTACATTTTTAGCTCATTTTAGCTGTTTTCAGATAAATTCAAGTTTTTCATGGTAATATCTGCTAATTTCAGCCTAATTAACATCTTTCTGCTAATTTCAGCTTGTTGTGCTCCTGAAAGTTTAATTTATGTCAACAAATATTTAGCTGTTTTATGCTAATGTTAGCTTTTTCAGCTAATTCCACAGTTATTGCACTCATTTCAACTTTTTTCAGCTTAATTCAGCAAAAATGTGCTCTCTCTCTCTACTTTTTAGGTAATTTCAGCTGTTTTTCAGCAAGTTCTTCATTAATAAGCATTCACACTGCATTTTCGCAGGAGATGTAATCTCTCTAGTTAATTTAATTTCACTCTTCATGCACCCGTTGAAAGGCGGTATTGGTAAACGGCGTGAGGCATATTCAGAAGGCAGTTTCATGAAATGGCCACACAGGCCGGTCCAACTTTAAGCTTCCTCCAGAGACGTGGAGCCGAACTCCGCTTGGCTGAAAGTGTCGGACGTCTCCCTCGTGTCGTTTACTAAACATAATGAATTAACTCACACTGGCGATCCTTTTTGTGGCTGACTGTTTTTTTTAAACTACAAAGTTGCTGTGCGTCATCGTCAACGTTCTCTTGCGAACAAATCTGTTGTTTAATCCCTCGTCATCAGTTTGTCGCCTCGCCGACGGGCCCCTTCTCTTTTGTTTTTATTTACGTACGCTTGGGTCCATTTTTTGAAAGCACAGAATTTATTTTCGCTTGTATGCAGATGATTGTCACGTTTATGTCCCTCTTAAGAAGGACTAATTTTGTCTCGAGGACTTTAGGACCTGGATGGCTCCAAACCTCTTACATTTGTTATACACACCCCGTGTGGTACATGTGGTGGAACGAGATTATGTACACAGTGTCCCAGTTGCATCCAACAATAAAATGTAAAAGAAAAACAGTAATAAGATCTAAGATATGAACTAAGAAAAACATCAGCTAAATATTCACTAAGCACTCATAACATAAAAACACTAGTCGAACAGCAGCACGGACATGAGTCTGAGCAGATGAGCACACATATTTATTTATTATACTTTATATTTTGGGGTTTTTTCTTGAACTTTTTTGAATTTACAATGTCCTGGATGACTGAGAATCTTCACCAGCTATTAATGACACAGTCGGCCTGCCATATTGCCCCCACCTTGGTTCTCCTCGCTGCTTGGAGCAACCATCAAGTGGACACTGATCTAAAATATGATCATCAAATCAGGGCCGTGGTTAAATCGAGCTTGTTTCAGTGAAGGCAGCTGTCTAACATCAAGCTATTTCTTACAAGAGCTATGTTCGAGATGTTAATCCACTCCTTCATCAAAGACGACCAGAACACAACTCGGTCCTGAACTGAGGCGTTTTGTGAATGAGGCGATGGGCTCCGTTCATACGTCAATAAACTTTCTTTTGTCCCGCCCAAAACTTCTTATCCTCTCTCAAGAGTGTCGTTCACTTTTCATCACCCCAGCTCAAAGGTCAAGATCGCAGATCAAGGTCAAATGTTATACAAGCTCTTTGCTTGTCTGGGCCATTGCTATAGAATGCTGTGTAGGAGTTTATAATGTTTGAACTTTTTTTTTTCTTCTTCCAGACGGTGGAGCTGAGTAACTGTGAGAAGACCCAGGCTCTGGCCCTCCAAGTGCTGCTCTCTCTGTGCAAGCACAACCAGCACCGCATCCACGAAATGGACTGTTACCATGGTTACGCCATGATCCACCAGGTCCTCATCAAGTCCAAATGTACCGTAGGATACCATATGCTGAAAGTGAGTCACACCTGTAGGAACAGACCTACACGTTATTTTTCTCCCATTAACCGGACCCAGCTGGACTCGGTGGTTTCGGTGACCCGCTGTTCCCTCGCCCTCTAGCTGCGTCTGTAATGGAGCTGTGTGATGGTTCTGGGCTGAAATGGATTCTGTGTGAGTGGATGAAACTCTGAGCCCCTGCGGGGTTTCACCACAAGTCTGATTGCTCTTGACTGCTCTGCTCTTTAGACTTTTACTTCCTGTATCGTGAGTGCAGGTCCACTCTGGTTAACAAAGGGCCCCGCTGTGCCACTGTTGGCACGTTATATCACTGTTTAAAGCTATTGTATTCAATCTGCAAGTGATATTTGTGTTTATATCTTCATTAATGTAGCGCCTTACCCTCGTCATGCTGTTTAATTAGATGGGTTTAAGGCCGACGGCTCCTGTGTGGTACCTCAGAGACATAAAACACTGAAGACTTATGAGCACTGCAGTGAGCCGGTCGCAGATAATAGACTTTAATCGATAAAGACAAGGCTGCTCAGCAAGTAAATGTCATTCACTTTAATTGAAGGTCTTTGGTAATTTTATTGGTTTTCTTTGTCTTTCCTTCTGCATCTGTAAGTTCAGGAATGTGCCTGATTATGTGGAACAGCGACTCCTGAACTGGCTGTCCTTCTGTCTCTGTAGACTTTACTTGACGGGTGCTGCAGTGGGCCCATTCTCGTCCTGGGTGACGACGGTCAGTTTCGACTGGACGCCGAGTCGACCGCTGTGGTGCAGGACTTAAGGTTGCTCTCTGACATCCTGCTGGACTGGAAGATCTGGGCCAAAGCTGAGGTAAACCTGAAGTTCTTCCAGTTTCAGACCAGTTGTCGGTCTGTCGGCAGGTCTTTCTGGGTGTGTTTACTTGTGCGAGTACTGACTCTGCGTTGTTTACTGTGTACTTCATACTTTGTGCCTTTTTAGCTGTTCATATTAAAATGTTATCTCGTTCAGGAGATGGGCCGTATGTCTTTTAGTTTATGTAACTGTTGTATTTTTAAACATTTTAATTTTCAATCATTGCTCCCAGTAAAACACTTTTTTTAAATATAAATGTTCTGTTTGTAATCTGCTTTAGCTACTTGGCTCTAATTTTGTCTTCTTATGCTACTTTTAATTTTTAGGTACTTTTCTGCTACATTTTTTTTTTAGCTACCATTATAATTAAATTTTTCATCTGCTACATTTAGCTTGTTGCTTCTATTCTACTTTTACCTTCTAGCTACTATTCTGCTAATTTTAGCTTCTTGCTGCTTTGCTGCTTCATTTAGCTTTTTGCTGCTATTCTCCTACTTTTACCTTCTAGATGTTATTCTGCTAATTTTAGTGTTTTAATGATAATCTGCTCATTTTTAAGCTTATTGCTATTTTGCTGCTACAATTAGCTTTTTGATACTATTCTCCTACTGTTACCTTCTAGCTACTATTCTGCTCATTTCAGCTCATTGCTACTTTGCTGCTACAATTAGCTATTTGCTGCTACATTTAGCTTTTTGCTGCTATTTTACTACTATTACCTTCTAACTATTATTCTTCTTATGTAGCTTCTTGCTACTTTGCTGCTACATTTAGCTTTTGCTACTTTTCTCCTACTTTTACCTTCTAGCTACTATTATGCTATTTTATTTTGCTGCTACATTTAGCTTTTTGCTACTTTTCTCCTACTTTAACCTTCTAGCTACTATTCTACTTATGGAGCTTCTTGCTACTTTGCTGCTACATTTAGCTTTTTGCTACTTTTCTCCTGCCTTTACCTTCTACCTACTATTCTGCTTATGTAGCTTCTTGCTATTTTGCTGCTACATTTAGCTTTTTGCTACTATTCTCTTTTACCTTATAGCTACTATTATGCTATTTTTAGCTTCTTGCTATTTTGCTGCTACATTTAGCTTTTTGCTACTTCTCTCCTACCTTTACCTTCTACCTACTATTCTGCTTATCTAGCTTCTTGCTATTTTGCTGCTACATTTAGCTTTTTGCTAGTTTTCTCCTACTTTTACCTTATAGCTACTATTCTGCTATTTTTAGCTTCTTGCTATCCTTTTGATAATTTTACCTTCTAGCTAGTCTTTTATTACATTTAGCTAGCATTTGAAACATTTTAGCTTTTAGCTAGCCTTTTGCTACTTTTAGGTTTTAGCTAGCTTTTAATATGTATGGCTGTTGGCTAGCACTTTGGTACATTTAGCTTATAGGTAGCCTTTTAATACTTTTGGAATTTAGCTATAATTTAGCTATTTAATTTTTATTTTGTTTTATTTAGCTTTTGGCTTCTGTTTTGCTACTTTTGCCTTTTCATTAATATTTTCACTTTCTTTAGCTTTAACTGTTCTGCCCCTTTTAGCTTTGACGACTGAGCTTTAGCGTCTTCAGCAGCTTTCAGCGCTCGGTGTTCACGCTGAGTTTACAGACAACCTAACCTTTTGATGTTTTTGTGTTTGTGTTGTCAGTGTGGCGTGTGGGAAACGCTCCTCGCTGCTTTAGAGATCCTCATCAGGATGCAGCACCCCCACCAGGTGTACAATATCCGGCAGTTCCTGAATGCTGAATTAGTGCATCGTTTCCTGCTCACCTGCCAGGTGCTACAAGTAGGTCTTTGTAATAACGCTCCAGTTGTAGTGCTTCTCTTCAAACCCCCCCCCCCCCCCCCACCACCCACCCACCCAAAACCCCACACTCCTCTCAAGGAGCATCGAGACGAGCATCTAACAGCCATCCCTCCAGAGGTGTGCCTGTCCTTCATCAAGATCATCCAGGAGGTGCTGGGATCTCCTCCGGACATGGATCTGCTAAAACTCATCTGCAACTTCCTGCTGGCCGTCCACCCGCCTACCAACACCTACGTCTGCCACACTCCATCCAGCTTCTACTTTTCACTCCACACAGGTGAGGGAGCAGCTGCACACGGCGCCTCTGGATCAAAGTGCCATCGCCGTAATGCGCCGAGTTCTTTTGATGTCTTTGTTTGTCAGATGGGAAGCTGTACCAGGAGAAGGTGCAGTCCATTATGTACTTGAGACAGCACTCCAACAGCGGAGGAAGGTCTGCCAGCAGCTCCGTGGTGTCCCTCTCCCCGACTGTTTTTGCCGATGCCCCTCATGAAGGTACGTCAGCTGCAGGAGTGACACCCGGCACCAAAGAAGAAAAATACACACAGCTGCCATCAGAAGTCTGCTTACACTCATCATGGCATGAGTGTCTTTAAATCTGGTTAATGGTTTATTTAAACCATTCTTCTCCCAGGTGATTAAATGTTAGTAATAAGAATAAGGTGCACAAATTAGCACTTTTGTTTTTCTAATCCACACAAGCTTAAGAGCTACAAGCTTTTTGTGTCCATCAAAATGCTTGGCTGAGGTTGAACTGCTCTTTGTGGCATAACTGGTAGAGTTCATTTATAGTAGTTGGCTTCTTTGGGTGGTGGCTCAGTTGGTAGAACTGTTGCCTCTCGACGAGAAGGTTGCCGGCTCGAGTCCCAGCTGGGGGCCTTTCTGGGTGGAGTTTGCATGTTCTCTCCGTGCATGCGTGGATTTTCTCCGGGTACTCTGGTTCCCACAGACCAAAAACATGCATGTTAAACTGATTGGTAACTCTAAATTGTCTCTAGGCGAGAGAGAGGGTGAATGATTGTTTGTGTTGTTTGTCTCTTTGTGTCCCTGTGATGGACTTGCGACCTGTCTAGGGTGTCCCTGTCCCCCGCCTCTCACACAGTCTGCTTGATATGGACACCAGTGACCCCTGCAACCCGGAAATGAAGAAGCGGGTAAAAGATAATGGATGGATGGTTCATTGGTTGGCTCGTTTGTTGGTTGGTTGGTTTGTTGGTTGGTTTGTTTGTTGGTTGGTTGGATGGTTCCAATCAGAAACCAGTTTTGACGTGATTTTGGGCTGATTTTTGTTGTTGGAACACTCAGTTGTATCTGAGCTACCTCTACCACATCATGATGCTGCCACTACCATGTTTGACAGCTGGTTCATTGTTCTTAACTTTGAAAGTCTCAGCTTCACTGAAACGTTTTGTCTTCATGGCCAAACGGTTCAATCTTTGTCACATCAGGCCATAAAGTTTTTTTTCCAGAAAATATATCTCGTCCATTGAATTTGAAAGCGTCTCTTTTGGAGGAGGGCCGTGTTTCCCGGTCGTCACCCTCTCAGTCCACAAAGATGTAAAACTGGCTTCACTGCTCCTTCGGTCTGGGGGGGTCAAATGAGCATCGATCAGACCATTCAGTGCTGTCGAACAAATCCTTTTATCCCAGCACGGAGAATCTACCAGCTTCAGTCAGTCGTGCTCACTAAGGAGAAGTTAACACAGAATTTTAAAGATTTTAATGAATGTGTGTGTGTAGTTATGGAAAAACCACAAATAATTGAACTTAAAAAAAATGACTGAAGTCTTTTATTGTAAAATCATTGCCCCCTGGAAGGAGAACCATTTAAAATAAAACCATTAAAAGCCCAAATTAAAGTAACATTCATGATGAGCGTGTGTTGACGTCCTCTCAGGTTCAGCTGACTAATTAAATTTAATTCCAGGTCTTGGGCATGTATTGGGTGATAATTCTGAACACATGATTAGTTTTACAGAATTTCTAAAGTTTAAAGAAATTCAAACAGACTTTTTTTGTTTTCCAGGCCATCAGCACGCTCCGTCCCCTGAACATGGAGGAGACGATCAGTCGTTACGCCCCCCTAGTCTGGCTCCGTCCCCGTACTCCTCTCCTCTGCTGACCCCTCGGCTCGGACACGGCAGCTCGAGCGAAGCGGCTGAAGGAGACGGGGTCTCCCTGACCTCTCAGAAAACGCTCAGCAGCACGGACACTCTGAGGAAGGCCGGAGGTGACGAGCATCTCCTGAGCAGCTGCGAATCAGCCAAGACGATCTGTGACCCTAAGGACACAGCAGAGGGGGCTGCGCCGCGCACCCCGTCCATCAGCGTGGAGGAGGACCGAGACGAGGCGGCTGAAGTGGACAGTCTGGCAGAGGGCAGCATGGGGGGCACGGAGTCTGAAGACAGGTTTGATTGGGCCAGCGATGAGGCGCCTCGCCGCCCCGACAGCCTCAAGGGCATCCAGTCCTTCCAGAGGAGCCACAGCAACCTGGCCAGCCTGGGGCTCGCCTTCCCGTTTCCTAACGGTTCGTTGGCGGGCGCCCGCTGGCCCGGCTCAGCCGACCGAGGCTCCGTGCCTGAAGACTGGGAGAGCTACACCTACTCTCCGGCCTACGAGAGGACGCACAGCAAGACAGAGTCCAACGACAGGTGCACACGAAACCCATCATGTTGTTTCTGAGTTGTGTTTAACAAGTCACAGTAGAACTTACTGAAACATCTAAACGTTGTGCCTCTCAGGTCCAGTACAGAGGACTGCTTGGTGCTGGTGTGCCGCGGACTCTACGATCTTCTGAGGGGCGTCCTGTTGCTGTTGCCTGACCTCATGCTGGAGGAGGTCATGGACAAGCTCGTCCAGCCGGAGGCTCTGGTGGTCCTCGTCAATCACTCTTCACCTCTCATCCAGCAGGGAGTCATGAAGGTTGGCTTCTTCTCTGTCGAGTCTTTAAACTTAAAAAAGGCAGAAAGATCTCGTTTTTCAGTCAGTTTTCCTGGATCGGTGTCTGCACGACGCACGTTTAGCTCAGTAAAATCCCCACAATTGATTCCAACACATTTGACAGTGATGTGAAAAAGTGTTTCCTGATTTCTTTTTTTTTTTCCATGTTCGTCACTTAAATGTTTTAGATCATCAAACAAATTTAGATATCAGACAAAGATAACTCAAGTAAACACATACAGTTTTAAAATAAAGGCCTTTAATATAAAGACCCAATTACTGCCAAGAGCGTAGCGACGACTCATCCAAGAGGTCAAACGAGACGTCACAACAACATCCAAACAACTGCAGGCCTCAGTTAGTGTTCATGATTCCTCCATAAGAAAGAGTCTGGGGAAAAAATGGCCAGCATGGCAGATTTACGAGACGAAAACCACCGCTGAGCAAAAATAACATAAAGACTCATCTCAGTTTTGCCAGAAAACAGCTTGATGATCCCCAAGACTTTTGGAAAATCCTCTGTGGACTGACGAGACAAACGTTGAACTGTTTGGAAGTTGTGTGTCCCGTTACATGTGCCATAAAAGTAACAGCATTTTATAAAAGGAACATCAGACCAACAGTGAAGCATGGCGGTAGTAGTGTGATGGTCTCGGACTGTTTTGCTGCTTTGGGATCTGGAAGACTTGCTGTGGTAAGTGGGACCACGGATTCTGCCGTTTACCAAAAAATCCTGAAGGAGAAAGTCCGGACGTCTGTTCGCGACCACACGGGTTCTTCAGAAGGACAATGATCCAAAACACACCAGCAAGTCCACGTCTGAATGGCTTAAAAAAAAAAGAAGACTTTTTGTCGTTTGTTTATTTGTCATATGCAGATCAACACAAGGTCAACAATACAATGAAATACTCGGGACGAGAAGAACCATCTCAACTCTCCCAAAAAAATAAAAAAAAGAAGAAATACCAAAGTTTGCAACAAAAATACAAAAACAAAAGTGTCAAAAGTGAAAAAGAAATGCATCTACAGCAGCACAGTCCTATTAGCAACATGGTCCCGTTAGCAGCATGGTACTGATGGAACATAGTACTTTGGAGTAGTCCTGACCTGAATCAGATTGAGATGTTGTGGCATGACCTCTAAAAGGTGGTTCAAGCTCAGAAACCGTCCAACGTGGCTGAACTACGACATTTCTCCAAAAAAGAATGGGCCACAATTCCTCCACAGCGCTGCAAAGATCTCGTTGGCAGTTAAACGCTTGACTCTAGTTGTTGCTGCTAATTGTTGCCCAACCAGTTATTGGGTTTAGGGGCAACCACATTTTTACAAAATAGGTTTGGACCCCCCCCCCCTCCCCCAATAAAGACCTTGATTTAAAAAACCATTTTGTGTTTACGTGTGTTATCTTTGTCTAATATTTAATATTTATTTCATGATAAGAAACATTTAAGTGTGACAATAGAAGTCGACTTGGGAAACATGTTAACATGTTTATATGAGGACAGATAGCAGGGCTAGATCCAGAACCAGGACTGAGTTTTCTGAGCCGGGCTCTGTGGGTGCAGGTGGGTCGTAAACGAGGCCACAGACGTGAACTCCCGGGCTCCAACGTTTGTTCTGATTCTCTGTCCCAGCTGCTGGACGCGTATTTCAGCAGAGCTCTGAAGGAGCAGAAGGAGAAGTTTCTGAAGAACCACGGCTTCTCGCTGCTGGCTAACCAGCTGTACATCCACCAAGGCAGCCAGGGGCTCCTCGAGTGCTTCCTGGAGATGCTGTTCGGAAGGCCCATGAGCCTGGATGAAGAGTGAGTCCAGACACAAGCAGGGATGTGTAAAGTACCTGCTTCGAATCAACGTTACGAGTCTAGCACAAAGCATTTTTCTCTTGTTTCTCTCCAGTCTGGACCTGGAGGAAATGGAAAACATCTCGCCCTTCAGAAAGCGCTGCATCATCCCGGTGCTGGGTCTTATCGAGAACTCCCTCTACGAGAACTCCTTGGTGCACAACATCCTCTGCATGCTGCTGCAGCTCGTCAACGCCGGCCCCAAGCTGGCTGACATCCTGCTGGACCACGGGCTGCTCTACGTGCTCTTCAACACCCTCTCCACCCTGAACGGCATGGAGAACTGGTACGTCCGCCAACAGGAAGCAGTTCATTCAAACACCGCCAGTAGTTTTGGTTTCAAGCTGCTGGATTAAAAAAGAAACAATTAATCCTCTTCCTTTCGGCTGATAGACTTCTCATTATTCTTTTTGTTGTTCTCTGCAGCATTCCCCTGAACGACTACAAGCTCCTGGTGTGTGACGTTCAGCAGATGTTAGTGGCTGTGACTATCCACTCCTGCAGCTCCTCAGGGTCCCAATACTTCCGCATCATCGAAGACCTCATTACTTTGCTGGGATTCATGCAAACCAGCAAGATGCGGCGCACGCAGGGTGAGGACTGGAGTCCTGAAATGCAACACACACAAATGACGCGTCGCAGCGACGAGCTCTGCGCCAGGAAAATAACAACGTGGCTTTTATTATTTACAACTTGGAGGGAAAAATATTTTACGTCTTAAGTTCCTTTTTCTTTTTTCAGCTTTCTTGTAGATCTGCTGTTTATAAAAATATGAGATTAAATTATTGTTTTTACATGCTCGGTCATCCAGGTCATGACTAATTTAAAAAAAAAAAAAGGTTAAAAACAGCCGGACTTCTGTTCTGAAGATGAAGACGTTTCACTTCCTATCCGGAAGGATTTATCACTTCTAAATGTCTGCAGTTTGTGGAGTTCACAGCTTTAAAGATCTGCATGAGAGGCTGTGTTCTTAGCTTCAGCTGCAGGTTAGACTGGAACTACTCGCCCTCACAGTGCAGTCTCGGTCGGCTCTTTGTCTGCCTGGCTCCCAGAGAGCCGGGGGCAGTGGAGCTGACCTGGGATCAGGCCTGATGCTGCATTGTGTTTTTGAATGTTGAAATCTGAGACCTCCTCCTCTGTTTAAAGTTGTTGTTTTTATTTCCTCGTAAACGGCTTCACTCCCCCCTCAGACCGTTGTTACTGCGTTTACAGAAACAGCAGTTTTATCGTTCCCCCGTTGCGGAGTGATGAGGAGGAGTTGGAAATAAATCTCCGTTCGCGCACGCTAACTTGAAAAATAAGTGAGGTAGCGACTTCCATTTTGGTTTGTGGCTACAGCTAAGCAAAAAAAACAAAAACAATCACTATTAAAAAAAAAAAAAGGGTTGCCACGTTGAAATTATGTGCGTGTGTGAACGGCCACCCCAATCATTGGAGGAAGTTCTGCTTTCTAGTTTCTATATTGCTCATACGTCGGGGAAACTAAACAGCCACTGGCTAAAAGGATGGACCAGCACAGAAGATCAACATCATCAGACCAGGACTCTGCGGTCTACACTCATCTCCAGGCCAGAGGTCACTCGTTCAGGGATGAAGATGTTCACATCCTGGACAGAGAGGAACGATGGTTTGAGAGAGGAGTGAAGGAGTCCATCATTAAACTGGTGGAGGCTGTGGAGGACGGAATGTGACAAAATTAAACAAATAAAAACATAATAATGAAATGAATCATTTAATTATTAAATACAGCATTAAACATGCAATTATTTATTTAATAATTTATTCAATTATTTAATTTTGTCACATTCCACCCTCGTGCGTCACCATAAAACTGTTAACTGTCAGTCTCACTCATCAAACTCAGTGGGCGGGACTAACGTGAGCATGTGAAATCCTAAAACGTTCGATAAGCCGTAAGTGTTTCACGAGCATTATTAATATAATACTTCGTACCTTGCACACAGGCCGGGGTTTGCGATCCACACTGCTGCATTGTGCCGTAGGTCCAACTCTGTGGAGCCTCAGTGTTTCTTAGTTTAAATTTGCTGCTTCTCATAAAAGCGCGTCTTCTTCTTTACAATTATAGTATGAAAAAAGGTTCCATCTAAAAGCACGTAAACACATTTACCGCTTCCTAAAGTTTTGGAATACATTTTCTGGCCTGTGGATCAGTCGATTATCTGTGGTCGATTTGTCTTCGCTCGCTGTGAGGAGCAGCCAGTCAGGTGTTGGGGTTAGCCCCGCCCACTGAGTTTGACGAGTGAGGTTGACAGTTCGCATAATTTCTTGGTGTCACTGGAGGGTGGAAGGTGACAAAATTAAATAAATAAATCATGAAATAAATAATTTAAAAGGTACATTTAATGATCTAATGATGTATTTAATAATTAAAATGATACATTTAATTGTTATGTTTGTATTATATATTTCATTTTGTCACATTTCATCCTCCATAGCAGACCTCCATGTTCACCTGTCCCCCTCTTACAAAGCTGTTATTGCTAGTATCACTCAGCCATCAGGGCACTAACGATCAATTGTTAGGCTCGTGGTCCTTTATCATGTGAACAGCTAGTTCTGGATTTCAGCAGCAAACTGGTTGATCCGCTATGAGAAGGTGTTAGTTTTCTGCAGCTCCTCAAACTGAAGAAGTCTTTTGGATAAAAGACGAAACATTTCAACAAACAAGAATCTGTCCAGATGACCTGACTTAACCTTGTTAGATTTATCTACCTGGATTATTGAGCAGCATCCGGACTTTTCCTACATAATGTTTTTTTCTGCACCAAGTGGGCAGGAGTAACACGGTTTAGAAAAACAGGTAGGGTTTTTTTTTGTTTTGAGGCTGATGACGGTGGTCATCGGTCATCAATGTAAACGCAGAGAAGACCTTGACTGGTGTCTTAAACTTCAAAGATGCTAAAAGGATGACTTTAAGAATTAAAAATAAATATCCTGAACAATCTTATTGTCTCCGTGCAGAAATGGCCGTGGCCCTGCAGTTCCGAGTCCTCCAATCAGCCGTTGAGTTCATAAAGACGACGGCTAACCAGGAGCCTCAGAAGCCGAGCAGTTCCGTCAACGCGCCGAGCTCCCCGCACCACGCCATCTATCAGAAGCGTAAGAGCATCGCAGGTGAGTTCTGCGAACCGGAGCGGTTCTGCCCGGCCCGAGCGTCACGGTTCATTCATCCTGTCCTCGTCCTGACCTGAAGGTTCCGTTGCCGTGAAAGACTCCATTATCCCCCGCATCCCCAGACAGCACTTCTGCTCCTACGGTCAGATCCCCGCGGTCTCTCCCTTCAGCTTCCTGTCCCAGGTCTCCCCCCTCCCCTCCCCCAGCGGCGCTCCATCCTACACGCTCCACTGTGACGCAGGTAGCTGGGACCTTCCTCCCACGCCATGGGGAATGTCTCCCGTCTTTGCAGTGAACTCCTCTCTTCCCCCCCCCCGACGCTCGCCTCGGGGGTTAATTTGCCCGGTACGCCTTGAGCGCTGCCGGTGCTTCTGTGTGTGAACACCCGAATGCTTACCTGAGTCAGGGTGAAGCATTCCAGCTCAGTTTTTAATCCTCATAAGCATTTCTTTACAAAATAAACTGCAAATATTAGAAACTAATTATTCATAACCCTTGAATTTTTCCACACGTCATGTCTTAACCAGAAACGTTTAGGATTTTATGTGATGGACCATAAATATCCTTTGATTTAAACCGTTCTTTTAACGCTCTGTATGTTGAAATAATAATCCACCTGCTTGATAACAGTTTAATTAGTTTAACTTCCACTTATGACTGGATACAAAGCTCGAATAATGCAGCTTAATTCAATTCAGTTTATTTATATAGCACCATATCACAACAAAGTTGTCTCAGGGAACTTTACAGGAACATTCACATAAAAGCCAATTTAGTAAAGTTCTCTAAGGAATCCAGCAGACAAGTTGAATCTTGGCTTCGTCACAGTCTCCCATCCTGAGCAAGCACAGTGGCAACAGTGGAAAGGAAAAACTCTTTTTAAAGGAAGAAACCTCCAGCAGAACCAGGCTCGGGACAAGCGCCATCTGCTTTGACCGGCTGGTTGAGAGAACAGGAAGGAGAGACAGACGAACATAGAATGGTAGGTCCAGGTATAGGTGCAGGTGTATCTGAAAGACAAAAAAAACACGTTAAGATAGAAAAAAATAATTACAAATACAAATACAAAACAGGTTGAGTAGAGTAAGTAAAGACAGTAGCAGAGTGAAAAGATGTGGTCAGTTTGTCCTCCAGCAGTCTAAGCCTATAGCAGCATAACTAAGGGACACCTCAGGAAACCCAAGCCGACCCTAACTATAGGATTTATCAAAAAGGAACGTCTTAAGCCTAGTTTTAAAACTGGATAATGTGTCAGCCTCACGGACAGAGATTGGAAGTTGGTTCCACAAGAGAGGAGCCTGATAACTGAAAGATCTGCCTCCTGTTCTGTTTTTGGAAACTCTAGGAACTGTGAGTAAACCTGCAGTCTGAGAGCCAAGTGCTGTGTTAGTAAAATATAGAACAATAAGATCTGTAATATAAGATGGTGCTAGGTTGTTGAGGGCTTTGTAGGTTAGAAGTAGGATTTTGAATTCTATTTTGGATTTGACAGGGAGCCAATTAGAACTTAATGATAGACAAACGTGACATGTGAGAAATATCTTCTCAGAGAAGACACGTCAGGCCACTGGAGGAGTCTTTAGTTCAATCTGGTGAACCTCGATTCGTGTTTTTAATATACTTTGCTGACTGACGATGACAGGAGGTAAATATTTGTGTGACCAGTCATAATTTTAGGACACTTCAAAGCAACGCTGCACTCACTTCTGAGTCAATTTTTTAGCAAACACAACCGTTGTATTTTTTTCCACATTCTGATGATGGATTAAACGTAGCTCAAATCTTGGGTTATTGTTTTAACCTAACCCTGCTTTAAACTTCATAGAGCAGTCTAGTGTGCTCCTTGGCCTTCATGATGCTGTTTAATGACTAATGTTCTGTAACCGACCTCTGAGTATCAGAGGATCAATACTCTCCGGTCTGACTCATAAAATCTCAGTGAAGTGTGGAAAGATCTGGAGGTGAATACTTCTCCAAGTAGTCGTGCACACCATCAACTGATGTTCTGCTTGTAGGCCGGCGCCGGTTCTCTCTGGCCCAGACCGACTCCCTCCTGATGCGGATGCGTTCTGTCGCCAGCGATGAGCTTCACCAGATGATGCAGAGGAGGATGAGCCAGGAGAACCCCATCCGCGCCAGTGAAACGGAGTTCGTCCAGCGGCTGCAGAGGCTGGTGGTGCTCGCCGTCAACAGACTCATTTACTACGGTGAATATTATATACACACACACACACACACACACACACGAGTTGTTGCCTCTCATCTTCACAGTCTGACCCCAGTTCTGTTTAAACGCATCTTTCAGACGTGAGCGAGGATTTATTCGACCTGCTGAACATCCCGGACTCTCCGGACCACCAGCCCTTCACGCCCGAGCCCGGCGATCAACCTCACGACGAGAGTTCTTCCTCCTCGGTCCCACACTCTCCGATTCCCTTCACCCTGCCGCCCGCCAACAAGAAGAGCTTTCAGAAAGACATCCTTAAACTCATGATGGACGGGATCAAAGTCAGCCTGGTATTAAACACTCCTGACAAATCTACACGTCTCCAAGCCGGCCGTGTGTCTCGACTAAGCTGGTTCTGGTGTTGTGGGCCCACAGGGCAGCACAGGTCGTGGTGGAGCTCCGAACCATCAGTGGAGGAGAATCCTGTGGTCCTGTCGGGACACCTTCAGGGTCCAAATAGGTCGTCTTCTGGTGCACACGCTCAGCCCCGCGCTGCCTCTGAGCGACAGGAAGGAGGCGCTCGAGTTTGTGTTCGATCCTAAACACATGGATATCCTGAAGGAGAGCCTCAGCCCCGGTCTGGAGGTGAATCTAAAAGTTATTCTGGAATTTATATATTGTTTTTGATGCATGCAGTCTGTCTCTGTGTGTTGTGCAGATTATTTGCTTGTATAGACCTGGGAGTCTTCATTATCACCCAAAAGGAATGGCAAAGGCACACGATAATATTTGTTCTCCTGTATCTGTCTGTTACCAAAACATCTCAAGAACCACTGGATGAATATTAAAGAAACTTGAAGAATAAAAAAAACTGGATGAGCCTCTCCTGCTGAACACCTGTAGAATCAACCCCAATTTTAATTGTCTTAATTTCTTTATCCTTTATTTAACCCCATGATAAATCCCATTTAGATCCCTGATCTCTTTTTCAAGGGAGGTGTTGGATAAAATAAATATCCTTTCATCATCTGTTTACTCAAATAAGCCACTCTGAATACGAGAACACGAGAAGATATTTAGACCGGTCTTTACTTGCAAGAGTAGATGGTAATCAGGAAGCTTTTACTGATGTACAAACATTACATGCTTTTAGCCTCATCAGTGAGAATCTGTGCCAGACAGTGAGGCAGGAAATGCTTTAATACAACAGAGGCAAGGTCAAGACAACCTCGGCTTTCCAGCTTACAGACTATCTGAGGAAGCCGGAGAAAACCCACGCAGAACGCAAGGAGAACATGCAACCTAATCCTAATCCAGGGCTTAAACCTAAAGGCTGCTACATACTCGGGCATACTTCACTTTGCAGAGGTCCGCGCGTACCCGATTAGATTTGACGCGGATGTCCGCAAGCCATGTCCACGCAAAGATCAATGTGCGCAGTGACCGCATGGCTCACGGAGTACACACAGTACGCCAGAGTATGTGGGAGCTTTAAGACCACCTTGATGTGAGACAAAAGTGCTGACCACTAATTTATCATGGTGCCCAATTTAAGATGACTGCCACGGCCAATTGACCTTGAAAAGCAACTATAACTCAGTTGTCCCCCGTTAGAGCGAATAGGGGACTTGGAAATATCGTCTGTCCGTTCATCTTGTAAGCTGGGTAACATGAAAAACCAGTGAGTGACTTCCTTTTTGGTGTGTGGCTGCAGCTAAGCATAAGAAAGGTCCCTATTGAAAATTAGGTTTACACGTCAAAATCCAAGATGGCCACCGCCATCCATCCATCCAAACATATATATATATACATATATATATTCCCATGGGCTCACCACCTGTGGGAGGGGCCAAAGGGGTCGGGTGCAATGTGTGATGGGTGGTGGCCGAGGGTGGGGACCCTGGTGGTCTGATCCTCAGCTACAGAAGCTGGCTATTGGGACGTGGAATGTCACCTCTCTGGTGGGGAAGGAGCCTGAGCTGGTGTGTGAGGTTGAGAGGTTCCGGCTAGAAATAGTCGGCCTCACCTCAACACATGCCTCTGGCTCTGGAACCAGTTTCCTTGAGAGGGGTTGGACACTCTTCCACTCTGGAGTTGCCCCTGGCGAGAGGCACAGAGCAGGAGTGGGCATACTTGTATCCCCCCCGTCTTGGTGCCTGTACGTTGGGGTTCACCCCGGTGAACGAGAGGGTAGCCTTCCTCCACCTACGTGTGGGGGGACGGGTTCTGACTGTTGTTTGTGTTTATGTACCAAACAGCAGCTCAGATTACCCACCCTTTTTGGAGTCCTTAGAGGGTGTACTGGAGAGTGCGCCTCCTGGGGGCTCCCTTGTTCTACTGGGGGACTTCAACGCTCACGTGGGCAATGACAGTGAGACCTAGAGTGGTGTGGTTAGGAGGAATAGCCCCCCTGATCTGAAACCGAGTGGTGTTCTGTTGTTGGACTTCTGTGCTCGTCATGGATTGTCCATAACGAACACCCATGTTCAAGCATAAGGGTGTCCATATGTGCTCTTGGCACCAAGACACCCTAGGCCGCAGTTTGATGATCGACTTTGTTGTCATCTCATCTGATCTGCGGCCGCATGTCTTGGACACTTGGGTGAAGAGAGGGGCGGAGCTGTCCACTGACCACTACCTGGTGGTGAGTCGCTCCAATGGTGGGGAGGATGCCGGTCAGACCTGGCAGACCCAAACATATTGTGAGGGTCTGCTGGGAACGTCTGGCAGTCTCCCATGAGATGGAGATTTAACTCACACCTCCGGGAGAGCTGTGAACACATTCCGGGGGAGGCGGGGGACATTGAGTCTGAGTGGGCCGTGTTCCACGCCTCTATTGTCTAGGCGGCTTATCGGAGCTGTGGCCGCAAAGTTGTCAGTGCCTGTCGCTGCAGTAACAATCAAACCCGGTGGTGGACATCGGCGATGAGGGATGCTGTCAGGCTGAAGAAGGAGTCCTATCAGGCCTTTTTGGCCTGTGGGACCCTGGAAGCAGCTGATGGGTACCGGCAGTCCAAGCGACATGCGACTCGGATGGTCACTGAGGCAAAAACCCGGGCGTGGGAGGAGTTCAGAGAGGCCATGGAGAATGACTTCCGTACAGCTTCGAGGTGATTCTGGTCCATCATCTGGCATCTCGGGGGGGTAAAACGGTATGCCACTAACACTATTTATAGTGGAGGTGGTATGCTACTGACCACAACTCGGGATGTCGTGGGTCGATGGGCGGAATACTTCGAAGACCTCTTCAATCCCACCGGCATGTCTTCCACTGAGGAAGCGGAGCCTGGGGACTTTTGGTTGGGCTCTCCAATCTTTGGTGCTGAGGTCACCGAGGTGGTTAAAAAGCTCCTCAGTGGCAAGGCCCCAGGGGTGGATGAGATTCGCCCTGAGTTCCTTAAGGCTCTGGATGTTGTGGGATTGTGTTGGCTTACACGACTTTGCAAAAATGCGTGGACATCATGGGCAGTTCCCCTGGATTGACAGACTGGGGTGGTGGTCCCCCTATTCAAAAAGGGGGACCGTAGAACGTGTTCCAACTACAGGGGGATCACGCTCTTAAGCCTCCCTGTTAAGGTCTAATCGGGGGTTCAGGAGAGGAGGGTCTGTCGGATAGTCGAACCTCGGATTCAGGAGGAGCAGTGCGGTTTTCGTCCTGGTTGTGGAACACTGGACCAGCTCTACACCCTCAGCAGGGTCCTAGAGGGTGCGTGGGAGTTTGCCCAACCAGTCTACATGTGCTTTGTGGACTTTGAGATGGCATTCGACCGCGCCCCTTGGGGAACCATGTGGGGGGTACTCCGGGAGTATGGGGTACCAGACCCTTTCATACGGGCTATTAGGTCCCTGCATGACCGGTGTCAGAGCTTGGTCCGCATTGCCGGCAGTAAGTCTGGCTTGTTCCCAGTGAGAGTTGGACTCCGCCAAGGTTGTCCTTTGTCACCAATTCTGTTCATAACTTTTATAGACAGAATTTCTAGGCACAGCCAAGTTGTTGAGAGGATCCATTTTGGTGGCCTTAGGATCACTTCTCTGTTTTTTGCAGATGATGTGGTTCTATTGGCTTCATCAAGTCGTGATCTACAACTTTCGCTGGAGCGGTTCGCAGCAGAGTGTGACGCAGCCGGGATGAGGATCAGTTCCTCCAAATCCGAGGCCATGGTCTTGAGCCGGAAAAGGGTAGAGTGCCCTCTCTGGGTTGGGGAGGAGGTCCTTCCCCAGGTGGAGGAGTTCAAGTATCTCGGGGTCTTGTTCATGAATGAGGGAAAAATGGAGCGTAAGATTGATAGGCAGATAGGTGCAGCGTCGGCAGTGAAGCGGGCGCTATACTGGTCTGTTGTGGTGAAGAGAGAGCTGAGTCAAAAGGCGAAGCTCTCAATTTACCGGTCGATCTACGTTCCTACCCTCATCTATGGTCATGAGCTTTGGGTTGTGGCCGAAAGAACGAGATCAAGGATACAAGCGGCCGAAATGAGTTTTCTCCGCAGGGTGTCTGGGCGCTCCCTTAGAGATAGGGTGAAAAGCTCGATCATCCGGGAGGGACTCAGAGTAGAGCCGCTACTTCTCCACGTTGAGAGGAGCCAGTTGTGGTGGCTCGGGCATCTGGTTAGGATGCCTCCTGGATGCCTCCCTGGTCAAGTGTTCTGGGCACATCCCACCGGGAGGAGACCCAGAGGAAGACCCAGGACACGCTGGAGGGACTATGTTTCTCGGTTGGCCTGGAAATGCCTTGGGATTCCCCCGGAGGAGCTGGCCCAAGTGGCTGGGGAGAGGGAAGTCTGGGCCTCCCTACTTAAGCTGCTACCCCTGCGACCCGACCCCGGATAAGCAGAAGAAAATGGATGGATATATATATATATATATATATATATAAATATATATATATTCCTCAAATGATTTGGGTGGCTGAGGATTAATGGGGGTGAACGCCACCTTTGGCAACCCCCTGGCTCTGTCTCTGCACCTGGTGGTGAATAAAGTTGCTCCCTCAACTCGCCAGGATCCGTCACACTGCGCTGCCTCAAACAAGAAAAATAGAAATAAAAACTCCCTCTGTTCTTCTCCACAGTGTAACTCCTACTCACGTGAATGTCTTGCACCAAAAACATTTAGGTTTACTTCATTCTTTTTTCAGTTTAATCCAGAAAAACACTCATCTCATAAACTACAAACATTCACTTTTCAAATCCCTCAGCGACAGGGCCGTGTGTTTTTACAGAAACTCAGCTAATATTTAGTGCAGCAACACTCTTACAGTGTTCCACGACTCTACGTGTAACTTAACACTCCTGCTTTGACGTGTTGTAGATGTTCGCTCTCTGCCTACCGTTTGTTTAATTTCTCTCTCCAATTCATTTTTTAAAATTCAGCACGGGCCAAAGTTGTCTCTGTACCTGTACAAGATGCTGCACGACCACAAGGACGAACTGACCAGAGAGGAGCAGAACGCCGTGGGCGCCTTCATGACCTCCCTGAAGCTGTGTGGCCATCGCTGCATCCCCCCCAACGCTCCGCACAAACAGGACCTGCTCAAGGCCATAAAGGAGGTCGGTCCCTCGTTTTGGAGAACACGGCCACAGATCGAGTCAAAGTCCATCACCGTGCTGTACCAGCTTAATTTATAAAGCCCTTAAAACAACAACAGAACGAAAACTAATGCAAAAACTAAAAACAAAGTGAAAACAAGCTTATAATAAAAACATAAAATCAAGTGAAACTAACTAAAAGGTAAACAGATTTTAAGAAGTGATCCAGAAACAGACAGGAAGACGTCCAAAGGCAGGTCGTTCCACATTTTTAGGAACTGCAGTAACTAAAGTATGATCCCTCAATACTTACCTGAGACGAGGTGAGGGAGCATAGGTGTGTAACGGTTCAGAGAGGGAGCCAGGGGTCTGCAACCTGCGGCTCTGGGACCACATGCGGCCCTTTAGTCCCTCTTTGGCGGCTCTCTGAAGCTTTCACCAAAACTTAATGAAATTTAATTGTATTGATTTTTATACACACAATAGAAAAGGTTAGTTTGGGCAGTTTTATTGTCAATTTTTTGTACATTTTTGCTCAGTAACTATTGTTAAGTTAAGAACTTTATTGATCCTGCAGGAAATTGTTGAAGTAGTAAATTTCTTTCGGCTGCTCCCTTCAGGAGTCACCACTCGCATGAAAGATTTGGCTATTTGTTTTACGCCGGATGTCCTTCCTGACGCAACCTGGGCTCGAACCCGCAACCTCAGGATTACAGGACCGTGGCACTGACCGCAGAGCTACCGCAGCCCCGCCCATTACTTATTATTCCTCACACAGGCCTGCAGAGTTCAGTGTTGTAATTTTTATCAAAATCGGTATAAACTATAATTATTTTCCTTCTTTACATGATATGATTTTTTTTTGTCTTAATGTAAAAATATCAATAAATTTAAAAATTCATTTATAAGTTTAGTTTTATAATGTTGCCCCCACTGGCCAGAAAAGTCTCCCTCCAACAAACTCGGTGGCCCATGGGCCATGAGTTGACAATCACAGCTGAAGCAGGTTTTGTGGCTCCAGACACGTTTTATTTAGCGAGTGAAGGAGCAGAAATGAAAGAGAGAGAGAGGTTGCAGACCTCTGGGCAAGGCCATTAAAGGCTTTAAACATACATTTATTAAATGAATTTTAAAACGTGCAGAGAGGCTAAAAAGAAAAAAAAATGGGGAACGTGCTCATTTTCTTGTGCCAGATACGTTTTGGACTCTGATGCATGTTAGAAGTTCTGAAGACTCGTGTCTAAGATCTGCGTAGAATCAAGATTTATAAAAGTTAAAATTTATAAATGTCAACAAAACAAGACGGATTAATAAATATTAATCTGAGAGAGCTCCAAAGATCAAACCAAATTAACTTAAAAACGCATAAATAAACAAAAACGCATATATTTGTTTTCACAGGAGAAACTGAAATATGAAGCAGAGGAGAAAACCAGTAAAGTGGCTTGGGAAAAGAAACTGGCCAACACTCAGAAGAAGTGAGTCGGTGCTTCTTCTTCTTCTTAATAAAAGAAAATCGAGGCAAGAACCGTGTTTTTGTGTAAAATCCTCCTTCTTTTCTTTCCCTCTTGCGGCTCAGTCTCATCCAGAGGCTGGACGGGAAGTCCAAAGACATTTCGAAGATTGCGGCGGACATCACTCAGAACGTGTCCCTGCGGCAGGGCATGGAGAGGAAGAAGGTGATCCAGCACATCAGGGGCCTTTACAAAACCGAACTGAGCGCCAGCCGCCACTGGCAAGAGCTGGTGCAACAACTCACACACGACCGGTGGGTGTGAACACGCACCTCTGGGCTCTAGTACTGTTACTTTTTAAAGTTGTCGAGTACTCTCTTCCTCTTGCCCTGGTAATGTTTTTATCGTAGCGTGAACATGTCCAGTATTGTAGTATCACTGAGTTCTGCTTCTACAGTGTACAGAGTACGCGTGTCCTTACTGACTGGCTCTGGTGGCTTTTTAATTTCTGAAGCTCCACAATATAATTAATTATTAGGAATGGTCGTGGTATACTTCCTGTCATCTCTGAATGAAAGCGACTGAAGCATCTCCTGGAGTTTCAGGATTTACTCGGGGAAAATTCAGGGGGTTTGTTCTCGTGAAGTGCCAGGAGCTCTGAAAGTGACTGCCGCAGCTGATCGACCATAGCAAACACCAACGTGGCTGAAGCTCGGCCACTTTGGCAGGTATTGAGCTAAAAGTTGATGCGTTCGAAGCTGAGGGTCATTCGCAACACGCACTCGGAGCGTGGCATCAAGGGCGACTTGTTGCTGCGACTTTGATGTCGGTTCTAGATTAGGGAGGTGTTTGTGCATCTCTTCAGTGTTTACCTTCGCCTCGGGGCGTTGCACCCCCAAGCTGGATGCTCCTCTTTGTCCATCAGCAGATTAAATCATCGGCTTGTACTGGGTCTGCTCCCGTTCCGTCTCCTCGGCTACATAAACCTCCTCCGGACTGCTTCACTCCCAGGACCACGACTCGTTGTCCGTCTCTAAAGCCTGCACGGAACAGGACAAGTTATTTCAGTTTGTTTCTCTGTCGACTTAAAATCATCTCCAGTCTCATCTACAAATGGAGTCAGTTTTATTAAACATATTTAAAGGTATTTTAAAACATTTTGAGAAACAGACGTCAGGTTCAGATCATGAATCTGGATAACTGCAGGTACAGTAGTCCCTCGCTACTTCGCGGTTTTTCAAAATAAGATTGGACATGACACAATTGGCTGATTGATGGATGAGCCATGGGTTGTTTATTTAAAATAAATTATTTTAAATGATTTTGCACCATGTGTGTAGTCCACAAGTGCAGGGGAAAGCTCCCTCCTGCAGCTGATCAGCTGATCACCTCTGCCACACACACACGTCTCCTGCCGCAGCTTTGTGAAGAGTTAACCCTTTGCTGTCCAGATGCACCGATCAACTTGTCTTCCAACTTAAAATTCAAAGTATGTCACATCGTAAAAATCATCATAATCACAAAATATAAAAGTGTTAAAAGTTATTTTAATTATTTTAGAACTTCTGTGTCCAGTTGTTTCAGTGTAATTGATCAAAAAGTACATTTCTGCCCCGTGCTGCAGAGCTGAAGCTGCGTGACATCCCTTTGCTGTCCTGCTGCACTTCTCTTCTCTACAATGTAAATACTGTAACATTTTAAATAATCAATCCAGTCTGCATGGATTGTTTATTTAAAATGTTACAGTATTTAAATTTAAATTGTTTATTTAAGGAGGGAGATTGGGAGTAACAGGTGATGCAGCCTGGCACATGTCATGACAAAGTTTACTGAACTTGAACCACTGTATCCTACTTTGCGAGTTTTCACTTATCACAGGTGGGCGTGGTCCCAAACACCCGCGATAAACGAGGGACTACTGTACTGACTTCCATTTTGGTGTGTGGCTGCATCTACGGTTAAGAAAGGTTCCTTTCACGTCAAAGTCCAAGATGGCCACCAACATTTGTATCTGTAAACTGACCACCACCATCATTTGAGGAAACTCTGCTTTCTAGTGTTTGAATTTGCTTTAAAGTAGTTTCCTTAAATGACTGGGGTGAAGATTAATCTACGGTGGCCACCGTTGGCCACCCTTTGGCTCGGTCATGGCGCCTGGTGGTGGATAAAACTGCTCCCTCCACTCACCAGGATCCGTCACTCTGTGCCGCCTCTGACAAAAACAAACAATTAAATAAAAATAAACACTGCTGTTCTCCACAGTGTGACTTCTACCCACTTGAATATCTTGCACCACAAACATTTAGGTTTACTCGCATACCCTGTTCAGTTCCCATCCAAAACAACACTCGTCTGGAAAACGACAAACATCCACTGTCCAGATCCCTCAGCGACGGGGACGTCGGCGTTCAAAGTGGTGTTTGTGCAAACAACGAGAAAATAATCCGGGTTTGTTGTCCTGTTCTGTTTCAGCGCCGTTTGGTACGACCAGACGTCCTACCCCATGTCCTGGCAGCTGGACCCCACTGAAGGTCCGAACCGGGAGCGACGACGGCTGCAGCGGTGCTACCTCACCATCCCGAATAAATACCTGCTCAAGGACCGACGCAAGCCCGAAGGTGGATAAACTGTCTTTGGCAGAACGTAGTCGAGCTTTTTCCTCCTCGATTAATTTGATCTCCATGTTCAGACTCGGTGAAGCCGCCGCTGTCCTTCCTGTTCGAGGACAAAACCCACTCCTCGTTCTCCTCCACTGTTAAAGACAAAGCCACCAGCGAGTCCATCAGGTGTGGACATTTTGTGACTCAGACGTTGGACAAATAAATGTCCGGCAGACGTCACCAGGTGCTTGTGTTTTATTGTTTTAAATGTTTGCGTCCTCAGGTTCACCAGACGGTGCACCAGTGTCGCCCCCTCCAGAGAGACGGCCGGCGAGCTCCTTCTGGGTGAGACCCTGACCGTCCCTCACAAGAATAACCTCACTAATCTTACCTCCTCGTGTTCGTCTCCTTGTTTCTGAACTGAATCTGTGTCTGCGCCGCCTCGCAGGGAAGTCCGGCATGTACTTCGTGGAGGACAACGCCACAGACGCTCACGACAGCCAGGTAAACCCCGTTAGTTGTCGTCACGGCGGTACTCGCGGCGAACGAGCCCCTCAACCCCGTTTGTGTCCGCAGAGCCTCCACGGGGAGACGGAGGCTCCTTCTTTCTCCTGGACTTACGAGGAGATCAAGGAGGTGCACAAGCGATGGTGGCAGCTCAGAGACAACGCCGTGGAGATATTCCTCACCAACGGCAGGACGCTGCTCTTAGCGTTCGACAACACCAAGGTGAGGCCGAGGAAACCGTGTCTACTGAAGGTTTCACATCATCCCCGACCGAAGACGACCTTTACCCTTCCTCTTTTTATCCATCACATTTAAATATTAACAGACATGGACTGAATTTAAAAG
>NC_056498.1:49022061-49022236 GCF_014905685.2 Nematolebias whitei
GAACAGCTAAAAACTAAAAGAAATGGACTACTAACTAAAGGTAAAAGAAACAAGACTCTAGCTAAAAGAAATAGAATATGAGCTAAAAGAAATTTAACACTAGCTAAAAGCTAAAATAAACTAAATACAAGCTAAATGAAACAGAACACAAGCTAAAAGAAACAGACAAGCTAAA
>NC_056498.1:49022246-49027119 GCF_014905685.2 Nematolebias whitei
AAGCTAAATGAAACAGAACACAAGCTAAAAGAAACAGACAAGCTAAAAGAAACTGAACACGAGCTAAAACCTAAAACAAATTGACTACTAGCTAAAGGTAAAAGAAACAGGACAATAGCTAAAATAAATAGAATATGAGCTAAAGTAAATTGAACACTAGCTAAAAGAAACAACAAACTAAAAGAAACAAAACACTAAAGGTAAATGAACCAGGACACTAGCCAAAAATATAGAATGTGAGCTAAAATAAAGTGAACACTAGTTAAAGCTAAATCAGGACACCAGCTAAAAACTAAAAGAAATAGAACGCTAGCTAAAGGTAAAATAAATATGAATTAAAAGAAACAGGTCACTGGCTAAAAGAAATAGAATATGAGCTAAAAGATACACGACACTAACTAAAAGCTAAAAGAAACCCCAGCTGTTTAATAAAAGCAAGGCACTAGCTCTTAGCTAAAAGTAGCACAAGACAAAGAAGTTTGTTGTGAAGCTAATTTCAAAGAGAGCAGAGTTTTTGAAGGAATTTAGGGATTTCTGGAATCTGTGATCTAAACTGGTAACTTTTTGCCTCAACAAGAAAAAAATAAAAATTTATTACGCAGGAAGGAAACCGCTCTCATCAAACTTGTAATTCGGGTAGTTTCCGAACATGAGGAGTTGTTTCTGCATTTTTCATGACAGCAGAATCCACTCTTTCGTAGAAACTCTGTTTACTGTTTGCGTCACAAAGAGCAGATGAAGCGAGGCGGAGTCGGAGGACAAAACGCCGTCCGTGCGTCTGGTTCATGAGCACCGAGACACAAAGACACGAGAAACGGAGCAGAAGAGACGAACACAAAATGTTTCTGTTCGTTGTAGCATCAAGACGTTAGATGAGCCTCGCGTCTGTTTGTCTTCAGTTCAGAGACGACGTCTACCACAACATCCTGACCTCTGACCTCCCCAACCTGCTGGAGCACGGCAACATCTCGGCGCTCACGCAGCTGTGGGGCTCGGGTCAGATCACCAACTTCGAGTACCTGACGCACCTGAACAAGCACGCGGGCCGCTCCTTCAACGACCTGATGCAGTACCCGGTGTTCCCCTTCATCCTGCGCGACTACGCCAGCGAGACTCTGGACCTGCAGGACTCCAGCATCTACAGGTCGGTGTGGGAGAGCTCACGTTGAAAGTCTGTCTACACCCCGACGATGCTTTACGTTTCAAAATGAGCTGCTCTCAGATGACATTGTTGTATTTGAAGTTTAAAGTACTTTATTGTATTTATTGCAGGTGTGTTTGTCTGTTGGCAGCAAAGCTCACGAACCAGTGAACAAATTTTCACCCTAAGAAGTTCTCGTGGGGAATCAGCAAAGCATTTATTTTCTTTGATTATTTGTTTATTGGCGTTTGTCATAAAAAGTGGTGTTTATTGTCTAAAAGTCTAAAAATCTTTAGAAGTTTGTTTTACTTTGTCAGAAATGTTTCAAATGCTCCCGTAATGTCACGTTACTGCCCTCTGGTGTTCCTTCAGGGAAGAACCGACCACATTGAAATCCATTATAAATGCATTGTTTGGATTCCATATTTATATTATCACATAAAACATACGTTCATTTCAGTAATGTATTTTTTATTTTTATCTTGGCCCACTCTGTGTTTGCTCTTGTGCATTTGAGAGACGGGGACTGATTTTACCTGGAAGAGGTGCGTCCATCGAGAGCGGACGTAGCTGTGGA
Source organism: Nematolebias whitei (assembly GCF_014905685.2). Classification (NCBI taxonomy): domain Eukaryota; kingdom Metazoa; phylum Chordata; class Actinopteri; order Cyprinodontiformes; family Rivulidae; genus Nematolebias; species Nematolebias whitei. The sequence goes on from NC_056498.1 coordinate 49,023,965, forward strand.
GTCCGGTCTCTCATCTCAACAGACAAAACTGTTTTAGTTTGGATGTAAAGAGTGAAAACACACTTCTGCTGTGCACGAGTAAAGTGTTTAGTACAAAACAGCAGAGTCTTGTGCGCTCGGGCTGAAGAGGCCGATTTCTGTTGGCTCGGCTGAAAATGTAGAAGGATCGAACGTGGTGGTCAAACAGTTCAATAACATATAAACTATATTATCTATTTATATTTATTGTAATATTTTTACTTCAGGCTGAGATGGCTCTAACAGACTAGATTTTTGTGATAATAAAATATCACAAAACTTTATTTTCACCAATGCGGTCAACAACTCAAAGTAATCACTGGACCATCGTCTACATCTGGTTAAATTCTGAAGACGGTTCAAGTTCAAGGTGGCCGCCTCGGTCAACACAAAGATCACAAAAAAAATCATTCAGATTTACAGTTGGTCAGCTGAAATTCAGCTTGGTAGTAGCTGAGAGTGGTCCTCAGCACACGCTGCATGACATTTTCCAAAGAATGGTGGGAGTTTAACTTGATAATAGTCGTGTGTTGACGTGGCTTCCTTTTGGTTTTACAGGAACTTGATTAAACCGATTGCGGTCCAGTCAAAAGAAAAAGAGGACCGCTACGTCGACAACTACAGGGTAAAGTTTCGTCTGCACGTTGAACACTTCTGGTTGCTCTGGGAGAGAAAACCCATGCGTGTTTTCTGCGCAGTACCTGGAGGAGGAGTACAAAAAGGGCATCCGTGAGGACGACCCCATGCCTCCCGTCCAGCCTTATCACTACGGCTCGCACTACTCCAACAGCGGCACCGTCCTGCACTTCCTGGTCCGGATGCCTCCGTTCACCAAGATGTTCCTCGCCTACCAGGGTGAGCCGCGCAGAACGCTTTCCTGCAGATTTAAAATCTAAAGCACGCAAAACTGGAGTTCTGCGATGTGGTTTCATAGTTTACAGTTGATTGAAATAATCACTTACCCTGCTGAGAACTGTTTTAACGTCAGGAGTCTGACGGAGTTCAAATGGTTTCAAATTAAAATTTATTTTTCCATCTTTTTTTTTTTTTCTCTGATCAACACTTTCCCATTATTTATTTAGTTTTTCAATTATCTGCGTCTCCCGTCTGATCTTCCGAGACATCTTTTCATGCGACTGCAGATGTATTCAGCGAGCGCGGTGTTTAAGGTCATGAAAGGCAGCGGGTTGAATCTGTAATTAGATTTTCTTGGGCTTCATTTAGACCAGAGCTTTGATATCCCGGACCGGACGTTTCACTCCATGAACACCACGTGGCGTCTGTCCTCCTACGAGTCCATGACGGACGTGAAGGAGCTCATCCCCGAGTTCTTCTACCTCCCAGAGTTCCTGGTCAACAGAGAAGGTGATCCTTGATTTACTTTTTAAATTTGATGCAATATATTTGATTATTAAATGCCATTTAATAAAAGTTATCAATCTAAGGAAGGCAGCAAATTGTGTTGAATCTTCTCTTTATCGCAGTCATTACTAAGGGATAGCTCAACCTAACTATAGGATTTATCAAAAAGTCTTAAAACTAGACGATGTCGGCCTCATGGAAACTGGAAGAGAGGAGCCTGATAACTGGAAGCTCTGCCTCCCATTCTACTTTTGGAAACTAGGAACCACAAGTAAACCTGCAGCAAAGTGCTCAGTTAGGAAAGTAAGGAACAATACAATCTGTAATTAAGATGGAGCTAGGTTGTTGAGAGCTTTGTACGTTTGAAGTAAGATTTTAAATTCTGTTCTGAATTTGACGAGCCAAAGGAGAGAGGTGATCACGTGATAAATGCATGGATCAGTGCATCATGTTTGGACAAGGTGTTTCTAATCTTAGTGATATTATGCAGGTGGAGGAAAGCGGTCCTGATAACATTTTTAATGTGAGGGTTAAAAAACATTCTGATCAAAATAAGGTTATTTCCTTTAGAACTGGAGGACAGATTACTGCCATCCAGAAGACATGAAAGGCTGCAAAGTTTGTTCTTGCTCAGGTCCAAAAACCGCAACTTCTGTCCGTTCCTGTGTTTTAACGCAAAAAAAAAAAAATTAAGTCATGCAGGTTTTTGTCTTTAAGACATGCTTGTAATCTAAGTAACTGATTGGATTCATTAGGTTTCATGGACAAATACATGAGTATCATCAGCATAACAATGGAAATTTATCCCACGTTGTTTAAAAACTTTATCTATTGGAAGCATATATAAAGTAAAATATAGTGGACCTAACACTGAACCCTGAGGAACTCCATGACTAATAAAGATTTATTCTTAACATGAACATACTGAAATCTTTCAGATAAATAGGATTTAAATCATTTATATAAATGACCAAATGTTTAATTTTATCATAATTGTGGCTTTTTAATTTTATTTTCTCGTACAGGTTTTGATTTTGGCGTTCGTCAGAACGGCGAGAGAGTGAATCATGTGAATTTACCCCCGTGGGCTCGCAACGACCCTCGTCTGTTCATCCTGATCCACCGACAAGCCCTGGAGTCGGACCAGGTCTCCCAGACTCTGTGTCAGTGGATCGACCTGGTCTTCGGGCTCAAGCAGAAAGGCAAAGCTGCCGTCCAGGCCATCAACGTCTTCCACCCGGCTGTAAGCAGCAGCTTAAGATGAACTGGAAATTCAGCGTTCACACTTTATCCTGTTTCCCTTTATCATCCTTTAGTTTCTTCTGTGCGTGTTTTGGACAGTGTGCTATATCAACCATTCATAAACCAAAACATTCAGCTCATTTGATGGATGCGTGCACTGAGTTGTTTTTGTAACTTTTATACTTTTCAAAAACATTTAACTTTATTTGCATAAAATTGTCACAGAAATTATAATTATTTCATCATATCCATCAAAAACATGCTTGTTTCATTTTTTGCATGCTACTAGTTTTGTCTTGTGCTACTTTTAGCCTTTACCTAGCATTTTACGAGTTTTAGCAAGTTTTTTATGCTTTTAGCTGATGTTTTTTAGCTTTTAGTTACAATTTCGCTGCTTTAAGGCTTTGGCTACCTGTTGTTTAGCATGTTGGGTTTTTTTGTTAGGGTTTTGCCTCTGTTTGCTAACATTCTGCTGATTTTTGCTAGCATTCTGCTGATTTTTGCTAACATTCTGCTGATTTTTGCTAACATTC
>NC_056498.1:49027129-49053390 GCF_014905685.2 Nematolebias whitei
GATTTTTGCTAACATTCTGCTGATTTTTGCTAACATTCTGCTGATTTCAGGCCTTGGCTTGTGTCATGCTGCTTTTACTTTTTGGGTAACATTATTTTCCTTTTAGCTTTTAACTAGCATTTGGCTACTTTTTTTTGCTTCTGTTTTACCTTCAACTCAGTTTTAGCATCTTTCAACAGATCCTTAGCGCTCAGCGTTCACTTCATTGTCGCTGGAAATGCAGTTTTATTTTTTTATTTCTTCATTGAACCTTTCAGACATATTTTGGCATGGACGTATCGGCTGTAGAAGACCCGGTCCAGCGACGGGCCCTGGAGACGATGATTAAAACCTACGGTCAGACACCCAGGCAGCTCTTCAACGCCTCCCACGCCAGCAGGGCGGCCCCCAAACTCATGATGGAGGGGGAGCTGCCGGCAGCCATGGGGCTCCTGGTTCAGCTGGCCTTCAGAGAAAGAGAACAGGCGAAGGAGATCGTCTGCCCGGTAGTTTGCTCCCCGTCAGCCCGCTGAGCCCTGATCGTTCTCCATCTGTGAAAAGCTCGGCCGCTCACCTGATGTTTCTTTTCCCGCAGAGCCCACTGCCTTGGATCAAAGGTCTGAAGTGGGGCGAGTACGTGGGCTCGCCCTCTGCTCCGGACCCCGTGGTGTGTTTCAGTCAGCCCCACGGGGAGCGGTTCGGATCCCTGCTGGCTCTGCCGACTCGAGCCATCTGCGGACTGTCCCGCAACTTCTGCCTCATGATGATCTACAGCAAGGAGCAAGGTACGAAGGCCAGAGGTTCAAAGATCTGCCGACGTCCTGCCGGAAACATTAAACCTTCTCTGTTCTCGAAGGTGTGCGCAGCATGCACAGCACCGACATCCAGTGGTCGGCCATCTTGAGCTGGGGCTACGCGGACAACATTTTACGGCTGAAGAGCAAGCAGAGCGAGCCGCCCATCAACTTCATCCAGTGCTCCCAGCTCCACCAGGTAACAAGCCTCCCACCTGGTGGAACAATCAAGAGCGTACTGTGGCTAAAATAACCTGTGTCCTCTCATCTGCGTTACACAACCACCCGAGAGCTAAAGGTTCTGATTTCCTGCGTCCAACTCCCCCCCCCAGGTGACCAGCTGCGCCTGGGTGCCCGATGGCTGCCAGCTATTTACAGGCAGCAAGTGTGGAGTCATCACCGCCTACAGCAACCGCTTCACCAGCGCCGCGGTAGGTTTCCATGGCGACGTCCCCTTCTAACCTTCCCGCCTCCACGCGAGCACCCATCCCTCCTCCCCCTCCTCCCCCTCTCCAGGCAGCCTCGCTGTGCTCAAAAGCTCGGCTTCATTAGTCACATCACAGCTGCCCTCGAAACGCGTTCCCACTGAGCCCGGGAGTGGGACCAGGAGGTCCAGGCGTCAGAGGGGCCGTCAAACTTTGATGGCTTCTTGATGCGACGCAGACATTTCCTGCTTCTTCGTGTCTGAAGAGTTTTTAGAGCAAAACACTCGCATGAGACTGATTCTGTGCTGTAGCCAAAATATCTCATGAACCGCTGGATGGATTTTATTCAAACCTTCAGTGAGTAATCATTAGACGTACCTCTACAACTGATTAACCTTTGAAGTCGGCCCTGTTCAAGATGGCCGCCACGTCAACTTAGAGATCTGTCTTTCTTAATGTTAGGAAGCACAACAATAATTATAATCAGGTTTACAGATATTTTGTTGCAGCTGGAGCTGAGTGTCGTTCATAACTCATACTCTTTGAGGTATCCATCTATGAGAGCTTTGCTGAAAGCATTAACTGTCTGTTAGCAAAATATCTCAAGAGCCACTGGATGAATTTTAATAAAACTTTCAGTAATTGATCATTGTCTGGACCTTTATAACTGATTAAACTTTGAAGCTTAAGATGGCCGTCAGTTAATTGATTTTGGAAAAACAAGAAATAAAAGGTTATGACTTAAGTTTGTTGTGGTAGTAGCTGAGCATCCCGCCTTGAGACTGTACAAAGTGCAATTATTAAAGTTTGACTAAAACGGCTGCAACTTTGTCATTTCTGGTGATCTTGGTTTCAAACTGGCATCTGGTGAAGGAAATTGTTTTTATTTTATTCTGAAAGTATTTGTGTTCCTCCTTCCACAGCCGTCTGAGATGGAGGTGGAGTCCCAGGTTCACCTGTACGGACACACAGGTGAGGTCACCGGCCTGTTCGTCTGCAAACCGTACAGCATCCTCATCAGTGTCAGCGACGACGGCACCTGCATCCTCTGGGACCTGAACAGGTCGGGGTCCAGGAGACTTGAAGCAGAATAAAAACCACCGCACTTGGTTTGGTTTCTCAACTTCCTTTCTTGTTTTCAGACTCTGTTATGTTCAGAGCCTCACGGGCCACAAAAGTCCCGTGACGGCCGTCTCTGCCAGCGAGACCACGGGAGACATCGCGACGGTTTGTGACTCTGGTGAGGGTTCGCTCCGCAGCGCCGCGGTTATTTGTGCTGCGTGTTAACGTAGCAGACGTGCGTTCAGGTCCGTGCTGAGAGTCCTGTTTTGGTGTGTGTGTGCGCGCAGAGGCGGGCGGCAGCGACCTTCGCTTGTGGACGGTGAACGGCGACCTGATCGGACACGTCCATTGCAGGGAGACCATCTGCTCCGTGGCGTTCTCCAACCAGCCAGAGGGCGTCTCTGTCAACGTCATCGCTGGAGGTCTGGAGAACGGTGTCGTCAGGTAACGAGAAACTGAGCGATAAATCAATTAATCAATTAATCACATGATAAATGAAAATGATCGACCTCGTTTTCATTTATCGGCTTTATCGTTTCTTCGTGTCTCTCTCGTTCTACTGAAGACAATGGATGACAAAAAGAAGCTGAGAACTTGTTTACTGATTTTTTTATTAAAACTTTGTGTGAAAAACTCTATGCTAAAGAGCTCAAGCCACACCGAGCGTCCGCCATTTTGAGAACCAAATAAAGGAACAAGAGACGGCCCATGTCACGTCAAGGGGCCGCCCTCACATTTTTCTTAAAGACGCGCTGCTCGTTCCCTCACTACCCATCCTTCAGTTCAAACAGTCTTATACTGCCATCTGGTGGTCGAAAAAGGTACTACACTCAAAACAAATTAACCATTTCTTCTTAAATTTGACATTATTGTCAAATTTCAGACAGTAGAGAAGGTGGGTCTGTGATCTGAAGATCACCGGTTCAAGCCCCGGTACCGACGACATCAAAAATGTGGGTGGGGTAGGTGAAACACCCTCATTCGCCCCACTCTGGGCCCATGAGCAAGGCCCTTAACCCCCATCTGCTCCCTAAACAGGTGTCTCTTGAAAATGAGTTCTTGTGACTCAATGAGACTACCTGGATAAATAAAGGGTAAATGAAAAAAAATAAAACATTTGTTTATCGCAATAATTTATGAGACAATCGCCCAGCAAAGTTATCATGACAGGTCTAACTGTGCATGTATACGTGTGTATAGTTGTCCCTCGATACTTCGCGGTTCGACTTTCGCAGACTCGCTCTTTTGCAGGTGTTTTCACCGTAACATTGCACATGACACATGATTGGCTGATTGATGGAAGGCGACCAACCAGAGCATTGTGCTGAGGGACAGACAGGCCATCGGGAGCACCGTGACATTTCCTGGTGGCCTGGCCGGCTCGATGATCGCCAAGGAGCCCCCTCCTTTCTCTTTCTGAGGATGTCTATCACAGCAGAAACTAGTTTTACACACAGAGCTCAAATTTGATGTGGTTATAGATGAGAACATTCCCCATCACATACTGAATCCAAATCAAAAATCCAAGATGGCCACCATAGATTTAAAAAAAAAAAGACCATAACTTGTGAGCTGAAATGTATGTTGGTAGCTGAGAGCGAACCCCAACACGTAGTTCTGTCAAATCGTCGTTTAAAATGTTCGCGACGTGACAGTCCCCGTCAAAGTTTCTCCAGGAACTTTCTAGTTATTAACATTGTTGTGTTTTTTTCTGCAACTGCTTTCAGGCTGTGGAGCACCTGGGATCTGAAACCGATCAGGGAGATCACGTTCCCCAAGTCCAACAAACCCATCATCAGGTATGTCAGCCGCTCGACAGATTATTTCCCCGCACTGATGACGGTGACGACTTCCTCTCCTGTCGTTCTCAGCCTGACGTACTCGTGCGACGGACACCACCTCTACACGGCCAACAGCGACGGCACCGTGATGGCGTGGTGCCGACGGGACCAGCAGCGCATGAAGCTGCCCATGTTCTACTCCTTCCTGAGCAGCTACGCTGCCGGCTGACCTCCCCCCTCCCCTCTGCTCCTGCCTGCACTGACGGGGAGGACTCGACCTCCCTGAACGCACCGGACCGTAAACGATGCCTTCTCCCGCTCCCAGCGTTAAGAGAATAAATCAAAAGTGTTACATGTAAATAGAAATATATTTATAAACAATGTGAAGTCGAATGTCGGAGGAATGGAGGCCGAGGCTGCAACAGACACTTTCTACAAAACTTTGTTTCATGTTCGTCTTGAGTTTTTTTCTCTCTCGTCTTTTTTATTTTTGTTGCTCGAAGCTGCTATCCTCTGGCCAAAGTCCAGAACGTGTGGCGAAGATAAAACCCCGTGTCTCGCCTCGGGTCTCCTGCAGCGAGACGCCGCGGTAGCTTCTGTCAGCGAGACGTCCCGCTCGTCTCGCCTGAACACGGGAGTCACGGCCTCGAGGAGGGACAGCGGGGGGGAGGAGGGGGACGGGTTGAATCGTGCTGCCTGTTGTTCCGTCCTACTTCTGCATGTTAGGACGACGCTGACCCGGACCGCCTGCCTAAACGCAGATCGTCTTTTCCTCTGAACCGTTCGGCTGCTTCAAGCTACTCGTTGCAAAGTCGTGACACGGGACCAAAAAAAATTCTACAGAAGTTTGTATTTAAAATAAAAATTTCTAGCCTGACACAAACTCCCGCGTCTGTTTATTTACGATGTGGCAAGATGGGCCGAAACTTTTCGACCTATAAGTTTTGTAAATATTTGAAGGCTGAACCCCGAACGTCTTCTCCGAGACCCGTCTGGTTCCACCGTTTTCATTACTACGACCTGCCTAACCCGGATCAATGACCCGAGCTTCCATTTTCGGCTGATTCAGCCGAGTGCACACCCAAAAACCTTTCAAACCGCACAGCTTGGCATCGTTTCTTTGCAACGAGTAGCTGAAAATGTAAGAAACGCCGAAGAAGGCAACTGTTCTGTTCAGGGTGGTGAATGTCCCGTCGGGTCTTTCTGCACTGATGAGGTTCTTCAGGATCACCTACAAGGAGTCGACCGGTTTCATTTCCCCACCCGATCCCGAACGGTCCGAGCACCTTTTCGTTACGTTCCCATCGAACTCGCTGCACTTTGTTCGGCCGTTAGGAGTCAGACGTTCGTCCGAAGCACTTCCTTTGATTTCAGAACGTTCTCTCGATTCGGTTCCTCTAACAAGTCCGACCCAGAAAGCGAAAGTTTTACAACAGGAAGTTCGGCCGAACGCAGCCTGAAGAAGAGTCTCGTGCTGGTTTGTCTTTGAGAAAGGGAACTTTTCTGATCATATTCTTTTTGTTTATGTTTCTGTGACTTGTCCTCGTCTCCCTGGACTCTCAGAAAAGATGTTTCCGTCTTCTTGTCCTTAACTCATTTCCTCCGTGAAACTTATAAATATTTTGTTATCGCATTGAAAACAGCAAAGAGGCCGAGCGAAAATGTGATTATTTATTATCTGTTATTAACTTAAGCTATGCATAATTTAAGATGGTTTACTTGTTTTTGATTGTTTTGACCGATTGATGAGTTTTTTTTGTTTTTGGTTGTAAATATGTGTTATATGGACAAACGAACCAGGTGAAAGTATATTATAAATGCACACAGCTATATAAATATTTGAAGAAATGTTACTAGTGTGCTATTTTTTGTGTGTGGGGAAAAGATGCGTTCAGGGACACACAAAGTAAGAAGAAAAGGTGTGTTCAGGGACACACAAAGTAAGAAGAAATCCTGTTATTTCTGGGGAACAGAAGGGAAATATGATAAAAAATAAAAATGTCTGTGTTCCTGTGGAAACTACTGAGGAACTCCAGTTTGGGTTCCCAACATCCAGAAACGAGTGAGGATCACTGACTGGACCGAGCGGTGCTGAAGAAGGGGACACTTCTTTATACAGAAAATGTTTGGCTTTAGACGCCATTTTTTCTGAGAAGTCATCGAAATACAAATGAGCGTTCATCGAACATGAACAGGCCGATTGTAGAAGAGTTAAAAACACAAACAAATCAAGTTCTGTAACTTTTAGCTATCGTTTTAATAATTTAAGAATGCATTTTACTATCCGCTTGTGTTCTGCTTCTGTTAGCATCTAGCTAGTGCAATGCTACTTTTAGTTTTAAGCTAGCCGTTTGCTACTTTTAGCTTATTTAGATTTGCCTACGTAAAATTTTAATTGATGTAATTTAGCTTTTAGCTAGCTCTTTGCTAGAATTGTATTTGCTTAGCACTTTGCTATTTTGAGCTTTGGTGAGTGTTTTGCTATATTTAGCTAGCCTTTTGCTACTTGCTCTAGTTAACCTTTTCCTACTTTTAGATTTTAGACCTTTTAGCAAGCTTTAATATGTAACCAGCCTTGTGCTACTTTGAGCTTTTATCGTTTTACAGTATTAAGCTAGCATTTTGCTATTTTGTCATTTCAACTACCATTTAGCTACTTTTAGCTTCTAGCTAGGGTTTTACTCCATTTAACTTTTTCTACTTTTATATTTCAGTTAGTGCTTTGCTAGTTTAGCCTTACACTATTTTTGTTTACATTCTTAAATAGACTTGTATTTATTTAGTCAATCTTTAGCGTCATAGCTAGCGTACTGCTACGTTTAGCTTCCAGCTACTTTGTTTTGCGCCTTTTCGCTAGTGCTTTGGTACTTTTGGTTAGTATGTTGCTATTTTAACTTTAAATTAGCATTTTGCTGCTTTCAACTAGCCTTTAGCTATTTTTTTTAGCTTCCAACTACTTTTTGGTTAATTTATTTTGCTCCTTTTAGCTAGCTCTTTGCTTTTAACTTTTAGCAAGTAGATCTGTCAAGTTCAAGCTAACAGCTACTTTTGGCTAATGTTTTCTTTTCAGCTAATCTTTCGCTACTTGTGATGTTATGGAGTTATTTGGTAATTAGCTTTAATGACCCCGTTTCAGATATATTCATGTCTTTCGATTTGAATAAAACATTTTTCTGTTTAACACATAAATCAACAAAAACTTCTGGTTAGCTTCAGTTTACTGAAGTTTCTGTGTCGGACATCTTTGATCAGATGAAATCTGTCCCAAGATTTATGTCTTTCTGGTGTTAAATGCGGGATTCCTCCTTACTTTAGGGACAGCTGCAGCGGGGAGGACCCGGTGATGTCAAAGCTGATGTAATATAAATGAAATGGGGAAGCCTGGAGAAAATCTCTGGAGCAGCGAATTAAAATAAACAAAATACATTTTTTTTAAAAAAGCAGCGTCTAATTTAACGACCGCGGTGCGTTCACGGCCGGCTCGTTCATCAGACACACGCCGTGACTCGTCGCCGCTGCAGCTCCTGGTTCTCTCTGATCGAGTCCCCCCCCCCCGGTCTGTGGATCTCGGCGTCACTCTGAGGTTTCCCCCCCTGCTGCTCGCACGTCTCCGGCTTCGCCTGGATCTCTCCGACCAGAACGTCAGGATCTTCCTCCACTTCGGGCCAAAAGGCGAAGCTGGGATTTCCTCTAATTAGATTATATTTTTTAATTTGGAAGATCCAATCCGTCTCGTGCGCGCGCGCGCGTGTGTTGGGTGGAGTCAGCCCGGATCTCTCCAAATTGGAAGAACCGTTCAGGTAGGTCGGAGGCTGCTGCCTGCACAATATAAATCATCTTCATCTTCCTCTTCCTCCGAGCTGCGCCCATAGATGTTTTTTATTTTCATGGGAGGTTTGGTGCGTTCAAGTCCGGCCAGGGCCGCAGCTCGTCTCCACCGACTCGTTTCATTTAAGCAAAAATAAATAAAACGCGATCAGATTCAGGACCGAGGATCGACCTGGATCCAGAAGGCCTGGGAGCTTCCTGCCAGGGTGGGATTTAAAAAATGGAAACTGGTTTCACAGATGCTAAAATAAAAACAATTAAAAAAAAATAAATAAATACATAAGGGGGTGGGGGGTGTTGAAGATACAGTAAATGCAACATAGTGTTCCGCGTTGGTCAGAAATGATTCGGCTGGAAAATTCCTCAAATTGCTTAAAAAGCAAAAAAAAAAAAAGATAAATTTGCCAAATTATTAAAAAAAACAAAAAGGCCTACATTGTAATATATGAACTGTGTAAGAAGTGTTGAAGCTCCTGCTGGTGGCTCATTGTGGTCGCCATGGTAACCACACACCTGTGTCTTTCTGTTGGTGGGAGGCAGACTCACTAACGCAGACTGAAAAGTAAGCCTCAAACGAACGATCGTTGTGCGAAAACTTTGAGTCGGATCTTAAAAATTCTCAAGGCGTAAGCGGCAGAAGGCTCTGACGGTCACGTATGATTTTTAAAAAATTGTTTCTACTATTTTTAAAATTATTTTATGCTTTTTTACGTTACTATAGTTTATGTAGATGGTACAAGTTAAAACCATCGTTCACTTCCTGTTTCCAAGAGAGTATTTGTAGCTAAAATATCTAGAAGTCTAGACGCTTGTATAAGCTCGGTCTCTTCATTCTGAGAGGGTTTGAGAGAAAATTGTATGTTCTACAGCTGAGAGAAACATGCTGGATGAAAAGGCATGAATAGCTACCCAGTTTTTATTTATGATTTTTATTTTGTACTCAAAGTTCTAGAAGTTAGACGCGTTTTTTTGCAAATGTTACAAACGTTTTAGACGTTAGGGCGTGGCATCGACTGTCAGTTGATTGTTCTGCGGAAAATCCTGTGAAAATCATCAAATTTCAGCTGTGACTGCGTAAAAACCATTAAAAAAAAAGATCAAAATGTTGGTTCAGACACGTAACGTCCGCTGTTCTGTGACTTATTTAAACTTTACAAGATGTTCCAAGTGTGAAGGACCAGTTCGCTGTAGAGCTCCAGAAAGAGCTCAATTTTCTCATGTCTTTTGTCAAAATCCCACTGATGGCCATTGTTTTGTTTCTTTTATTTCACTGCATTTCATCGAGCTGTTCGTTTTATGTGTCAAAGCTGCATCAAACAGCTACAGGTCAGGATTTTTTAACTGAATGCTAATAAGGGTGCTTCCATTCTAATTCACTGGTAGTTTTAAATATTATCATAAAACGTCAGGAAAATATTTCACATCTTCTAATGAAGGACGTCTGAGGTCACCTCTGTTTGTTGGTCCTTAGAAAAAGTTGCTTGGATGCGAAGCACGGGCAGATTTGTTCCTGATTCCTAAGAAGTTAATGGTTTCTGAAGGTCGGGTCTCTGGTTGATCTGTTGCAACAGTTTTACCTGATGACGCCGGACACAGACATCTGCGTATTAATTAATACACCTTGGACTGTGTCGAATCTTAGACTGCAAGCTCGACCAACCAATACTGTTGGAAACATCCCAGTATGAAGGAGTTGGTACCAGTCCAAACTACACATTTGTGGCCTAGCAGGTACTCACAAAACTTTTGGCCCGTTTCATGACAAAAAAACTAAAGTTTCATTGAGCTATGGTTCTTGGGTGGATGAAGGCGCCGGTTTGCACAATCCATACTTTGGACTTTACCACCCTGCTCTTGTGAGAGGACTAGTCCCTGACTAGTCTCCACCTAAGGACCTTTTGGTCACTCCTAAATACCTTGCTTAAAGTTCCTTGAAGCTGCTTTCATGCGAGCATCTTAGATTAATCCCTCAGCCTTTTCTTGCCTCAGATGCAAACTTGGCAAACACTTCAACTAAACATCTGTAATAAAAGTTTAAACAGCTGAAGTTCTGACACAGCTCCTGGTTTTAGCCGTTCTGCCACTGCATCAATCTTTTTGGGATCAGTAGAAATCCAAGCAGCTGACATAACTTGCCCTAAATAATGTCCTTGCACTTCGCCAGCGTTGTCTTCAATCCTTCCTTCTCATGGTGGTCCAAAACAGGATCCAGATACTTGAGATTGTCATCCACTGTAGAAGAAAATCCATCAGCAATGTTGGTCCCTAAACATTTGTGCGCCATTGGAATGTTCTAAACATACGATAGGGTGCCGAGAGACGGGACATGTAGAAGGACAGCAAGACCGTTGTGAGATGTGTGGTACGACGAGTGAGATGGGGGTGGGACTACATCAGGGTAATCATGTTTGCAGATGACACTGTGATGTGCAGAGAGTAGGAGGACAAGAGCTTGGAGAAGTGGAGGTACGCTCTGGAAAGAAAATGAAAGTCGGAGAGAGAGTGGGAGACAGGTGGAGCGACGAAGCTGCAAGAAGTGGAGTTGTTGAAGGCCTGTCCGGCCTGTCTCCAGACTCCCATTTGTTTCCAAACTACTGGAGAAAATAGTTGAGTCCCAGTGGAAGTGCTTCCTGGAGAATCACGCCATCTTAGAGCTATTCCAATCTGTCTTTAAACCTCTCCACAGCACTGAAACTGCCCTACTGAAGGTTTTAATGACATTTTAGTATCCACAGCTACTGGTGATTCTGTGCTGCTTGTCCTATTGGACCTCACAGCTGCCTTTGACACCATCGACCATGAGATCCTCATTGCTAGGTTGGAGCAGTGGGTGGGCATCACAGGGTCAGCCCTCAATTGGTTCAGATCGTACCTCACTGACAGATCCTTTTGTGTCTCCATCAAGGATTTTAGTTCTGCAGTGACAGAGCTTAAATGAGGGGTTCCGCAGGGGTCCATCCTGGGTCCCCATCTATTCTCTTTATACCTGCTGCCACTTGGTGCTATTTTCCGGAAACACAACATACCCTTTCACTTCTATGCCAACGACTGTCAAATTTACTTCCCCCTAAGACACAATGGTACATGCTCTATTCAACCGCTGCTCAACTGCCTGGCTGACATCAGGGACTGGGTGGCTTTAAATTTCTTAAGTTTCAATGAAAAGAAGTCTGAAGTCATGTTGTTCCCTCCCAATGACACAATCACAAACCACTGCATCGACATTTCCACTCTAGCCCTGTCAGAAAAACAAAGAGTCACTAATCTGGGAGTGATAATGGACCCTTCCCTGAAACTTAACAATCATGTAAACATGATTGTTAAATCATGTTTCTTCCAACTGAGGCGGCTGTCTAAACTGAAGCCCATATTGTCCAGAAAGAACCTGGAGACAGTAATACATGCATTCATTACATCTAGGCTTGATTACTGCAATTCACTCCTGTTTGGTATCAGTCAGACCTCTATAGCACGACTACAACTGGTCCAGAATGCAGCAGCCCAATTTGTAACCAGTACAGGCAAAAGATAGCACATTACACCAGTTTTGGCCTCACTGCACTGGTTATCGGTTCACCTTCGAATCCAGTTCAAAATACTCCTATGTCTACAAATCGCTGAACAGTCCCCCCCCACCCCACCCCACCCATCTCTCTGATCTGCTGCAACCGTATGTCCCACCACGCTCCCTGAGGTCAGCGGACCAGTTGCTCCTCACAGTTCCAGGAACTCGTCTTAAGCGCAGAGGTGACAGGGCCTTCTCTGTAGCAGGACCAAGACTTTGGAACGAGTTACCTCTGCTTGTCAGACAGGCCCCCTCCCTCTCGGTTTTCAAATCCGTTTAAAAACCCACTAATATTCAGTAGCTTTCAACACCAGAGGATGTGTTTTGAACCTGTATGCTCCACACTGGTTTGTCGTCATTATCTGCATCGTTTTTATGTCTATATTCTGATTTACTTCATTTTGTATATTGCTTTGTGTGTTGTCTGTTGTTCTGTCTGTACAGCACTTTGGTTGGCCTTGTCGCTGTTTTAAGTGCTTTATAAATAAAATGGTATGGTATGGTATGGTAAGGTGGACGTGTTTGAGTATCCGAGGCGAACGGGAAGGTTTGCAAGATGATATTTGGTCTAACAAGCTGTTCGCTTATGTCCCCCATCGTTGAGGGATTTGAATAATGAACATTAGTAGTTTTCTAGATAAGTGACAGGATTTTGACTTGGCAGTCCAATTTTCTATAGTGAACATTTTATGTCTAGAAGTAGCCACACATGAAAATGGAAGTTGGTACCTCACTTTTTGCTAAGTTCTCATGCTCATAACGTGCACGGATGGACTGAGAGTATTTCCCAGTCCACATTTTTCGCTCTGGAACTGGGGGACAACAAAAAGACAGGAGGAGCTGGAGGTTTCAGGTTTTCATTGGACCTGAGGAACAGTGGACAAATTAGACACAAGACGTTGAACGTGAGCTGCCAGGGAGGAGGTCCAGAGGAAGATGCTGGGTGGATGAGCAGATGATTGGCTGTGGAGGCCCTTAAACAAACAGACCGACAAACACCAAACGTTTACTTTGAAAACCTGCAGCGCATCGGCACGTTTTGTGTTTTTAAAAAGGGTCGCAGGCTCAGCGTTTAACGTGGTGTTCTCTGTCTCGTCACAGGAGCGCCATGAAGGACGGCATCGCCAACAACAGCACGGCCAGCATCTCCCAAGCCAGGAAAGCTGTGGAGCAGCTGAAGATGGAGGCCTGCATGGACAGAATAAAGGTACACGGGTTTCACAGAAATGACCAGAGCCAATGAGCCAAACACGCACTCCCGAGTTCCAGCATCCACGATATTTTAACAAGGATTAAAGAGCTATAACGCTACACCTCAATTTTTTAAGTTAAGATGATCTTAACTAAAAATTCTGACCAGAAAGGAAAAAAATACGTGTTTGTTTTTGTGCAACACCAACTTCACAACTTAAATAGTTGTTCCTCTTAATGCATTTGTGTCCACAACAAGCTGGGCATCATCGTCGAATGAGTTGCATCATGTTTTGATCGTTTGTCTTCACAGCTCAGCCTCGGCGAATGACAAACTCCTTCTTGTGAAGTGCTCACTGGTTTTTCATCTCTAGACTCGCTGCGGAGTCTCAAACTGCAGCTCTGCCGCTGACGAGCTCGTAAATACGAGCCGATGGTCCCGGACGTGTTGATATCGGGAACGTCCACGCAGGACAGCAAGCAGCTGATCTAACCGCCGACATATTCTGCCACATATTTGTGTCTGTTTTGACACGTCTGAGGTCGAGGAGGGCTGCGTTTAGTTTGTGTTTTGCGAGTTTCCAGATTGCACCGAGAGTAAGATGACGAGATCCAAACTGTTCCGTCTTACGTCCCATATGGAGAGCAGAAAGAGCAGACTGCCGGATCCCAGACTTTTGTTTTTCGTCTGAAACGGCAACGACTGGGACGACGGTGTTTTACACGACAGCACATGCAGACTATAGCCCCGCCGATTTAATTCATAAAAGCAGGTTTTTCTCGTCTGATCTTTCTTTGGAGCCAAAGTTTTGCTCCTTTGTGAGCACAGGAACGCCTGCAGGTTCTAGACTCACCTGGTCCAGTTCTTTCTGGTTCCTCTATCTCCATAATACAGGTTTGACTGAGATCCTTGTTTGTTTGTGCAGTCAACAACTGAGACGACTTACACCCCCCGCTGTCCTTTGGTCAGAAGGTTCCAGGTTTTATAACTGAGGCATTGTGGGTCATTTTGACCCAAGGGCAGCAGGAGGGTTAGTGTTGTCACCCAGTTCTGTCTGCGACCAGCGAGCCGCACGGCCACATTTAAAAAAAATCATAGCCTGTTTTAGTGTGCACCTCGTTTTGTTGCCCACGTGTCACCCGCCCTAGACGTTTACGATGTAATCTACCGGAGTGCACACAGATTTAGACGAGTTTTATCAGTTGAACGTTGAGAGGCATTCTGCAGACTCCCTCGTGAACCAGTCGCAGATAAGAAGTTTCTTCAAATACTTATTTGAGCTGAGCTGTGACCATTATGTTGGGTCATTAAGGCTTCCCAACCCTGGTCCCTGAAGAACACCATCCTCCATTTTTTAGTTTCTATGCTCCAACACACCTGATTCAGTGATTTAATTACTTCATCAAGTTCTGCCAAAGCCCGTTAATCATCCATTCATTCAAATCAGCTGTGTAAAAGCAGAGAAACATCTAAAACATTCAGTTTGGTGTTCCTCAAGGACCATTGTTGGGAACCACTGCATTAAGGTGCTGATGTCACCTCTTAAATACATGAAATGCATGAATTGTAAATCTTAATTCTTCCCACTTGAGCCACAAAAAGCGTTTTGTTTCTTCCTTACACCACCCGGCACTGACTCCAGATCCTCTAACATGAAGTTTTAGTGCGAGCGCCAACGTTTTTGCCTTGAAAAGCAGCGAAAACACGTTTTCTACTATTAAATAGGATGAGCCTGTGATGTGTTTGTGTGCCTGACATGTTAGCAAAATGTCTCGTTTTGTTTAAACTTCCAGAATTTATTGGATTCACTCAATGAGTCGAACCAATTCAAGATGGCTGCTGCAGCGTATCAACCTAACACAGAAACGGCTGCAACTCGGTCAGATTTACAGACGTTGAGCTAAAACCTGGTGTGATCCCTAACACACGCCCAGCATGTTTGTTAATCGAGCAGATTTTTTACTTGAACTTCTAGTTTAAATTTATTTCATGAAAGGTGATTGGAGTTTAAACCTCCAGCATTAAGGCGGCGGGCGACATGCAAACCTCTAAGCATTCATTATCAAATGAAAAACACAAACAGGAAGTTCTGACGATGAAATAAGCAGGAATGAGTAAATGTTTCACTTTTAGATCAACAGCAACTGATTTTTTTATTCTTTAAACAGAAACGGCGTGCAGCGCAGCTGTGAGGACGTCTTTGTCTTTCGGAAGAAGGCCGGAAAAAAAAGTTAAAGAGCAACAGCGAACTTGTCATGCATGGCCGCCTCGCTGCACAGTTCTGTTCGTTTTCTGCTCCAGCTGTCACCAAATCGTTCCAGATGATGGTTTCAGATTATCCATGCTGCCGATAAAAACTGAACGACCTCGAGTGGTCGGTTGGTGCTCGGAGAATGCGTTGTGAATGACTCTCAGCTACTACCACGCCAAGTTTTAGATCAATTTCTGTAAAATGTACTGACTTATACCCATTTCTGTGTAGGCTAATGGTAAGCAGAGGCAAACATGATGGTGAATCTGCAGCCAAATCTGAGTTCCACTGAAGTCTGTCCAGTGCTTTATGAGATGTTTTGCTAACACAGGGTTAACTCCGTCTTGTCGAAGCTCCAAAATTCATGGTTGAAACCTGTGCCTTTGTGTAAAAAAAAAAAAAAATCTCTGCAAAAAGAAGTTGAGAACTTGTTTACTGATTTTTTTTATTTAAAGCTTTGTGTGAAAAATGCTGAAGAGCTCAAACGACAAGCGTCTGTCATTTTGAGAACCGAAGAGAGACAGCCCATGTCACGTCAAGGGGCCTCCCTCCCATTTTTCTTAAAGAGAGGCACTGCTCCTCCCTCACTATCCATCCTTCAGTTCTGTCTTATACTGCCATCCGGTGGTCAAAAAAAGGTACTGCACTCAAAACAAATCAACATTTCTGCTTAAATTTGACAATAATTATTAATTATTGTCAAATTTCAAACGATATTATCGTTTATCGCAATGATTTCTGAGACAATTAATCGCCCAGCAAAATTTGTTGTCGTGACAGGCCTGACTGTAGCAGCCATCTTGAAATGGGTTGACTCCAGACTTATCAGTTACTTTCTGAGAGATTCATTAAAATCCATTCAGTGGTTCATCAAATATTTTGCTAACAGACTGACAAAGTTGACGCCACTTTCAGCGGTGGGTGATAACGACTTGTTCTGATGAGGGGTGAGCGTGTGTCAGCGACCCGGGCAGTCTCTGGGCTGCCGATTGGATGATCGCCTCGCCCTTGTTAATTACTCAATCAGCTGGAGGGACGTGATCTGTGTTAATTAGACGGTTCTGCCTCCGCCCCGGGGCTGCTGGGTAATTAAATCAGTCAGAACCAACAGTCTGAGCAGAACCTCGCTTTGTCCTGAGGGGGCGTTTGCTCTCGGCACAACATCTCCCTGCAGGTTATCATTATCGCCCGCCGCTGAAGGAGAAAGGGTGAGGATGTTTGTGCATCTGTCTGTTAGCAAAATATCTCATAAAGCAATGGACAGATTTTAATGAAACTCTCAGGAAGCAATCATCAGGTTGGCAAAGTAATTTAAAATAATTTATTTTAAATAAAAATTCTGTGCCGATCGTGCGGCTCATCCATCAATCAGTCAACTGTGTCATGTCCAATCCTATTTTGAAAAACCACGATAGAGCGAATCCGCGATAAATAAATCGTGGAGTAGCGATGGACTACTGTACTCCGGTTTCCTCCCACAGAACAAAAACACGGATGTTCAGTCAAACGGTGATCCTAAATTCACCCTAAATGTGAGAGTTGGTGTCCAAAGGTCGTTTGTCTCTGTGACCGGATTAAGTGGATACAGGAAACGAATGAACAAAGGATTAACAGACGTGTTTATTTCGGGTTTAATAATGGAAGTGCACGTTTTAATCTGGGATTGCTTTGTGTGTTTTTCATTTAATTAAACGCAGGAAACGTGGGTGATCGTGTAATTACAACACACACTTCAGGTGCTCTTCATTGTGCTGGACTTCAATTGTTAACCCTAGTTTTGTCTGTTAGCGAAATATCTCAACAAGTTTAGAAAATAACCACTGGATGTTGATCGAAGTGTCTTTAACTTTAGGAGTCAGCCTAATTTAAAATGGCTGCCACAGCTAGTTGAACTTATGTGATGCAGAAACCATAATAAATCAGTCGGTTTCACAGATATTGAGCTCAAATTTGGCATCGCAGTAGCTGAGAGTCATCCTCAACACAAACTGCAAGGGCTAACAAATCGCTGGAGATCTTTGACTAAATGTTTGTCATGCAAGGCGAGTGATATGCTTTCCTTAAATGGCTGCTAATGTTTTAATTTATCTTTTTAATGCAGAGCTTGTCTTTGTGAAACTGTAGTAAATTTACCAAAAACCCAAAGATTTTTTTTCAATGATTATCACTAACTCTTAATCCTTTTTACCTAAAGACCGATGGCGCTCCGTCTCCATCGCTAATCGAGAAATCTCTGCCTCTGATGGAAATGTGCTTTAGTTTGAGCTCTCATGTTCGCCTCTTCAGACGTGTTTACGCCGATGAACGGTAACCTGGGTTCTGTGTCGGGTTCTCCTGGGAGCAGCGGTGGGTGAGGTGAAGCGGCAGGCGGGAGATCAGATGGCGACGTCCTCCATGTTTTTCTCTGGGCCGTCTCTGTCCCTCTGCAGCAGCTGCTCTTCTCTCGTCTGATCCCAGGTGGAAGTCTGCGCTTGCACATGAACTTATCCTCTGCTGTGGAATTGCTATTCCAAAAGACTCAAAATTAAACTTTTTTATTCCATCCATCCATCCATCATCTTCCGCTTGTTTCGAAGTCGGTTCGCAGGGACAGCAGCTTGAGCAGGGAGGTCCAGACATCTCTTTCCACAGCCACCTCTTCTAGGAGGACCCCAAGGCGTTCCCAGGATAACCGAGAGCTGTATGTAGTCTCTTCAGCGTGTCCGAGGTCTTCCCGGGGTCTCTTCCCAGTCGGACATGCCCAAAGCACCTCCCTGGTGAGGCGCCCAGGAAGCATCCTTACCAGATGCCTGAACCACCTCAACTGGCTCCTCTTGATGTGGAGGAGCAGCGGTTCTACTCCGAGTCTCTCCTGATAACTGAACGTCTCACCCTGTCTCTAAGGGAGAGTCCAGCTACCCTGCAGAAGAAACTCATTTCAACCGTCTTTATCCACAATCTCATTCTTTCAGTCACTACCCAGAGTTTGTGACCATAAAACGGTCTGTTCCTTATCCAGTCAACATCAGTGTCTTACAGGGGTAGCTTGGACCCGATAAAGATGCAGTTTCGTTGTCTTAAGATCAGACAAACCCCTTAAATCTTTTGATGAATGTCCAGATCATCTAATCTTTTCCTTTATCTGTAACGTTTCAGGTTTCCAAAGCAGCTGCAGACCTGATGGCGTACTGCGACGCCCACATACGAGAGGACCCCCTCATCGTGCCCGTCCCTGCCTCCGAGAACCCTTTCCGGGAGAAGAAGTTCTTCTGCACCATCCTCTGATGACGCCGCCGGCCGAGCGGTCTGGGTGCAGGCATGGCGTTGCCTGGCTTCTCTGTCTTCACCACACCTGAAGCTCCTGGCCGACAGGCGTTGAGTTGAGTTTTGCCCGGTGGACACTCTGTTGTTGGTCAGCTCGGTCCTGGTGGCTGAAGGTTTTGGGGGAGTCGGCCACCAAAGCGGCCACCCAGTGAGCGTGTCATGTCTTGTTAAATAGGTTTGTTATTGCTTTGTTATTAGAGAACAGCCTTGTTCAATGCTTAATGAGATGAGAGATTACTTTCCCTTTTTATTCCCTTTTCTTGTGCTAGATCCTAACTTGCCTCAGGAAACAGAAATTTGTCTAAACTTTGAAAAAAAACCAACCGTATTAATTACTTTCTTATCCTAAAGTGCTGTTTATTTGAGGTTATTCGAGTTTGACCGTTTGCAGCGACGCCTCCTTCAGTGGTGGTTTTCCTGCAGGATCGCCAACAATCACTCTGCTCGTTTGGTCCGATTAAAGCCCGGAGACAGAACCTTTATCTCGCATGATGAATAATTTCAGTTGCACTCCGAACAAGAAGGATGAGGCTTCACATCCACTTCTACCAGTAATGAAACGAACCAGGGGAACGTCTTCAAGGACAAACAGCAATCGAGTCAAGAATTATTTATGAATCTGTCTCTTCCAATGCCACCTTAAAGGTACTCATTGCAAACTTTGAAATCCAACGTATAAAAAGTTTATCTTGGACTATATCAAGTGGTGCAGTTTGAAAGAGTTTACTCCGGTAGTTTTCCAGATGCATTGATATGCAGTCCTGACATGCAAGTACGTACTTAAGGTACGTTGAAAGTCACCTGGAAGCTTGAGTAACGCGATTGACGCACATTAGGCTGGCTGTAGTCTGCGTAGTTAAACAAATATGCTGGAATCGAAACAAGCGTACGGTCTAAGAGAAGACATTTAGGTGGAAACAGAAGAGCAAATCTGCCGCTAGAGAAAAAAGAAACGAGTAAAGCTTGCAAGACCTCTGTTCTCGCTCATGTGGTTGTGTGGCGTTCTTTTTCGCATGGACTTGTTCTACCCCGAGAGAAACTGCAGCACCCGACAGGCAAACAAACAACGCAGATAACACGGTTGGCAAAGTGGGTTTATTTTCAGTTGATGATGGAGGAGTTGGAGGAAGGGCTGGTATTTCTGTTGCTAACCAAGTAGAAGCGCTAATTTGCGAATCTGTCACGAAGACGCCGCCGCTGTTTCTGGCAGCCGCCTGTGCCTCTGCGCTGTCTCCTCCAGGCACAAAAATGGTCCAACCTCCTTCCAGGAGTTCTCTAGCTGTATCGACCGTAAAGGTGGATGCACGTTCTAACAGCCTCGGCCAGCTGCTCCTCAGCGGAGTTAATTCAGCCGCTTCATCGTGTAAACACGCCCACGAAGTTCTGACCAATCACACAATACCCCCGCAAGGAAAAAGTTCTACCAGGACATCGTGCACCGAACAGATTCTTGGAAACCATATGAGAACAAAAGCTATTTTTGTCACGCAACCACGTCAGAGAGAACAGATTTCTTGCTGTCTTGCAGAGGATAAATCAGTCTTAAGACGGCTGTCAGTAGTTGCTGACAGCCGTTCACAAATTTTGCTTGGGACTTTTTAATTCAAGGACACTTTAACTGTCTAGAGAAAAATGTTTCTTATTTTTTTATTTTTAGGCGGTCTACATGACTTGGCAATGGGTACCTTTAACGCAGCTTGAGTGATTTACTTCCATTTTACTTTTTTCTTTAGTGAATTGTGTGAAGCTGCCAACCAGAGGTGTTTTGTTTTCTCCATTATCCCTCAAAGTTTTTGTTTCCTGAGCCTGATTCCTCTCTGCCTGTCCCAGACTGAATGAACGGCGAGGCCTTTGACATTTAAGCCGACCCCGAGGGCCTGCATGTTTCTCCGCTCCTGTTTTTGGACAGCTTCCTCTCTTTCTGAGGGCCTGTCGGTCTTTTAGAGTGTACAGTACGTTCCAGTGCCAACGTCTTATAACAGCGGCGTGGTCCTCACGCCGATGGTCCCGCAGCCTTTTACCCTTTCTTTCTTTTTTTGATGAAAAAGCACAGCGTTCAAACCTTTCCTTTACATGGTAGTTGACTAGCTTTTTGCTAATTTTTACGATGACTTGTTATAATCGTTCTTAATAATGTTATTATCAGTAGTAATATCTAATATTTGTTGCATAGCACTGACAGCTACATGACGTGAAGTGCTAACGAGCTTGTATGATACTTAGACAAAGTCATTTATTTATAAGTCATGCAATTATTGATACCGTCTATGTATTTTTAAAAGAATGCAGCGATTGTTTACACTGTTCTGATCTCTGTGGTGGTTTGAGCATTTTTAAATTTTCCTCCCTCCTGATACTTGAATCAAAGCAGTAACCATTCTCTTGATACTGGACTTGAACAAACTATAGTTAAATTACAACCCCCAGTTCCGCCAACGTTGGGACATTGTGTAAAACGTAAATGAAAACAGAATGCAGTCATTTGAACACCTCGCAAACACACATTTTGTTCATCGTGGAACATGGCATCAAAGGTTAAAACTAAGAAATTTTACCATTTTTCAGAAAAAGTAAGGTCATTTTGAAATTTATGGCAGCAACAAATCTAAATAAAAATGAGCCAGAGGAAACAAAAGGCTGTAAAATAAGTTGTATGAATAAAAACAAAAAACAGCTGGAAGAGGATTTTATAACTAATTTGCTTAATTGGAATCAAGTCAATAAGAGGACTGGATATAAAGAGCGAGTTTTAGAGGCTGAATCTCTTAGAAGTAAAGATGGGCAGAGGTTCAGCAGTCTATGAAAAACTGTAAAAAATAGAGGAATAATTTCAGAATAGAAAATAATCTGTAGAAATCTCTAAGCTCAAGGGACGAGGCTGGACGTCAACATTGGATGGTCGTGATCTTCCGGCCCTCGGGGGCCACTGCATTAAAACCAGGTCTGGTTCTGTTCTGGGTTCAGGAACACTTCCACACATCATTATTCTGTAAACACAGTTCACACATGCTGTTTAAAGCTCTATCAGGCAAAAAGGAAGCCAGATGTGAACACCATCCAGAACCTGTGCCGTCTTCTCTGGACCAAAGCTAATTAGAATGGACTGAGGCAAAGTCCAGAACTGTTCTGAGGTCAGACGGATTAAAATTTTTATTATTTTTGGGAACCACCTAGTTACTAATTAGGGGAAAGACTATCCAGCCTGGTATCAGCTCACAGTTCAAAACCTGCTTCTCTAAAGGTATAGGGGTGCATTAGTGCCACTGCCATGGGCAGCTTACACATCTGGAAAGGCTTTAATTCAGAAAATTGTCAACAGGTTTTAGAACATTATCTGCTCCCATCCAGATGACATATTTTTCAGGGAAGGCCTGTCATGTTTCAGTAAGACGAAGCTAAACCTCACACCAACGGAATGGCTTTCTAGTAAACGAGCCTGCAGTCCAGATCTCTCACCGACTGGACATTTTTGTTAAAACGATTACACAAAAAATACAAAGAAACCCACGGCTGTTAAACAGCTAGAATCCTCCATCAGATCAGAATGGACAATGTTCCCTCCAAAACGTCCAGCATCTGGTCCCCTCAGGTCCTCCAAAACCTCCCAACAACTGGTCCCCTCAGGTCCTCCAAAACCTCCAACAACTGGTACCCTCAGGTCCTCCAAAACCTCGCAACAACTGGTCCCTTCAGGTCCCAAAACCTCCAACATCTGGTCCCCTCAGGTCATCCAACACCTCCAACAACTGGTCCCCTCAGGTTCTCCAAAATCTCCAACATCTGGTCTCCTCAGGTCCTCCAAAACCTCCAACAACTGGTCCCCTCAGGTTCTCCCAAACCTCCAACATCTGGTACCCTCAGGTTCTCCAAAACCTCCAACATCTGGTCCCTCAGGTCCTCCCAAACTTCTAACATCTGGTCCCTCAGGTCCTCCCAAACCTCCAACATCTGGTACCCTCAGGTTCTCCAAAACCTCCAACATCTGGTCCCTCAGGTCCTTCCAAACCTCGCAACAACTGGTCCCTTCAGGTCACAAAACCTCCAACATCTGGTCCCCACAGGTTATCCAACACCTCCAACAACTGATCCCCTCAGGTTCTCCAAAACCTCCAACAACTGGTCCCTTCAGGTCCCAAAACCTCCAACAACTGGTCCCCTCAGGTCATCCAACACCTCCAACAACTGGTCCCCTCAGGTCCTCCAAAACCTCCAACAACTGGTCCCCTCAGGTCCTCCAAAACCTTGCAACAACTGGTCCCTTCAGGTCCCAACACCTCCAACATCTGGTCCCCTCAGGTTCTCCCAAACCTCCAACATCTGGTCCCCTCAGGTTCTCCCAAACCTCCAACAACTGGTCCCGTCAGGTCCTCCAAAACCTCCAACTGGTCCACTCAGGTCCTCCAAAACCTCCAACATCTGGTCCCCTCAGGTCCTGGATGTTAAATGAAGAGGGGATGCTTCAGGAAATATGACAAAAAAACCTAAACAACACTTTTTAAAATTTTATTCTGCTGCCATCAGATTCAAAATTACCGTCTTTTCATCTAAAAACGGTAGTTTCTTAGCTTCAGCATTTGTTTTGTTACTATGTTTCGTTGTGAATAAAATATTGGTTCATAAAATTTACTGATCGTTGCATTCTGACGTTATTTCCGTTTGGCACAGTGTTTTCAGAGCCGGGGCTGTAGATCCAGGGTACCTCCAGGTCCCTCATCCTAAAGATGGTGCCAACAGCCGGGGACAACTAATGCATGAATTTATTTAGCAGCGCGCTCTGCTCTAATACGAAGTGTTGCCTCCTCATGTCTGGGTGCTGCTCTGCACAAAATAATCTGATGTGTCAATGATGTGCAGCTGTATTATTCTTTGTTCCAGGGAGAAAAATAAAGCATTTAAACTGCAGGCTTTGTAAACCCTTTGAAGATGAAATGAATTAAATTTAAACAGTAACCCACGTGTGCCGTGTCCAGTCCTTCTGTTTCAGTGGGGTTTTACGGAAGGGCTCGGAGAGTCATCAGGGGCCACATGCAGGAGGAACGAGAGGCTCAGGTTGTGTGGTGGAGACCTCCTGTGGCTACGCTGAGCCACGAACCATCTCTGATGTCCCTTTAAATAATATTTAAAGAAAAGATCAGGACTGTTTGATCTCAGAAGAATAAAAACAGATAAAATGACAACCAATGGGCCTTTTATTGAAGAATGGCTCCGTTAATAATTCAGGATTTTGTGCTGTCACCTTCGGTTACTCAGAAGTCATTACTGCCTTCAGCTGTAAAAAGGCAGGCAATAACGTTTCTGTTAGCAAAATATCTCATTAGCCACTGGACTCATTTTAATGTTCATCTACAAGTGATAAACTTTAGGTATTCAAGATGGCCGCCACAGCCAACCAACATTAAAAAAGGCCATAACTTGGGTCAATTTTACAGATGTTGTCTTAAAATCTGGTGTGGTAGCTGAGAGTGACCCCCAAACATATTTTGACTGCTAAAAGAAGACATTTGTTTAAAATTTTGCTGTTAACAGTTTGCAGTCAACTACTTGTCTGTCTGTTAGCAAAATATCTCCTGAACAAGATGGGCCTTGTTGAAACTTTCAAGTACTATTACCAACTATAACTACTACTATTACAGTTACTACTAGTACTTCTACACTACTACCACCGCTATTACTATCACCACTTTTAATACTATTGTACTTTTAATTCAAGATGGCCGCCATGGCCAAGTGACTAGAAAATACAAAAACGTCTGCAATTCAGTCAGTTTGACAAATACTGAGCTAAAATAGTGGTGTGGTAGTAGCTGAGGGTCATTCACAACAAACAGTCCAAGGGATGCTCACTGCGCTAGAATTTCAATTGAAATTTTAGTGATAAATGTCGGAGTCAACTTTTGTCTGTTAGCAAAATATCATAAATCACTGGATAGATGAAACGCGTAGAAAGCATTGATTGAACTGAATCAAGATGGCCGACACAGCTCATCAACATCAGCTAACACAAAAGCGACTAAAACTTGATCATTTTTATAGATATTGAGCTAATCTTTGGTGTGGTAGTAGCTGAGAGTGATCCCCAACACAAGCTCTGAGGGTAAAATCTTGCAAAATTGCACGAGATTGTGCAGATTAATTTTATATTTTTTTACATTTTTACTTACATCTGTGTCCTTTCTTTAAAAATATACTTGTCTAAAACGAGCATGAAAGATGGCGGGTGATATGCATTCTTTCAATAAACATTAATTAAATTCAAGAACTGCGTCTCGTTTTACATGAACGTAGCTCAGCTGTGGCGGCCATCTTGAATTATAAGAAGAAGTTGGCGCTCAAAGTTTTGGGTTGGGGATTACTTTCAGCCATCTCACCTACTTGTAGCTCAGAGGTAGCTGTGGCGGCCATCTTGAATTTTAAAAACGTGTTTGCACTCAGAATTTGTTTTGAAGACGGATGTCAGTTAACGCCACATCAAACTGTAATTCATCGTCTATAAAACTGACTGAGCA
Source organism: Nematolebias whitei (assembly GCF_014905685.2). Taxonomy (NCBI): domain Eukaryota; kingdom Metazoa; phylum Chordata; class Actinopteri; order Cyprinodontiformes; family Rivulidae; genus Nematolebias; species Nematolebias whitei. The sequence goes on from NC_056498.1 coordinate 49,051,816, forward strand.
GTCGCCACTTTTGTCTCTGTGAGGTAGCTAAGGTGGCCATCTTGAATTTTAATGAACCACATACAGGTCAATGTAAAGAACTAGCATACCGTTAGCATTAGCGTGTCTTGGAAACAACTGTTAGCTACTACTGACCAGATCTTAGCTCAGTATCTCTAAAACTGAGTTATAGTCATTTGCAAAGGTAGCTGAGGTGACCATTTTGAATTTCAAAATGTGTTGGCACTCAGAATATATTTTAAAATACACCAAAATGCAGAAAAATCGCATCAACTTTATTCAAAATTTTCTGGGGGACGTCCTCCACTGTCAGCCCAACCGCTAAATTTGCGTTCCGGCATTGATTGGTTTACAAATTAAGCCCTGGCTACTACCACGCCAGATTTTAGCTCAATCTCTACAGTCATTTGCTAAGGTAGCTTTGCTAAGGTAGCTGTGGTGGCCATTTTGAATTTTACAAAAAGTTAGCAGTTTACGTTAGGGATTACTGTCGCTCAACATCTATAAAACTGACTAAGTGGTAGACATTTTTGTGTTTGTCGAGTTTGTCAGTGGCCATATTGAATTAGGGTTGAAGGTACATTCAGTAATTACTGTCTGAGACTGTTAAATAAAATCCATCCAGTGGTTTATAGGATATTTAAAAAAAATATATATATTTTATTAGAAGTTGAAGGATTCTCTCTAGATTTTGTTTATGACAAAATGACGTTTTGGTAATGTAAAATGTCACTTAAAGTTGACGCACGCATCCCGTAGCTGAGCTGAACTCTTCTGTTCAGGCAGAATTAAAGTTTGTTAAGATATAAATAAAGAAACTTGTTATTTGAATAACAACAGATGCCTCTAAAGCTGCATAGCTCATGGCAGGCACCAGTTATTCATGTGTGTTATTTACTTACAATAATATGTGCATGAGACACACTTTAAATTGAGCAGTAACCCCTCAAATAGACTGAAACGAACAATTTTTGATAAAACAAATTGTGTTGACCAACAGAGACGGCATGTTTTGCAGCAGTTGACCCATTATTACTTCTTTACATTATTATTCTTCACCACAAAAAGCCCTCGAAAGTTGAGGTCAAGGACTTTATTAAAATCAATACAAATGAAATGTTTACGAATATGGCACCGGGCCTTACTCGTGTTGTGGCGGCTCTTCAGGAGAAACATTAATGCTTTCAGAGTCAGAAGGAATCCTCCTCAAACATCCATCTGCGAGCACAAAAAGATCCCATTTAAATGATTTATGGGCCGCGGTGACAAACACGTTTGATAAAGTTCTGTTTGAGGCACGGGGCCGGCCAGACCGTGGCGCCGGGAGTTTCATGGAGATAAAGTGACTCAAACATTAATTTCCAGTGTGTTGCAGAACGTTTTTCTGTTTTCTGCATTAGAAATTCTCATTGTTTACTGAAGGAAATTAAAATAAAACAATGTTTGTTAAGGTGAGAAACACGACAACGTTTAACGAGTCATTTAGGCTTCAAGGACACGTCAGAAACTTCATACTACAACTAACACCACCACCACTACTATTACTACTACACTGACTACTACTACTATTACTAC
>NC_056498.1:49053400-49053787 GCF_014905685.2 Nematolebias whitei
TACTATTACTACTAAAATAACTACTATTACTACTAAAATAACTACTATTACTACTACACTGACTACTACTACTATTACTACTAAAATTACTACCACTGTTACTACTACAATAAATACTACTACTATTACTATTACACTGACTACTACTACTATTACTACTAAAATAACTACTATTACTACTACAATAACTACTACTACTGTTACTACTACTGTTACTACTACAATAACTACCACTACTATTTGCTGGTGAAGATTCTCAGTCATCCAGGACATGATGAATTCAAAAAGCGTTCAATAAAATCCAGTTGTTTTTGTATTGAACGCTTTTTGAATACCACTTCTATTACTACTACAATAACTACTACTACTATTACTACTACTGTTACT
>NC_056498.1:49053797-49056919 GCF_014905685.2 Nematolebias whitei
ATAACCACTATTACTACTACAATAACTACTACTACTATTACTACTACAACAATAACTACTACTACTGTTACTACTACAATAACTACCACTACTATTACTACTACAATAACTACTACTACTACACTGACTACTACTACTATTACTACTACAATAACTACTACTACTACACTGACTACTACTACTATTACTACTACAATAACTACTACTACTATTACTACTACAATAACTACTACAATAACTACTACTACTGTTACTACTACTGTTACTACTACAATAACTACCACTACTATTACTACTACTATAACTACTACTACTATTACTACTACTGTTACTACTACAATAACCACTATTACTACTACAATAACTACCACTACTATTACTACTACAATAACTACTACTACTGTTACTACAACTGTTACTACTACAATAACTACCACTACTATTACTACTACAATAACTACTACTATTACACTGACCTCTACTACTATTACTACTACAATAACTACTACTACTATTACTACTACAATAACTACTACTACTATTACGACTGCTACTAGTACTTCTAGTAACACTTCTACTACCACATCACTATTACTACAACTACTACTATCACTGCTTCTAGTAGCCCTATTTCTACTACTGCTAGTACTATCTAATACTATTACTAAAAATATAACCACAACTACTATTATGAGTACAACTAGTACTTCTAGTAACACTACTACTACCACGACCACCACCACTACTACCACTATTAATACTACTATTTGTACATATCCATCTACTGCCATTATTATTACTATAGCTACAGATAGTACTAATACATCTACTACTAGAATAACTATTAATACTACAACTATTACTACTGCAACTATAACTATTACTATACTACTACTACTACTACTACTATTACTGTTTCTTGTACCACTATTACTACTACTGTTAGTACTACTACCATTACTACTATTACTACAACTATATATACTACTACTATTACGACTACTACTACTACTTCTAGTAACACTACTACTACAACCATCACTATTACTACTTCCACTATTAGTACTACTACTTGTACTTTAACAACTACTATACTATTACTACTATTACAACTATTACAACTATTACTATACCTATTACTATGGATAGTACTAATACCACTTCTACTACTAGAATAACTATTAATACTACAACTATTACTACTACTTCTAGCACTACTACAACTATAAACTATTACTGCTACCACTAATACAACTAATACTATTATTATTATTATTATCATTATTATTATTGTGGTGGTGGTTGTTGTTTTTCATTATTATAGGAGTGTTGAAAAGTAGAATAAGAATTAGTAGAAGTAGTAGTAATTCAAGTATTAGCAGAAGAAGTAGTAGCTGAAATTTTATATAAGTAGTATTACTAATAGTAGCAGCAGTATGAAGTATAAGTATTAGATTAAGTATTAATAGTAGTATAAAAGTAAATGGCCTGTACTTGTATAGCGTTTTCTATCTTATCAAGATACTTAAAGCTCTTTACACTACAATCTGTGTCCTCATTTATCCATTCATACAGCACTCTGCTAGATCTATACAAACAGTAATCAGTGATTTATCACATTCAAACACTGATGGGACACACATTGGAGGCAAAGAGGGGTTCGGTGTCTTGCCCAGGGACACTTCGGCATGTGACTGCTGGTGGAATTGAGCCCCCGACTCTTGCATTGGAGGACACCTTCTTTAACCACTCAGCCACAGCTGCCTTAAAAGGTAGAAGGAACAGTAGATGTATTAAAGTAGTTGGTAGTAGTATTTGAATAAGCAGTAGTAGCAGAGGTAGAGTATTATTTATGTGTTCTTCATAAAATAAAAATAAAAACTGCAATTCCCACAAGGCACCGCGAAATAAATCCTCGCTTCCCATTGGTCCAGCTCATCGAGAGGCGGAGGCAGACGTCAGGCTACGTAGAGAGAGAGAGAGAGCTTAGCTCGCGCAGCGGAGAGCTGGCGGAGCTGCAATGTAGCGCTGACTCGGAGCGGCTCACACCGAGGCAGCGCCGCGCGGCTCCGGCTCAGGAAGAGACTCCGCTCCGCCCCAGCTGGAAGCCTGCTCCGGCTGAATGAAGGGCTCCGTCCATGCGGAGGCTAGCGCTCATTCTGCTGCCCTGCGCTGCCGCCGTCCTGGTGCACTTGTGGTTGGCTCAACGACCCTCCTCCTTCTTCTTCGCCCCGCCGGACAACGACACTCACTCGGGTACTTTTTGATCCACAAACACCGACGTTACCTCCGGAAAAACGGCGCAACTTTTCTTCCCCTGGCGGCAGCTGGCTGAGTTCGGCTTTACCGCCCCGTTGTGGTTGTTGGTTAGCGTTGGAACAGGTAGTTGAGGCTGATTTTCCGGTTAAAATCCGTGTTTTAGATCAAAAATAATACGACTGTTCAGGATGTGTTGGGCGTTGCTGGGATAGTCGAGCGCAGCCTCTTTGCCTCCTGCTCAGATTGGATATTTTACATTAAAAAGACTCGTTTTAGATTAAATAATGTGTAATCTTTAAACGGATTATCGTGCTGTGTTCACTTTAACCCCCTTTTGATGGATGAATACATAAATTTTTATGAAGGTGAATTATAAAATGTCCAAAACAAACATTAAGACAGAACTGTCATCATCTCTGCTTTTAATTTTAATGCTTTTTATGACTGTCTGCAGAAAATAACCCTTTAAAATGATTTTATATTATGTGCTGCTGGCTTTCGACATATAAAGCCCTTATTTTTTCTGTTTGTTGACATTTTAAAATAAACCTTCTTGATTTACCTCGTTGAATAAAGCATAAATTAAAGGTTTTTCATCCCCTAAAAGAATGCATATCACCCGCCGCCTTTCATTCCAGAGTTTTAGACTAAAATGTAGTCGTAGTTTTGGTCAAACCTTAAAATATAACATCACGTGTAATCTCATTTCCCACTCAGACGATGTGCTGCGAATGACTTTCAGCTACTACCACGCAAAAGTTTAGCTCGTTATCTGTAAAATTCATAGAGTTGTAGCCATTTTTGTGTTTTCTAAAGTTAGTAGGCTGTTGTGGCCATCTTTAATCAGACGAGCTCTAAGAGTT
>NC_056498.1:49057019-49058518 GCF_014905685.2 Nematolebias whitei
TTTGTGAAACAAGGTCAGAGGAAGCTGGTTCAAGTTCAGTCAATGGACCCGGTGTTGCACCATATTCTATGACCTGAAACAGTGCATGCAACACCGCCCCCTACGGTCACAATATACGGTGGTCACACAATATGGTATAACACTGGTTCGCAACGAGCTCCAAACAGTCAGGAAGTTGATTAATTTTCTGTTTCCTTACGGTAGTTGAGCCGGAAGATTCATCTTTAGTGAAATATTTTCACACTATTTATGTATTTCTACCCGTTTGCCAAGACTGGGCCTGCTCCGCTTAGTCCATCTGCTGGGAGGAATCCAGTTGGTAGCTTCTGCTAGTAGCCTGGTGCGGATCACGTGACACAATGACGTAACTGCAACGTAATGACGACAGACTCACTTTTTTTGTTCCTGTTATGTTTCAACTTTTTTTGCACCTGCATTGAACACCCACACTACGAGTATGACAGCAATGCACTTTTAGAGTTGTGTGTGTCGCTGCCTTGCTGTCCTGGCATCGTGGTTCAGTTCCGGACCCCCTTCCAGCCTCGGGCTCCGGCCTGTCATGGCGGTCGTCTCCATGATCCTCCATCTGCCTGCACGGACCAAACTCTACGGAACAGTTCGGTTCCACGGGGAAACCTTGGATGTTCTGTGTCTGCCGGACGCGGTTCTAGAGGGCAGTCATCAGCCGGTGCCAGGTTGTTATTATCATCATCATGCTGCTAACAGAACCACTCCGCTAACTGTGACTGTGACGTTTCTGAACATTTGAGAGAGGAGCTGACTGACTTAGTTGTAAAGTATGAAGACGTGTTTTCAAGGTATCACTAGGACCGTGGCAGCCTCCCCACCATCACAGACATCTACACCTCCAGATGCAGGAAGTGGGCCATCTGCATCACAAAGGACCACACTCACCCAGCACACACACTTTTTGCACCGCTCCCCTCAGGCAGGAGGTTGAGGAGCATTAAGTGTAGAACCACTAGACTGAGGAACAGCTTCTACCCTGAGGCTGTTAGACTCATAAATATCAAACCAGAATAATCACTGTGAAAAATCACATCATGTTGCTGATCTGTTTCATGTTGCTGCTGATCCGTTTCACGTTGCTGCTGATCCGTTTCACGTTGCTGCTGATCCGTTTCACGTTGCTGCTGATCCGTTTCACGTTGCTGCTGATCTGTTTCATGTTGATGTGTTCAGTCGTGCTCATCTGCTCACACAGACTCATGTTCGTGCTGCTGTTTGGCATATTGTTTTTACTGTTTTTATGCCATCAGTGCTTAGTTTGTTTTCAGTTAATATTTTTCTTCATATCTTTGATCTTATTACTGTTTTTCTTTTACATTTTACTACTTTGGTTGGATGTAACTGGGACCCTGTGTACACAATTTCGTTCCACCACATGTACCACATGTGGTGCATATGACAAGTAAAGAATCTTGACTCCTAAACAGTACCATGCTGCTAATAGGACTTTGTTGCTAACAGAACCACTC
>NC_056498.1:49058618-49061251 GCF_014905685.2 Nematolebias whitei
AACAGTACCATGCTGCTAATAGGACTTTGTTGCTAACAGAACCACTCTGTTAATAGGACCATGCAGCTCTAGATGCGTTTCTTCACTTTTGGCGCCTTGTTTTTGTATTTTTGTTGCGTGCTGTGATATTTCTTCTTGTTGTTTTTTTCGTCGAGTCGAGACGGTTCTTCTCGTGCTGAGCATTTCATTGCATTACTGACCTTGTGTTGATCTGCATATGACAAATAAACCCTAAAGATACGCGGGATCAATAAAGTTCTATCTTATCTTGTATACAATAAATGGTTTTGGATGGTTAAGCAGCAGGAACTGATCTGAAAGCTTCAGTGTGAAGTGGTGACGCATCATGTGACGCTCACCTTACATGGTTTTATTGTTTGAAAGTTGGTGGGGGCATTCTGTTTGCAGCTGGTCCTGATAATCACCACACAGTGGAGCTCTGAAGAGGCTGAGGCAGCACCAAATAACATCTTGCTTGGCAGAATACAGGAAACGAAGTGCAAAGCACGGCTTCACGCCTCGGAGAAATAGAGAGTACAAACCGGGTATGAAGGTGAAACGACTCTCGCTGCTCAGTATTCATAACATTTCACCGCAAACACTTTTACTTGACAAGTTTAATCCACTTTAGACACGGAAGGTGTCAGGGCTTCGACGCTGAATGAGTAATGTGGGTGGAACGTGTAACCAGGGATTTTTTTTTTTTTTTTTTTTTTAATTCAGGATGTGATAACGTTTAATCTGCTGAGAGAAACTAAGCTTAGCTGCAAATAGAACAATCATTCTGCAATTATTTTCAAAACTGTTCCGAGTTCAACCACCCGGGAGGAAAAGAACCATCACGATGAAGACTGCAGTGACAAATGAGTCGTGCAGGGCCGGATAAAGGTTTGACGAGTCCTACAAACACACTTTGGTGTTTTGAAACATCCTGTTTTATCATAATGAAAGTCAACTGCAGCCAACAGAGCCTGGCCTCTTTGCTGGGCTCCTAGCCAACAAACCCTTCTAACAAATTGACTCTGCTCGTTAGGAAACAGGAGGAACGGACAGAAACTGTTCCCACCGATATAAACCGCTCGTAGCAAAAATCCCATAAAGCTGCAGGTTTGGTTCCCTAACGCAAGAAAATACAAAGTATGTAGCTAAGTATCGGTAATCTGATTATGCTGCAGCTGAGACAAAATACACCTGAAGGTAAACGTGAGATATTCAGTGAAGTGAGTGATCATGGAAGGTTGTGTTGTTTGTGGGAAGCAGTGACGTAAACAGCCGATTCATCACTTTCCCGAGTAAACAGAACAACTTCCTGTCTTCGACTTCACGCGTTTTTAAGGAAGTAAAAACTTTTTTTTTTCAGATTATTTCTCAGAAAAAAAGGAGCAGTGACACTGAGGTCACTGTAACTGTAGAACCAGAGTGGCTTCCGTCATTTTGGCAAACGTCGGTTTAAAAAAAATTTAATTAAAAAAACGTAAGATTACAGAGAGATTAAAGTCGGCACCAGACAATCGCTGGCCAACATCCATGCAAAAGGTTTAAAGTGAGATTATTTTACGTAAAGAAGTGACAGAATTAGATTTTAGCTCAACATTTGTAAAACTGGCTGTTGCAGCCATCGCTGTGTTGAGTTTAGCAGATTAGCTGTGGCAGCCATTGTAAACTGGACTGAATCCAAACATTGACCAGTTGTAATATAAATGGCTACACAATGGCTATTTTCTGAGATGGCTTCATTAAAACCCATCCGCTGGTTCATGAAATATTTTGCTAACAGACGATTCACTGAGCTACAACCGTTCTGGTGTGTGCTGAGGTGAATTAGCTGTGGCTAATTCACAAACTTGAGTTGAAAGTGTCTAGATAAGAGGTTAAACAGCTCCCATGATCACTTTCTTCTGTTTTATTTGCCGTCTTGTCTGCTACAAATTAAAATAAATCATTTTAAAAGAGACTGAAGCAGAAACACGGTATGCTCATGTGAAGACAGACAAAAACATCATTTACAAGTTGTGCTACAGAGTCCATGTGAGCGCGACAAGCTGTCCTTGTGCAGCCCCCGTCAGGCTCAGCCAATGATCCTCAGCTCACCGTGTGTGCGTCCTACACAAATACACACAGGATGCTTTGACTGCCGACAGGTGGAGGACTAAGTTTAACTGTCCCAAAAGAAACGTCACGACCAAACGCACTGAAAAAAGTAATTGTGAATAGAAAAGACAGTGTGAGCTTTAAGTAGTCAAACTGGTGTCATTACCAAAAGAAATGGAGAACAAGTCGGAACCAGTCGCACGCCTGATAAACTAAGATCGATAAAAACAAAGGATGTTTCAATCTGATCACACGTATCGGATCAGACTAACAATCAAAGCATTTATCAATGATCAGTATCAAAGTAGCTGCTACAATCCACTCCCAGTCTTTGTTGATGACTCACTGTCCACAGAGTAGCTGCCAACAGGCAACCAGACAACAGGCAACCAGACAACAGGCAACCAGACAACAACGGGTCATCAAACAGTAACAAGTCACCAGGCAGCAACAGGTCAACAGGCAGCAACAGGTCACCAGGCAGCAACAGGTCAACAGGCAGCAACAAGTCACCAGGCAGCAACAGGTCAACAGGCAGCAAC
>NC_056498.1:49061261-49062164 GCF_014905685.2 Nematolebias whitei
GTCAACAGGCAGCAACAAGTCACCAGGCTGCAACAGGTCACCAGGCAGCAACAGGTCAACAGGCAGCAACAGGTCAACAAGCAGCAACAAGTCACCAGGCTGCAACAGGTCACCAGGCAGCAACAGGTCAACAGGCAGCAACAGGTCAACAGGCAGCAACAGGTCAACAGGCAGCAACAAGTCAACAGGCAGCAACAGGTCACCAGGCTGCAACAGGTCACCAGGCAGCAACAGGTCAACAAGCAGCAACAAGTCAACAAGCAGCAGTGTGCAGATGAACAGCACTAAACTGCTTGACTACGAGTTATACTAATGCGAAGTTTTAAAACAGTGACTTGTTTTCATCTCTCCACCCGTGCACTGTGCATTGTTTATATAATATAGTTTATATTTTAAATAGGAAAGCACGATATTATCGGCGTGGTATCGGCTGATAATAACGTTAAATTTAAATATCGGCCATTCCATTAAAATAACTCGGCGATATAAAAAGCGCTGTTGTTGCCTGCAGCGGCAGCATGACGCGATGACGTCACGTCACCTGATCTCACGGCGGAAAGAAAATTTCAAAATGTCGGAGGTTTGGAAGTTTTATTTTTCGTTGGTGAAGATCTTGGATTCCGAAGATTTATGAACTACGTTGAACCTCGCTACATCGTCCGCAGTCGGAGATATTTTTCCGACGTAACGTTACCGAGTTACAAGCCGTCATTTCCGACGTCTTTGAGAAGCTAACAGCCGATAGCACGACTTGTTGGGTGAGTTTTACCACAGACATTTGGACGTCGTGTTAGCCCGTTAGCATGATTAGTCTTACGGAACAATGGCTAGACAAAAACTTTGATCTTAAAAAGTGTGTCCTTCATGCACAGGAGTGCAGAGGATCCCACACTGCAGCTATAG
>NC_056498.1:49062264-49062563 GCF_014905685.2 Nematolebias whitei
GCTTTACAGAACATGTAAATTAATTTATCACTCTATGAACCCTTTGCGGGTAAAGAAAACTGATTTTTGAAGCCTTTTGTAATCACAGTTTGTTCTCCCCTCCCTACACAACAAAAACAACACAGGACGTCTTGAGACACACAACCATCCCCTTTCTGAAACTTTGTTCTTAAATTTAATAAAAAACAACAACTCAAGGAACCAAATGAATATAGGTTTTATTTACCGACACGTAGAGCTACTGAGGTGCTGAACGTAAGAGACGCATTGATTTTAATATCTTTAATGTACTCGTTGTG
>NC_056498.1:49062663-49064896 GCF_014905685.2 Nematolebias whitei
CAGGAACATGTAAAGGTTGAATGAATGAAAAAGATGCTATAGAACAACAATGATACAGAGCCAATTTGGAGATTGCTGCAAACAATATTGATCTATATTAGATGTAATATTTTTTTAAAGTGACGACGGTTAACGCACAATAAACACAAGGGTTATGTCTACCAGTACACGCCGTGTTTTTCATAATTTGGCTGGAATAAATGCACAAATCTGAGTTAAGACTGTTACGTTCTCATGTTATTGGCAATGCACATGCGTTGATTTATTTAGATGTATTAAATGTTATGTTTGCTTACAATTTATCTTGAAGTTTTTTTTTCATTTATTTAATTACAATCATAACAAACAGAATATATAAGACAACTTTTCAAGAATATACATTAGGTCAAGTTTAAAAATCCTCCAGTAGAGTTACTGTGCTTTTATTTTGAAGGCAGACCATCACACCGGATATTAGCTTTTTAAAAACTGCACAGCAACTTGACGCATTTCCTGTCACGTTATCCTGTTAGCTACCCCTCTGTGTTTGGCTCGAGCCCGTTTTGTTTTGGTTCTGATCCGGTGCGACGGGCTCGTTTAGGCGAAGAAGTTTCGGGTTCGAGCTCGGTTCGGCCGCCTCGTATCTGACTATCCGTTCCCCTGACCCCGGGGTTTTGTCGTGGCTAACCCCGGGCACCTCTCTGTGTTCCTGTGCAGAAAGCGGGCAGTGAATCATGAATCTGCAATGAAAGACCCAGGAGGATGTGGGTTGGGGCTACGTTCGGGCTGTCCGGTCCACTTCGAGCCACCTGGGGGGTAAAGGAAGGGAAATAAAAACGCGTTTCTGCCTTTCCTGACTCAGATCGGTGGAGGTGTGGACGACATGATGGCCCATCCACAGCACAATGAGCTGTCCTATGCGTGGGAAAAGTACATGGACTGTAGACTTCAGGGAGCAGATCTGCAGGTAATTGATGATTGATTGATTGATTGATTTGATGCTGCTTTAACTCCTGAAGGACTCCTCTAATGCGCCTAAAACTAAAACATTTGCTTTTTGTTCTTTGATGGAAACTGTTTGCAGACCTGGCCCTTGGATATTCTTCACTTATGGAATAATAATTTTTATTTAAAAAGCGCCTTTCAGGACACCCAAGGACACTTTACAGCATGTAACATAAATAAGATTGTGTAAAAACAAACACAAGACCAACGGGAATAAGTTGAAATATATAAAATGCATAAAACAAAGTTAAGAAGGATATGCAAATCTAAAGAGATGTGTTTTCAGAGCAGTCTTTGTAGGATGTCTGTTTTTTAAAAGTGAAACGGAAAGTACTTTAAAGCTGACATAAAGGAAAGTCATAAAAATAAATTGCACTAATCAGTTTTTTTAATTACTCTGGCCCCTTTAGGCAGGAACACCAAATGATGTCATCAGTGCCAAACAGTCAAGGGCTCCTAACCTAAAGCCTGGTTTGGTTTATACTCTATGGGAAGGGAGAAGTTGTTTCACTTTTGTGGTTGCGTGCCATTTTTCTTCTCTCACTCCCTGCCGAGGCTTCATCTTGTGCGGTGCACCCAGACTTTCAGGGTTTGTGCCCAGTACCGTGTGACTGGTCAGAACTTTGTGAGTGGCCGCAGTACGCTGCTGTCATTTCTGGCTGAGGCTGTTAGAAAATACAGCCACGTTGACGACTAATTCAAGGTTTGACCAAAACGGCCACAACTCCATCTTATATGAGCTCCACATAAGACGATGTTAATCAGAAAGGCGGCGGGTGATATGCATTCCCTCAAAGAATTTTTGGTTTTAATATTAATCTGTGGTGGAAACTGTTCAGATTTGTGTTTTTTTTTTTGGCCCAAGTTACTTCCTGTTTTTTAAAATCAATAACTATGAGCGGTTTCTTTTACAAATTACCCTGCTATGACCGAGTTACACAGGTCATTGGTTGCTTTGCCGTCGTCTTGTTGTTTTGAACCTGTTTTATGCCTGCAGAGGTTCCCTGAGGTGCGAGTGAGTCAGACCGGAGGCTGCCGGCTGTAAAGCACCCATTATTCACCCTTAGCATCGCGTTGTTGCACCTTTCATCTCTGCTTTGAGAAGACTGAGCAGCTGTGTGTCTGAAATCTCTGCCTGACCTCCGTGATTTATTAATTCAATTTAATCCTCCTCCTCCTGTCCGAGCAGAACAGCCGGATCACGAGACCGAGCTTAGGATCAGACCGCAAGGCCTCACAGGGATCGTTT
>NC_056498.1:49064996-49067190 GCF_014905685.2 Nematolebias whitei
TTTTTTTTGTCCCCGGTATGAAATCCTACAGCTAAGGACGGATTTTAGTGCCGGATATGAACGGGGTTTGGATGGAAACAAACTCTTTAGAGCTCATTAACATTCACCTGGAGAAGAATCGCACAAACAAAAACGTTTGAACAATTAACCGTCCTCTTGGCGTGAGCGTGGACTCGAGTCCAGCTCAACGCTCCTTAAAAACGGTCGCCGTCCTTTTCTTCTTCCCGTTACCCCGAACGTCTCGCAGCTGAAGCTGCCTGCGATTCTGAGGCAGATCACGCCATCAACGCTGGAGAGTGTCCGGGAAAATAAAATAAAAACTAACAAAATAAAATGATCTTAAAGGCGGTCGTCTGAAGAAGTCTACCCTGATGAGCAGTGATTACGCTCCTGACAGCAGTAGTGACACAGCTGAGCCGGACCGACTCTGTGAAGGATGAGAGCAACAATTACTGTGACTTTCCATCCCACATGTGATTATGTCCAATCATATGGTTTCTTAGCAGTTCCTATAGCTGTAACCTTTTCATGTGTTAGGAGGCTGTTTCGGCTGCTGCTGCAGGAGTATCATCATTTCTGCACAAGCCTTGAATACAAAAAGAGGAAAAGAAAGTTGTCCTTGAGCTCGTGGGTGAACATGAATAAAGGCGTTTTACTTTCTCCGTTCTGAATACTCGCTCTTTTCATTCTTTCAACTCCTCGGCTGCCGTTCTGCCTCGCCGCCGCCGACTGAAAACACAAGCGACACATCTCAGGGAGCATCCCTACGCTTCAGCAGCTTTTGTGGTCTGTTAGCAAAATAACTCGTGAACCAACAAATTGATTTTAATGAAACTCTCAGGAAGTTTTCACCGGATGCACACCTGCAACTTATGAACTTCTGGGGTCATTGCGATTCAAGATGGCCGCCACAGGAAATCAACCGGAGCCCACCTCCTAACAGCTATAGGATTCGGTTTTACAGGTGCTGCAGGAGTTTGGTGTGGTAGTAGCTGAGAATGAGTGCTACACAATTTAAAATATTTCTGCTTTGGCGCTCTGTCGTCTGTTAGCAAAAAATCTCATGCACCACAGGACAGAGTTTAATGAAGCTTCCAGGAAATGGACACTGGTAGCACATCCACCACTGACTGACATTTGGAGTCAACCAGATTCAACATGGCCGCCAAACAACCCTACAAAACACAAAAACGGCTAAAACTCGATGAATTGTTCAGATTTTGAGCTTTGGTTTGTCGTGGTAGTAGCCGAGAGTCATTCCCAGCTGTCAAACACGACGCTTGACCAATATGGCGTCCCTTCTCATCACGATATGATGTCAGCTCAAAGCGCCGGCAGGCTTCGAGGAACGCCTTCAACGTTTATTGTTTTGTACCTGGCTGGCTGAAGTTTAGGAGGGAGCAGGAGTAAGGATCCTCCCGGTCCTCCTCCGGAACGGGACATCCGTGCCGCCCCACGATGAACTTCACGTTCACTCTGAAAACAAAAAAAAACAAAAAACATTTTCATTTCAGCCTGCGTGACGTTCGGCACTTCCTCGCATCCCGTTGCTATGGTTACCGAGGGTCGCTCAAAGGCCGCCACACCTTATCCGCGCTCAGATCGCCGAGCGAGGAGGAAATGGAAAAAAAAAAAGGGAGAAGAAGAATGGAGGGAACAATGTCGCCGACCGGTCGGAGATGGAGATGAAAGAGCTTTATCGCCACTCGGTGAGGAGCGACGCGAAGTCGGAGCTGCGACTCACGAACCTGCGGCGGAGGCGAGGGTGATCTCTGACGTAGCCCAGCCAGGTCTCTCTTATCGCCTGCCGCAGCTCGAAGTGGTGCCTCGCCGACAGAACTCCCACCAGAACCTCAGAGAAGGGCGGCGCCTCGTCTGCGACGGAAAGAGAAACTTCACACAACCTCGTTTGCACAAACATCCTGTAAGAGTGCGAACGTTTGCGAAGCGTTCAGCGCAACTTCGGCCCGCAGCTTCCATCTACTTCAACTAATCACAATAATCATTTCAGCTCGTTCACGACGATCCTGCTGTGACTTTTGGTTTTGGTGCAACTTTAGCTTTTTGAAATATTTAGCCTTTTCTACATTTTTTTTCTCATAGAAAATGAACTGAGCTCATTTTACCTCCTTCACATCTTTAGATCCGTTTACAACCTTTTACTGCTCCTTCCACATTTTGTTCTGCTTCAGCT
>NC_056498.1:49067290-49070232 GCF_014905685.2 Nematolebias whitei
TTAGCAGAAGAAAGCAAAAAGAGCACGTTTGGCTGAAAGAAGCAGAAATTAGCACAAAAAGTGGAAATTATGAAAAAAGTTTAAATTAGCATAAAACAGCTAAATAGTAGCTGAAAAAGCTGAAACTAGCAGAAAGAAGTTAGAAGAAGCACAAAAATGTTGTAGTTAGTAGAAAGAATCTGAAAGGAGCACGAAACAGCTGAAAGTAGCTGAAAAAAATTGCACAGAGAAGCTGAAGTGGAACAAAAAGTGAAAGGAGCAGTAAAAGGTTGTAAACAGATCTAAAGATATGAAGGAGGTAAAATGAGCTCAGTTCATTTTCTATGAGAACAAAAGGGCAGAAAAGGCTAAATATTTAAAACAGCTAAAGTTGCACAGATAAATGCTGAAAAATGTACGGAAGAAAAATGTATCACAAGCTTCATAAACATTTACACAATTCTGCCACTAAGTTAGCCCCAATGTAAATGTTTGTGTTAAACTTGAATGCAAATAGCTGAAAACAAAGATAATATTCAAATTATCTCCAAACATTCGAAATCTTTTCCCACTTGACCACCAATTAAAAATGTGCATTTAAAATACAGTTTGCACTTAAAATGATACAATTTCAAACTCTTATTTTTTAAAACCAAGACTTTCAGTTTCAAACAGTAATTTGAATAAATGAGAGCGGTTGTATCAAAATATTCAACACGGAGCTTCAAACTGACGTTAAACCTTCAGAAGAGGTTAAAGCAATCAATAACTAATCCATGTAATCTTTATTAGATGCGTTGATTGAACTAAACCCGAGTGAAGCTTCACGCAGTTAGTGTTCTGTTCATGTCAGTTTTGGATTTGCATCTCCCCACAGCTTCAAACTTCAAGCTTCCAGGAGAAAATCTTTTTAAACTCTGACAAAATGGAAAACGATGAGAGTTTTAGTGTCTGCAGGGGCTTTGAGAGGAAACTGTCAAGACAACTTTATTTATAAAGCGCGTTTGAAACTGCAGCTGTTACCAAAGTGCTTAACAATAAAAATCAATAAGAAGAAAATAAAAAATTATACCAGAAATTAACTAAAAACATCAAAAGAAAAACATAAAATCAGCACAATGAAATACTAAATCAGATCACACTGTGTTAAACGTCAGAGAAGACAGATGTGTTTTAGAAGAGACTTAAAAACTAGGGAAGTGGCCTGTCGAATGTTGGGGGGCAGATTGTACCAAAGTTTAAGGCCCACAGCTGAAAACCCCGATCTCCTCTGAGGTTCCACCTGGTTTTTGAAAGACCAAGTTTCCTCGGGATTGACCCCAAAGGGAGCAGATACAGTGAAAACAGAAGGGTCCAAGAATCAAGCCCTGCGGAATCCCGCAGGAAAGAGGTGACGGAGCAGATAAAATATCACCAACATTCACACAAGAGCTCCTGTGATTCGTAAAGCAGTGAGAGATGGAAACAAACTGTACCGAAGCTTTTATCAGCTGTAAAAGACGAACAATCATTGTAAGAAAGTTGAGAAGTTAGTGACATCACCAGGGTCCAAGTTAAACAAAGTGGTAAAATCTCTCAAATTAACCAAATTTAAGCTGTGAATGGGTTAAAACTGTCTTCATCTGAACTCCAGCGCTCCCAACAGCCCATTGTCAACACCATGACACATCAGCGTATCTCAGAAACACCAGACCGTGCTCTGCTACAGAACTCAGTTTCCTGACAAACTCACATTTTATGAGTTTTTAATGCAGATTTTCAGACTTACAGCAGGATGTAGATGTTCTGATGGAACTAGAGTTGTACTAAAATAAGAACATTGAACACACTGAGACACGCTTCATGAACCTTTGGTTTTCTTAATGACTTCCCGTGTTTCACGTGTTTGTAGACGATGACGAGCTGAATGTGTGCACCCCTCGACGCTCACTCTGTTTGACCCATAAATAAGTAATCAAGGCTGGCTCAGACTAATGGCTTCCTGAAGCAGTGGATACAAAAGTGTGTGAGCGTGTGCACGTTGGACAGACACACAAAGAACAGGAGACGATCAAGGCTTTTAGCATGTTAGCATGTTAGCATGTTAGCATGTTGCGTGTCGGTTTCAGCAACACACAAAACGTTCGGCTGCCACCCTTCAGCTGTGGACCCTGAGAGCTAATGAAGGAAGTTCAGAGTCCTGCAGACAGAACAACACGCCAACATCATGGCAGTTTACACACACTCATGTGCGTGCGACACACAAACACGCCGCAGACTGTGTGTGTGCGTGCAATAAACATGCGATAGAGAAACTAAATAATGCATGAACGCTTCTCTCCATCAGCTTTTACCAATAAACTGATTCACGACACTCCCCGAGATTCAGTCACAACAGTTCCCATCCACGACCTCTGACCTTTGACCTTTCAGATAGGATAAGGATATCTATAATAAACACAATCTCAACTCCAAAATTTGGCACCAAAACATCTCAGAACTTTGTTCCAGGAGAAGCAACAGGCTGTAAAAGTAAGTGGTACCAATTAGAAACAGCATTTTGTCCAGAGCTTAATTTGTAAACCAAACGACAGCGGAGTGCAAATATCATGGTGGGCACACCAGGGGGTTGGGGTGGGGGGGTCTGGGGGTCCTCCCCAGGTTCTGTTTGAAATCATTGGAAACCACATCCTCTATACTAAAGAAAAGAGGGACCATCCAGCCTGTTATCAGCCCACAGGTCAAAAGCTTGCGTCTCTGATGCTATGGGGATGCATTAGTGTAATTGGCAAGAGCAGATTACACATCTGGAAAGACTCCATCCATGCAGAAAAACATTTACAGGTTTCTATCTACAACATCTGCTCCCATCCAGGACTTCTGAACAGCTAGAAATCTTCATCAGGCCATTAAGGGACAATTATTCCTCCAAAACAACCAACACCTGGTCTGCTCAGGTCCTCAAAACCTCCAACACCTGGTCT
>NC_056498.1:49070332-49072872 GCF_014905685.2 Nematolebias whitei
CTCTGTGGTTCTGGACAGGAAATAGTTATAGTCTATCAGTTATAAACAGTTATAAACATTTATAAATGTTTATAACTGTTTATAAACATTTATAAATGTTTATAACTGTTTATAGATGATCTTTAATTAATCTCATGGTTTAAACATTTCGTGATGTTTGTTTTCCAGTAACTTTTCTCTGTTTATGCACGTTTGGTGTTATTTTAGCCATTTTTACATAAATATGTTCAGCTCATTAAGTAGATGTTTGTTTTGACTTTTGTTTTTTGTAACTTTTATATTTTTGTTCATTTTACTTCATTTGCAACATTTTCCCAAGAAATACGTCCAGATCACTTTAACCCCTTCATAACCATGAGATCTGTTCTGCTGTATTTGTCTTATGCCTTATGCTACTTTTAGCTTAGAGCTACTAGTCTGCTACTGTTAGCTTTAAGCTAATAGTTAATACATTTAGCTTATAGGTAGCCCGCTACTTTTTTTTCTTATCCTTTTGATACTTTTAGCTAGAGTTCTCCCAGACTTTTATAAATTTATGCTAGTGTTCAGTTAGCTTTTTGTATATTTTAATGTGTTCTGCTGTCTTTTTGGTACTTTTAGCTAGTTCTCTGCTAGCCTTTTGCTACATTTAGCTAGCCGTACACTACTTTTAGCTAGTTTGACACTAGTTTTAGCTAGTGTTTTACTTGCTTGTAAAATTATGCTAGCATTCAGTTGGCTTTTTGTTAATTTTAGATAATGTTTTGCTATCTTTTAAGTTTTGCTAGCATTTCATTTGTTTTACTAGTGTTTTGCTACTTTTAGCTAGACTTTTGACATTTGTAGCTACTTACTTAAAGCTACCTTTTAACTGAACCTAGCCAGTTGATTTTTTTGCCTTTAACTAGTTTTATGTTACTTTTGATTTTTAGTTAGCATTTAGCTTTTTTCACTTTTCGATAGCCTCTTTTATTTTTCAAGTTACTTTCAGCTAGCATTTTGATACTTTTAGCTAGTCTTTTAGTATTTTTAGCATCTAGCTATGTATTTGATACATTAGCCTTTTGCTACAGTTAGCTACCTTTAGCTCAGTGTTTGCATTTACTTTTAAGCTAGCATTTTACTCTTTAAAATTAGTTTGTTTTAACTTTAACAGATACAGAAGATGCATTTTCTCTAGTTGGATTTAACAGTATTTACTTTTGCTTTATTATTATTTTAAATTATATTTATTTATTATTATATTTTAAATATAAATTGTATGTTTTTCCAATGGCATGCACTAAATATTAACGTTTCAATAATAGTACGTCAGGGTTTAAGCGAAGTAAAAATATTTACAAACTTCGGTCCTCTTATTAAAAATATTTTACAATCCTTCAACAGGTGTTAGAAAAATATATCCATGTTTAAATATGTGCATAATTATACCCATAAAACAAATATATTTATAGTTTAGGCTATATATTTACCTCATAATTAGCTAAATTTAAATAATCAAGTCAGGCTTTTCTGTCCAATAATACAGTTTGAATCTCTTTAGGTGTCAAACTGGAAAATATTAATTTAATACTAAATGTTTTTGTCGTTCGTGCTTTAAACCTTTTTAAGGTAAACGTTCTTGTGAAGCTGTGACTCAAAACACGTTTCATGTTTTTAAAGTTGTGAACTCTCCTGCAGGTCTGTGGAAAACGCCGACTTCAACCTGCTGCTGAAGGCGGACGACGATTGTTACATCGACGTGGACTCCGTTTTCATGAAAATTGACCGCAAAGGTCTCGAGCGCAGGAACTTCTGGTGGGGGAAGTAAGTTGTTCTGTTTCCGTGCACTTCGAGATGCGTTAAAGTCCGTTTAAAGGAGCGCGACTCGCTCACGAGGCGCTGAAGGTTCGGCTGTGACCCCGTCTGCTGTCCTGACCCAGTTTCAGGCAGAGCTGGGCCGTGGATCGGATCGGGAAGTGGCAGGAGCTGGAGTACGCCAGCCCGGCCTACCCGGCGTTCGCCTGCGGCTCGGGCTACGTGGTCTCGCGCGATCTGGTCCGATGGCTCGCCAGGAACGCAGAGAACCTGAAGCCCTATCAGGTAATCACCGGACCGCCCCGACGGGTAAACCCTGATCGTAAAAATAAAAGGCGCCGCTCGTCTCGTTGCAGGGAGAGGACGTGAGCATGGGGATCTGGATGGCGGCTGTCGGACCTCAGAAATACCAGGTATCGCTCATCACCACCACAAACAATTGATTTATTATCATAACTTATACCGTACGACAAAACACAGACCGACATCCGTACCCCCCGAGCTTTCAGAACCTTCTTCTCCATCAGAATGATGGTCAGCGTTTAACGTTCATAGGAGAATACTGTACATTATTAATATTTATTCTCGAAGATCAATGCCTCATTAACAGAAATATTTATTGTACAGGATGGAATATGTGTTTATTGAAAGTCTGAGCTCAGGCGATGAAGCAGAGTGTAGCTCTCTGCCTTTTCTTGATCACCTGCTGCAGATGGTAATAAACACATATTCCATCCTGTACAATAAATATTTCTGTTAATGAG
>NC_056498.1:49072972-49075931 GCF_014905685.2 Nematolebias whitei
AATAAACACATATTCCATCCTGTACAATAAATATTTCTGTTAATGAGGCATTGATCTTCGAGAATAAATATTAATAATGTACAGTATTCTCCTATGAACGTTAAACGCTGACCATCATTCTGATGGAGAAGAAGGTTCTGAAAGCTCGGGGGGTACGGATGTCGGTCTGTGTTTTGTCGTACGGTATATTATAAGTTATGATAATAAATCAATTGTTTGTGGTGGTGATGAGCGATACCTGGTATTTCTGAGGTCCGACAGCCGCCATCCAGATCCCCATGCTCACGTCCTCTCCCTGCAACGAGACGAGCGGCGCCTTTTATTTTTACGATCAGGGTTTACCCGTCGGGGCGGTCCGGTGATTACCTGATAGGGCTTCAGGTTCTCTGCGTTCCTGGCGAGCCATCGGACCAGATCGCGCGAGACCACGTAGCCCGAGCCGCAGGCGAACGCCGGGTAGGCCGGGCTGGCGTACTCCAGCTCCTGCCACTTCCCGATCCGATCCACGGACCAGCTCTGCCTGAAACTGGGTCAGGACAGCAGACGGGGTCACAGCCAAACCTTCAGCGCCTCGTGAGCGAGTCGCGCTCCTTTAAACGGACTTTAACGCATCTCGAAGTGCACGGAAACAGAACAACTTACTTCCCCCACCAGAAGTTCCTGCGCTCGAGACCTTTGCGGTCAATTTTCATGAAAACGGAGTCCACGTCGATGTAACAATCGTCGTCCGCCTTCAGCAGCAGGTTGAAGTCGGCGTTTTCCACAGACCTGCAGGAGAGTTCACAACTTTAAAAACATGAAACGTGTTTTGAGTCACAGCTTCACAAGAACGTTTACCTTAAAAAGGTTTAAAGCACGAACGACAAAAACATTTAGTATTACATTAATATTTTCCAGTTTGACACCTAAAGATTCAAACTGTATTATTGGACAGAAAAGCCTGACTTGATTATTTAAATTTAGCTAATTATGAGGTACATATATAGCCTAAACTATAAATATATTTGTTTTATGGGTATAATTATGCACATATTTATACGTGGATATATTTTTCTAACACCTGTTGAAGAATTGTAAAATATTTTTAATAAGAGTTTGTAAATCTTTTTACTTCGCTTAAACCCTGACGTACTATTATTGAAATGTTAATATTTAGTGCATGCCATTGGAAAAACATACAATTTATATTTAAAATATAATAATAAATAAATATAATTTAAAATAATAATAAAGCAAAAGTAAAAACTGTTAAATCCAACTAGAGAAAATGCATCTTCTGTATTTGTTAAAGTTAAAACAAACTAATTTTAAAGAGTAAAATGCTAGCTTAAAAGTAAATGCAAACACTGAGCTAAAGGTAGCTAACTGTAGCAAAAGGCTAACGTATCAAATACATAGCTAGATGCTAAAAATACTAAAAGACTAGCTAAAAGTATCAAAATGCTAGCTGAAAGTAACTTGAAAAATAAAAGAGGCTATCGAAAAGTGAAAAAAGCTAAATGCTAACTAAAAATCAAAAGTAACATAAAACTATTTAAAGGCAAAAAAATCAACTGGCTAGATTCAGTTAAAAGGTAGCTTTAAGTAAGTAGCTACAAATTTCAAAAGTCTAGCTAAAAGTAGCAAAACACTAGTAAAACAAATGAAATGCTAGCAAAAGTTAAAAGATAGCAAAACATTATCTAAAATTAACAAAAAGCCAACTGAATGCTAGCATAATTTCACAAGCAAGTAAAACACTAGCTAAAACTAGTGTCAAACTAGCTAAAAGTAGTGTACGGCTAGCTAAATGTAGCAAAAGGCTAGCAGAGAACTAGCTAAAAGTACCAAAAAGACAGCAGAACACATTAAAATATACAAAAAGCTAACTGAACACTAGCATAAATTTATAAAAGTCTGGGAGAACTCTAGCTAAAAGTATCAAAAGGCTAAGAAAAAGAAGTAGCGGGCTACCTATAAGCTAAATGTATTAACTGTTAGCTTAAAGCTAACAGTAGCAGACTAGTAGCTCTAAGCTAAAAGTAGCATAAGCCATAAGACAAAAACAGCAGAACAGATCTCATGGTTATGAAGGGGTTAAAGTGATCTGGACGTATTTCTTGGGAAAATGTTGCAAATGAAGTAAAATGAACAAAAATATAAAAGTTACAAAAAACAAAAGTCAAAACAAACATCTACTTAATGAGCTGAACATATTTATGTAAAAATGGCTAAAACAACACCAAACGTGCATAAACAGAGAAAAGTTACTGGAAAACAAACATCACGAAATGTTTAAACCATGTGATTAATTAAAGATTGTTTATAAACAGTTATAAACATTTATAAATGTTTATAACAGTTTATAACTGATAGACTATAACTATTTCCTGTCCAGAACCACAGAGGAAGACGAGCGAGAGGTCTGCAAATCAAAGAGCCGTCAGTTCAGAGCCTGGACCCACTCGGAGGGTCCAGCCGTCTGAGACTCAGGACCTCTTTCCTCCGACTGGCCCGACTCTGGACACGACGACACACTTTTCGTCTCCGAGCTGATTTCCTCAGAGGGCGAGCCCATTTGGACTTGAGTCATCAGCGCTCGGCGTACCATTTATAGAACCGGAGCAGCTTGGAAGGCACGTTCCTGTAGGTGTCCACCACGTCCACGAACACCACGTCGCCGTGACGGAGGCTCTCGTCCCGCAGGGCGGCGTCCTCCTCCCTCAGGCCGGAGGCGTGCGTCTCCATCCTGGCTGAGCGGCCGCGCAGGAGCCCCGACAGTCCGTCTTTGTCTGACACACAGGAGGAGACGACAAGAGGGGACAAACGGAGGAGATAAAGGGAGGGGACAACGGGAGGGGACAAACAGAGGAGACAACAAGAAGAGACAAATGGAGGAGACAAAGGAAGGAGACAACGGGAGGAGACGAATGGAGGAGACGAAGGGAGGAGACAACAAGAGGGGACAAACGGAGGAGAT
>NC_056498.1:49076031-49080439 GCF_014905685.2 Nematolebias whitei
GAGGAGACAACAGGAGGAGACAAAAGGAGGAGACAACAAGAGGGGACAAACGGAGGAGACAACAGGATGAGACAAAAGAAGGAGACAACAAGAGGGGACAAACGAAGGAGATAAAGGGAGGAGACAACGGGAGGGGACAAACGGAGTGGACAACGGGAGGAGACAACAGGAGGGAACAAACGGAGTGGACAACGGGAGGGAGACAATGACACGAGATGACAAGAGACAACGGGAGTGGATAACAAGAGGAGACAATGGGAGGAGAATGGGAGGGGACAAAAGGCGACAACAAGAGGAGACAATGGGAGGGGACAAAAAGAGGAGCATTACGGAGCAAGGAAAAATAAAAACGATAAATCAATGAGTTCTGGTTTTACTTATGTCTGTGTGTCTGTTAGCAAAATATCTCATGAACTGATTTGAACTTTCAGGAAATAGTTATTAGCTGTGTCTCTACAACTGATGAACATCTGGAGCCCGTTCAATTCAAGATGGCCGCCACAGCCAAGTTTATTGGAAAACACAAAAATGGCTAAAACTTGTTCAGTTTTACAGATACTGGTTCAGTGTGGTAGTAGCTGAGAGTGATCCCCGACACGTCATCTAAGCTCTCAGCTCACACGAGATATTTGTTTAAAATTTAGCTATTAGGTCTTGGGTTCAAATCTGTTAGCAAAATATCTCCTAAACCACTAGACGGATTTCAATCAAATTTGAGGAAAAAGTACTAAATGCAGCGCGAATGCTCACGGATTCTGCAGGAAAAAAATAAAACTTAACCGGAGGAGCTAAAGGAACACTAAGAGCTAAAAAGAGCTAAATACTAGCTAACTGCTAAAAGTAGCTAAAGACTAATATACTGGTAAATAATTTTAGTCATTGTTTTGTTTGATAACCTTCTTTTGGAACTAAAGGGTAAAGTAGCCAAACATTGTTAGAAGCTAAAAGTAAAAAGGCTAGCTAAAGGTAGCTAGAAAGGATAATAAAGCTATCTAAAAGCTAAAAGTATCAAAAGGCTAGCTTAAATTAGTTAGAAATGTTAGTCTATCTAAAATGATCAAAACTTGGCAAAAGACCAGTAGCTAGAAAGACTAAAAACTAAGAGCTAAAAGTAGCAAAACGCTATAAAAAGCTAAGTATCAAAAGGTTAGCTTGAAGTACCTAGAAAAGCCAAAGTCTAGCTGAAAGCTAAACGCACAAATTAAAAGTAGCAAAAAGCTAGTTGAATGCTAAAAGTACCCAAATGCTAGCTTAAAGTAACTGGAAAGAAGAAAAAAAACTAAGCGAAAATTAACAAAACGCTAATAAATCGAAAAGTATGAAAATGTTAGCTTAAAGTTGCTAGAAAGGCTAGCTGAAAGCTAAAACCAAAGCCTTAAAAATGACAAACAGGTAGGAAAAAGCTACAAAGATCAAAATGCTGAGTAAAATTATCAAGACAGTAAAAAGGCTACAATAATTAAAAGTAGCTAGAAAGGCTACAAAAAAAGCTATCTAAAAGCTAAAAGCATGAAAAGACACAAAATGCTCAACATTTGACCAAAACGGCTACGTTTCTGAACATAAGACGACATGAAGCTAAAACTGTGGCATGAAGGGCGGCGGGCGATATGCATTCCTGTGACTAGTTCTGTTTTCAGCGAATTGGAACCATGGATTTAATTTTAACCTCCACAAAAAAGCAACGCAGCAGCAAACGGGTCAATAATGTAACGGAGGCAGGCGGCGGGGGGGGACTAACGCCACCGTCCGTTTGGAAGACGTTTAAGAGCCCGGAGGTAAAAAAGGAGCTAATCTCATAACCTGCCAGGACGAACAACGTCTTTTTGTTTTTACAGAGGTTTCTCTGAGAACATCTGGCTCACGGAGTGACTCTGACCCAAACGTTTTCATTAAACGACGCCGGACCAACCGTAGATGGTAAAGGTGAAGCCTCCAGCCAAACCAGGAAACCCAAGAGCACTTCTGTGAGGCAGCACTCCCTCTGAGATCTGCAAGTTCAGGAGAACAGGAAGTTCAAAGCTTTCGGATTGTTTCCCATCTGCAGTTTGTCGCGGAAACGATCGTAAACACGTACAGGGGAGAACTTGAGGACGCCTCCTCCATCGTCGAGCTCCACGGAGGAGTTCACCGTGGTCAGAGGAGCAGAGTCCAGACTCTCCCAAACCAGCGTCCCCTCAAACCCCTGGAAAGAACAGATGTTGAATTAATATCTTTGACGTGCCGTTCAATGGAATGGTTGTGAGCAAAGAATATCTTACCTGTTGCACATATCTCAGATTTCACAAAAAGATTAGCTCCGCGCAGACCGAAGAGCTAACCGAAGGGAATTCAAAAAATTAACGTCAGCGTCTTCGCCAAGTTGTTCCAGAGCTTTTGTTTTAACGCACGTACAGCATATTTCTGCCGTCCTGTTTTATTTTGAAAAGATTATATAGTGGGAACTACAGTTACGGATGAGCGCAGCTTTATTGACAGAATACTTGAACACCCCACAACTTAGCGTTGTTTGGCCGGTGAAAATGAATATTAGAATTCTCGGCTAGCGGGATTAGCATTAGCACAGGTCTCTGTACCTGAAGCCGGTTTCATTAGACGGTTTTTAGGACGGTTGCAGCACTCGTTAAGACGCTCGTTAAGACGCTCGTTAAGACGCTCGCTCTGCTTTGAACTCTTTGATGTGCTGCGGTCTGAAGTAATGATGAAATAATTCCAATTTGAAAAGATGTTTTGGAGCAGTTATTCAGATAGTTGTTCTTTACAAGCGCAAACAATGGCGGCAGCAGCTAGCTGTAGCACCTCCATTGCAGTCTGGAACGTGTCGTGCAGGAATATCACACTATTTCTGCTGGAATAACCATTTACTGAAATATTTATGTTGAAGGTGACTGAAACAGCATTCAGATAAAATGCTGTGAAACTTCTAGGAATTAAGTTATTTTAAGGCAGTTTATTTGACAACAAATATTTTTTAAACATGTTTTACAGGGTTTTTTTTCCTCAGTTCCCACACTCTGAAAGAAAATGGCACTAGGTGGCAACCCATTAAAATACAGAGAAAGAATATTGTCAGCTGAATATTTCATTATCAAATAGTTTCCTCTCAGTTTTTCATCATTTCAGCACATCGACATATGTCACAAATAGATACAAGACCAAACCGAGAAGCTGAAGCCTCCATGGATGTGCGCCCCCTAGTGGCAGACTAAGACATTTGTCCGTCTAAAATCTAAAAAAAAACAAACAAAAAAAACACCTCAAATTATATTTTCAGGTGTTTTTTCTTATTCAACTTGCTGCTGTGTGTTCAAATATTCATTTTAAGAAATGTGTTTTTAACTTTGTTATTTGAAGATTGTTAACAAATTGTATGTAGGCAGGTTTCTGTATTGAGGGCTCATCTGCACATAGAGCGCAGGCTCGGGCTAAAAACTACAACATGGCCGCCCCCGGTTCTGAAAAACAGAAGTTACTGGAGTTGAATTTACGTTGATGTTTTAGGACGCGTTTAAATAGTTTCAAGGAGACGGGACAAAACGTAGACAAAATCGTTGGTTCAAGAAATTAAAATGGAGGTTTTAAAAATGTAATTTTTTTACCGTAGTTTACGTGAGATTCCTCGACAGAAGGATGTCCAGATTAGAGCGAACGAGGATGAAAACAGCAGCAATTTGCTCGGACTAGCTGTAAGCTCATCAATCCGGACAAAACTGTTTAATTTTTACAAACTGAAGCTGCTCAAAGCGCTATCTGCAACAGGTAAGATATTTATTGTTCGCAATCTTTCCACAAACCTTCATCTAAAAAGCTGAACGATCCATCCGATCAGCATGTTTTGCGACAGCCTCCCTAATGTTTCCTTGATTTGATTTTCTTTAACACTTTATTTTTGAAGAGGAATAAAAGACGAATTCTGATGTTTTCAGCCGTGTTTGCGCCTGCAGAAGTTCTACTCCTGAACCCTGAGGTCTTCTCGGCTGGGTGTCTGAGGAACCTGACCTTAGGCAGGATGAACTGCTCCACGGGTTTGTACCACACCCAGTTCGCCATGGTCCCGGTGCTGATGGAACTGAAGCGAGCCGTAACCACAGCCTCCTGCAAAGCACGGGAGAAACACACGTCTTTCAGTCTTTGAAGAGTTTCGCAGCGTGATCCACTTTAAGGACTCGGCTGTGAAGTCGTTCAGAAGGAGCTGAGGTGTCTTTGCAGCTCGGAGTCCCCCAGGGCTGCGTTTCTACTCAGAGGCTCCGTTACCTCCTGATCCAGCTGCAGGAGCTTCACGGTCACGTTGCTTTGAAGCTCGGGCCGGGTCCCGCTGGGGAACACCCCGAGCCGGGTTATGACCACCGGGTGGAGGACCTTGAAGTCCAGGGCGATGGCGGACACGTCAGAGGGGACGAGCACCCCG
>NC_056498.1:49080539-49082899 GCF_014905685.2 Nematolebias whitei
TTTGTCACGTTCAGACTGCCATAAAAAAATAACTTTTGTCACGTTCAGTCTGCCATAATAAAATTCATATTTGTCACGTTCAAACTGCTATAATAAAATTCTATTTGTCATGTTCAGACTGGCATAAAATAAAATAAAAAATCAGATTAGCCACTTTTAAATGTACAGCACCCTCAGGTCTATGTTTACTTTTTTACCGTGGTGATTTCTAACAGGCAAATAATCGGCCACCATCCTGCTCCTCTCCTGTCTCTAGGACCCCGGCTGGCTCTGTGAGAAGGAGTGCTACCTGGACATGTTGTCGTCTCCCCAACACACTGCCCAGGAGCTGCGCCTCCTCTGGAACAGAAGGAGGGCCTGTGGGGACCCCTGTGGCTGTCCCCGGGCCCCCTGAACATGTGGCACTGTGGGTAAAATGCACTCGGCTCCGGTTACCAGTTCAGGTTCTGTTCTTTGTTTCCTTAAAGCATCAAACTAAGTAAATAAATATTTAGTTAAGCTGATGCAGAACTCAAAATTTTAAGTTTTGGAAGAAAATACTCGAGGTCAAGGTTCTTTATTGACAGTCGCATCGCATGTGGTACATGTGGTGGAACAAACTTGTGTACACAGATACTGCACCAAAATGAACGTTTCTAGTTTTGGTTTTAGTTTAAAACTCATTCTGCCGTGTCTCGCTCTCAGTAATTCCTTTTAGTCAATCAGCTGATCGCTTTCAACAGCTAAAGTGTTTTAGTGAAGAAACAACCAGAACAATCATGACCGTAAGACTGAAGCACTTTGTAATCTGATTACTGGTACTCAGGATTTTGATTACTAATGTCCAGAGTATCAGTGTGCGATAGGAGATGCAGACGCAGAGAAATTAGTTTGTACTGTTTTTTGTAACGGAAAGAAAAACTCAGAAAGGTCACTGAAATAACAGAACTCTCTCAAACTAATAAAAAGAAAAATAAATAAATAAACTTGTGAAAATCAGTTGGTTTTGAAACATTTTTAAGAACTAGACGTTAAATTCTGCACCTGTCCGCCGGTGTTCTGGTCCACTCCTCATGATCAAACTGCTCCAGCTGTCTCAGGTTTTGAAGGGTTCCCTCTCCAGATGTTCCACAGGATTTAGATCGGGGCTCAGTAGGACACTTCAGAACAGAGCCGATGGAGACGGTCTTAAAGTCTTTGCCTTCGGTGTCTTTTTACGCCGTGTCCTCAGCTTCCTGTGGTCCATGTTCAGTGTGTTACTCACCATGACACCACACAGCCCTGTGACTACCTGTCGGCCTGAGTGAAGACACCTGAGATGATGGTTACAGGACACACACCTGAGTTCAACGTGTCCCTGTGGTCAGATTAGTTTCAGTCTTTTCAAGGAGTGCCACTTTTTTTATGAAGGCCCGTTTCATTATTTGGTCTTTTTTTTAATTACTTTTGTCCGTTTTAAGTTCTTTCAGTGACGTTTGTGGGTTTTTCTGTTCTTGCGTCTGTTTCATAGATGATAGATTAGTAAACTGTCTGGAGCGTTTCGTCGTTGGTGGATCCGCCCCTGCAGACAGAAACACTTTGCGCTGTGACTTTATCCGTTCGAGTAGTGAGTGGTGTGGCCTCGTGTGTTTGTGTTAGCGCGTTACCACTTGATATCAACACGGACTTTTGGGACTTGAGCGACTGTGAAACGGACATTCAGCACAGTTTACGAACGCTTCCTTTAAGAGGTAATAAAGAACACTTATGAGTGATTAAATATGTGCTTATTGTTTTTTTTTTGGGTGGTGATGCAGGCAGGAAACTCACCTGCACTGATGGTTTTCTGCTTAACCGTCTCCAAACAGACCTTAGTTTAAAAGGAAAACTACAACTCCTCCACATATAAAATAAGAGCTTCGTGTAAAAATACTGACCCCTGAATCTTTTCCCAACACAATTAAAGTTTGAAACGAATGTTTACCTGCAGGTTTCTCTGCATTTGGTTTCCTTCAGGCTCATTTATAGTAATTGAACTTCTGGGATCAGTCCTGCCGCTGGACATTTTCTGCTTCTGTGTCTTAGAATGAAGGAAAAACACTTTCATACATTATAGGTTGTGGTGAGACGGTGTTTAAAACCCGGTGTTAAAGAGATTCTTTGACCTTGAGGCGATCGGTGTTTAAAGACGACCGGAGAGACGCGGAGCTTCTGGGTGGATTGAAAGGCGTCATCCAACATTTTATGGTCCATATATCTAGGAGTGGTTTACACGACACATAATGTACGGAGTCCAGACAGTTGTAACATTTTAAAATATATTTCTGAGACAGGAAATTAACAAAAGAGGAGAAGCCCCGAACCAACCAGCAGGTGAACGTCATATTCAGGTCGCTCCCCTA
>NC_056498.1:49082999-49085734 GCF_014905685.2 Nematolebias whitei
CACGTTAGCTTAAAATGTTATACACGTTAGCTTAACATGTTATACACGTTAGCTTAAAGTGTTATACACGTTAGCTTAACATGTTATACACATTAGCTTAACATGTTATACACCTTAGCATAACATATACACATTAGCATAATATGTTATACATGTTAGCATAACATATTATGCATGTTAGCTTAACATGTTATGCTAACATGTATAACATATTATGCTAACGTGGATAACGTTATGCTGTGTATAACATGTTAGCAGAAATATGTAAAACAAACTTATTTGCTTGTGTTGCTAAATCTTTAAAGTTCAATCTAGTTCTGGAAACACGACTTAAAAAATGTTTTTAAAAAAGTTTTGCGTAAGATGTTTAATTTAAATTTCCTCAAATCTTGTTGATAAATTGCAGTTTTTTTTAATCAATCTTTTATTTTAAAAGTTGTTGGGTTTTTTTTCCTTTTAAACTAAGGTTAATGGGGGCCTGGTGGAGATTGTCCAAGGGCCACTTTTGGCCCTCAGGCCTTAAGTTACCAATGTCTGAGCTAAAATATTGTTGGTACCCTCAGAGCTGCTGGGTCATTTGTGTTCACATTTGAACATGGAGCAGAAAAAGCAGATTATAGAGATCCAAGTTAAAGCTAAAGGCTCCCAGACCACCTGTAAGCTGCTTCATGTTCCTCTGAACACAACTGACAAGGTTAGTAAAAAGTAGGTGGCTCGTGGGACTGTAGACAACCTCCAAAGATGTGGATGCAAGTAGAAATGCGACCCCAGGTGGATTAGTCTGTTAGTGCAGATGGAAGAAACCATTCAGGCTGAGCTCTAAGGTCGAGGTACGTCACTTTCTGATAATTTTTAATCATAATATGCTCCATGGAAGAAAAGCTGAAGTGCATGTTAACAAGAACCAACATTTCTGGGACTGACGAGACAAACCTGGACATTTTTTGCTCAAGTCACGTAAATTTTTTTTTTTTTTTTTTTTTCAAGGACTTGGATTCCACTGTACAGGAAAACATGGAGTGTGTTAAAGAGGTGAAGAGAGTCCAGGAAGGATGGAGTAGATGGAGAAAAGTTTCAGGAGTGATTTTGACAAATGGGTGGCAGCAAAGTTTACGAGACAGTGGTGAGACCAGCTATGTTGTATGGTCTGGAGACAGAGACATGGACAAAAAGACAGGAGACAGAAGTGGAAGTGTCAGAAATGAAGATGTTGAGGTTCTCCTTAGGACAAGGATGGATAAGATTAGGAATGAGATCATCAGAGGTACAGCACAGTTGAACAACTTGGAGATAAAGTTAGAGAGGACACACTGAGATGGTTTGGACATGTCCAGAGGAGGGACAGTGGTTTGGACATGTCCTGAGGAGGGACAGTGGTTTGGACATGTCCAGAGGAGGGACAGTGGGTATATTGGTAGAAGGATGTTAGAAATGCAGCTGCCAGGAAAAAGACAGAGGAGATGTGGATGCCGTTAAGAGAGGACATGGAGTTGGTTGGAGTGAGATGGAGGAGGACTCTGTGGAGACCCTGAAAGATGGGTACCAACAAGTCCACGGTCTGTAACTGCATTGAAGAGCACATCAATCAAAAGGCTTTTGAGGTTTTATTTTGTCGTTTTGATGAATGAAAATAAATCCAGAGCACTTCCTCAGTTCGACTCCCCTCAGAAACCAGAACCAGTTCTGTGGAACGTTTAGGGAACCCTTCAGGTCGTCTCTGCTGCTCAACGTGTTTTAGAGACAGTTTTCCAGGAGTCTCTACGTTCGAGTCAGCAGCGCTTCAGTGATCAGGACGTGTACGATGGAGCCGCAGGGGATCAGTGGTTCTGGCCGGAGTGTGCTTCCTCCCTGGACTCTGCTGCAGCTTCAGCTTCATGATGCATCTGGCTGAGATGTTTGACCAGGCTCTCCAGCTGAGGGTTCCCACCGAACTCCTGAATGAGCCGGTACGCCTCAGCCTCCAGGTCCCGCAGGGTCTGACGAGTGTACGCGAACGAACCCACTTTCTCCAAGTAGTCCACGCAGTACCGTTTGATGTCCATGTTCTCGGTGCGCTGCCGCAGGATGTTCTGCACCTGCGTGCTGTCCGGCTGCGACCATATGGCGTGGATGGTCGGGAAGGAGAACTTGCCCTCGGTCAGGTCTTCGCAGTAGCTCTTGTTCTCGCTGTACTCGCGGGAGCTCAGGTTGGCGTAGTCGTCGCGGATCTGAAAAAAGAGCCCGAGTGTGTCCAGGAGGGGTTTGAGGTCCTGTTTCCAGTCCGAGAAGAGCTGCATGAGGCCCACGGCCAGGCCGAAGAGCCCGCCGGTCTTCTGCAGCACCATGTTGCGGTACTCCTCCTCTGTGGGACAGGTGTAGGTGTCCCTCCAGTGGATGTCCAGGCCCTGGCCGCGGTGCAGCTCCAGCAGCTGGCGGGTGAACACGTGCACGGCCTCGGGGTGCTCCAGCACCAGCACCTTTTCCAAGCCCAGGAAGTAGACGTAGTTGGCGGAGTTGATGACCGAGGGGATGCCGTAGATGCTGTGCGCCACGGGGAAGCCACGGCGCAGCTTGGAGCTGTCCTCAATGTCGTCGATCAGCAAGCTGGCGTTGTGGAGCATCTCCGTCACCTGGATGATCACCTGAACAAACAAACAAACAAACATCAGACCAAGCGTTGGCTTCTGTACAGAAACAACCAGCAGGAGTTGAGTTGGATACTGATGATTTGCTGTGGCGGCCGTCTGGACATTCAT
>NC_056498.1:49085834-49089725 GCF_014905685.2 Nematolebias whitei
AGAGGCTAAAAAATCTGAATCGTAGCTCAAAGTAGCAAGAAGAAAAGATAAAAGTAGCAGATCGGCAGCTAAAAGAAGTTTGAGGCTTGTTTGGAAGGGTTGAAGCTGATGCTTGGACCAAACTGGGTCCAACAGGACAAAGACCCCAAAGGCAGCAGCTGATCTACAACAGAATGGGTCAGTCAAGTTGCTGCAACGGTGCGGTCAGAGTCCAGAACCTCAGCCTGAACGAAACGTGCTGTGATGGGACCTTCCGAGAGCCGAGCAGAACCTTCAATGAACTGAAGCAACGCTGGAAAGAAGAGTGGGCCAAAATTCCTCCACAACCATGTGGTCCAGAACACCAGAGTTCTTGCTGCTGAAGGAGGTTGTTTAATAAATAATGACTCGGTGGAATCTGGTTTTGTTCACTTGAGGTTAGGTTTGAATAATTTGGGAACCGGTTGAAGAAAAGTGCTTTTTCTTTTTTCGTCTAGCGTTCTGTAAAACCCTAGATTTGGAGAAAAAGTTAAAAAGTCATTTAAAAGCTAAACAGAGAAAAAATATTTGCTAATTGCTGCAAAACACTAAAATCTAATTAAAGCAACATAATTAAATTATTGCTAAAATCTTTTGTCCTTTCTGCTGCTCTCTTTAAGCTAACTCACACAAAATCATTTAGGAATTGTTTTATCAATGTCCTCCGTAGCTCAGTAGCACATTGCTCCTCAAAAAATGCTAGCTACAAGCTAATTGCAGCACAATGCTAACTAAAACTAAACAGTGAAATGTTTAAAGTAGCAACATGCTAGCTAAATTACAGTGAAAAGCTAATAAAAGTAATATGCTTGCTTAAAGCCACAAGTAGCAAAATACTAGCTAAAAGCTAAACCCAGCTAAATGTTACCTAAAAGTAGCAAAGCACTTGCTAAAAGATATTAGTCATCTGCAAGCTAAAAGTAGCAAAATGCTAGCTAAAAGCTAAACATAGCAAAGGTTAGCTAAAAACAACAAAATGCTAGATCATGTAGGTAAACATTAAAAACTAATACATGTGATATGCTAGCTAAAAGCCAAAAGTAACTAAATCTAAACAATAGCTAAACCTTATAAAAGCAATATGCGAGCTAGAAGCTAACCCCAGCTAAAAGTAGCAAAGTGGCAGCTAAATATCACAAAACACTAGCTAAAAGTAACAAATTGTTAACTAAAGGTAGCAAACAGTAATGTACAGTATATTTATTTTTTGCCTAATGTGGTGCTTTGCATTATGGGTAAACATTCCTACTTTAATCTCATCTTTCTAACAAAAGTTTCAGAAGTTTTTTTTCCCCTGACATCTCTAAACATGCCATATTTAAGTTTGTTTTTTCCCTAATTACCCTTTCATGACCTTTGACCTGCAAACTGAAGCCTGTAGAGTAAATGGAGTTCATTGCGCTGAGCACTGCACGGTCTGACCTTCAGGGTGGGTCGGACTCCAGGGAAGACTGGCATCTTGCTAAGTTTTCTACTTTCTCTCTGGAATGATAGAGAAGTTAGAAAAGGTCAAAGGTCATTGCCGATGTCTTCCTGCCTTTGCGCGGTTACACAATTGCATGTTCTGTAAACTTTAAAGTGCATTTTTAAGCTGTTTGTTTTTATCTACAAACATGGTGCACAGTTTAAACTGCAGATTTAAGTCACAATAAAATCCTAACAGCTGTGTTTTCCAGTCTGCGTTTTTTTTTCTTCAAAACATTTTAGCAGGAGCTCTGCAGGCCTCGACTGAAGGATGACGACTGTTCAGCTGGTTTGAAGGTGTGAATGTGTGCAAAGTGCACCTGAAAAGCTGGCGCCACAAAAATCACCAAAAGGAAAAAACAAAATATATGTTGCTCCAACCTTTATTTACAGTCCTGTTTTTTTATCTCGTTTTTAGTGGTACTAAAGCGCCGCTCATATAAAATCTATTCAGTTTGGGAGACAAACACAACTCGGACACCGCGGGTGAAGAAAATCAATCTCGTCAACCAGGAGAGGAAAAAGAAGAAATGGACGCTTCGATTAACTTGTCGGCTCGGCAGAAACCAATTTGTGTGTTTTTTCCAGCTGTTTGTCAATTCTGAAACACATTTACATTGTCCTGATGTTTGGAGAAGAAATTAGCAGAGGAGCCCAGTCCTTCAGATTTTCCAGCAACTTGACATTTCGATGAATAAATGTGTTTTCGGTGACGGCACAAAAGACACGCAATTAATTGAACTGCAGCTGTCGAAAGCAAAATCTTCAGCAAGTCAACGGGGACGGATCGGAACCAAATCACCAGGAGGAGATCATTTGGGATTTAGATGAGAAGAGCGAGCTCGCAGCAATGCAGCGCTTCTTCAGCTGTTTCATTTCGTCGAGGCTCGGCGGCTCGTACTGCGCCGTGAACGCACAACAACCGAGACTTTATGTGACAGACGGTGCACGATGGTGAAGCAGAAGAAAAACGATGCGCGGTTAAAATCGTTAAGTGCAGCAAACGTATTC
Organism: Nematolebias whitei; assembly: GCF_014905685.2. NCBI lineage: Eukaryota > Metazoa > Chordata > Actinopteri > Cyprinodontiformes > Rivulidae > Nematolebias > Nematolebias whitei. The sequence continues at coordinate 49,088,328 of NC_056498.1, forward strand.
AGCCCCCTTTGCTCCGTCACATTCAGAAGTCCTCCTGTCCGTAATTTAACCTCAGCATAAATGCAGCTGTTCAGAGGTCAGTTCCAGAACATTAAGGACCAAACGGCATCATGAAGACCAAGGAACACACCAGACAGGTCAGGGAGGAAGTTGTTGAAGCCAGGTTAGGTTATAAAACGTCCCAAGATTTGAAAGTCACGGAGCTCTGTTCAATCTCTCATTCACCTGACGGGGAGAGCTTTAATCTGAGAAGCCCCATGGAAACTGGAGGAGCTGCAGAGATCCACAGCTCGGGTGGGACAATCCATCCATGGGACGACTACCGTAAGTCCTTTTATCTGGATTTTATGAACAAGTGGCCAAATTAAAGTTATTGTTGAAAGAGAAATAAGAACCGTTTGCAGTTTGACACAGCAAACATGGAAGGAGCTCCGCTCAGATCAGATCAAATGACTGAATTAAATTTTTTTTAAAAGCCCGAGCACATTCCCACTGTGAAACACGGAGGTGGCAGCATCATGCTGTGGAGCTAAATACAGGACAGTCCTAGAAGAGATTGTGCTAGAGCAGGGCTATTCAACACAACAGCTCAGGGGCCAGTCATCCATCAATTAAAGTCATTATGTAAATAAATAGTTTTACAATGTTATGAAGTCGTTGGGCCGGAGTGAAGTCACCCAGGGGTCAGAAGACCTGAGACTGGAGCGGTCACTGTTGCAGTTCTTAGAGATTTAAAGTAAAAAATACAAAAGTTACGCTCAACTTTTGCGTTTGTCCAGTAAAATACTTTGAAGTTTGTGGTATTACCATGACAAAATGTGTAGGAATACTTCTTCCGGGCAAAGTATTGAACGTCTCGTTACACCGATGCAAAATATGATTATCTTATAGAACAAACTTTACAGAAAGCTTTAATGTGTTTGTTTCACGTATTGCAACGCTCGGTAAATATTAATGAACTGGATCATTTATGAGCCATCAGAAGGACCGGAAGAAACGTGAGCAGGCCTCACTACAGCGCACGTAGCTGCTGCCGTCGTCTCAGATTTCTGAATGAAGTGAATCAAAGGAAGCCCGGCCGCCACACGGCTGAAAGGCAAAACAAGTCGGCGGATTATCTTTAAAAATTTTTTATTCAATGTTCGACTGCAGCAGTGTTGAACAAAAATACGAGCAAAAAATGAATTTAGAGGAGCTGTGTTAAAAAAAGTCAGCACATAACGCCGGCTCGTTACCCATCAGTCGAGATCGGCACTCCGGTGACTTAATAAGAAACAAACTCAGGTCACAAATCATACAAAAACAAAACAAAACTGACAAATATGTTGGAACCCTTACAGCTTAATGAAACATTTGTCAGTTTAAAGTAATTGTTAATACGTGACAGAGTTAATAAAA
>NC_056498.1:49089825-49091023 GCF_014905685.2 Nematolebias whitei
AAGAAAACTGAAATATTTGCTCTTTATTTTACAAAGATAAGCTAAAACAGAGGTGGGCAACGTTTTTCTTCCAAAGAGCCACATCAAGACGTTTAAAACAATCAATGGGCCGCATAAAGAATTGGAAAATAAATGCTCCTTATGACAGATAATCTAAAAGACTTCTTTTTAGGCTTTTTCTTATTGTAGCATAGTTAGCATGCTTTATAAAACATTTCCCATATAGTTTAGGAATATAAGAAATATTCTGTAAACTGGGTCTTGTGACAATATGTTATACACGTTAGCTTAACATATTATACACGTTAGCTTAACATGTTATGCACGTTAGCTTAACATGTTATACACGTTAGCTTAACATATTATGCACGTTAGCTTAACATGTTATACATGTTAGCTTAACATGTTATACACGTTAGCTTAACATGTTATACACGTTAGCTTAAAATGTTATACACGTTAGCTTAACATATTATACATGTTAGCTTAACATGTTATACATGTTAGCTTAACATGTTATGCACGTTAGCTTAACATATTATGCACGTTAGCTTAACATATTATGCACGTTACCTTAACATGTTACGCACGTTAGCTTAACATGTTATGCATGTTAGCTTAACATGTTATGCACGTTAGCTTAACATGTTATGCATGTTAGCTTAACATGTTATGCACGTTAGCTTAAAATGTTATACACGTTAGCTTAACATGTTATACACGTTAGCTTAACATGTTATGCACGTTAGCATACACGTTAGCTTAAAATGTTATACACATTAGCTTAAAATGTTATACACGTTAGCTTAACATGTTATGCTAACATGTATAACATATTATGCTAACGTGGATAACGTTATGCTGTGTATAACATGTTAGCAGAAATATGTAAAACAAACTTATTTGCTTGTGTTGCTAAATCTTTAAAGTTCAATCTAGTTCTGGAAACACGACTTAAAAAATGTTTTTAAAAAAGTTTTGCGTAAGATGTTTAATTTAAATTTCCTCAAATCTTGTTGATAAATTGCAGTTTTTTTTAATCAATCTTTTATTTTAAAAGTTGTTGGGTTTTTTTTCCTTTTAAACTAAGGTTAATGGGGGCCTGGTGGAGATTGTCCAAGGGCCACTTTTGGCCCTCAGGCCTTAAGTTACCAATGTCTGAGCTAAAATATTGTTGGTACCCTCAGAGCTGCTGGGT
>NC_056498.1:49091123-49094622 GCF_014905685.2 Nematolebias whitei
TAGCTAGCACGTCTAATGAGGTAACTAATTTGTCTCTAGGTGTGAGTGAGAGTGAATGGTTGTCCCATTTGTCTCCATGTGTCCCTGCGATGGACTGGAAACCTGTCCAGGGTGTCCCCTGCAACCCAGACAGGAAAAAGCAGGCAAAATATAAAGGATGGACGAACAAGTTGACTCCAGATGTTTTATCAGCTGCGCCCAGTGATTTCCAATAAATTTGTCTAGTGGTTTATTTAACCTTTATTTATACAGGTAGTCTCACTGAGTCACGAGGACTCATTTTGAGAGACCTGTTTGGGAGCAGATGGTGGGGGTTAAGGGCCTTGCTCAAGGGCCCAGAGTGGGGCAAAGAGTGAAGGCAGGTGTGGCTGTTTCACCTTTTCCACCCACATTTTGATGTTGGTTAGGGGAGTCAAACAGACGACCTTACGATTCCGATCACAGGCCCACCTTCTCTAACCGCTGCACCACCACTCCCCATATGAGATATTTATATGAACGCACATAAACCGGCAAAACAACAACAACAACAACAAAACATTGTTTACAAAGATTTCTCAGCCTTGCACTGCAGCTTGTTTACAGCAGGGGGCGCCACGTCTGCAGTTTTACCTTCAATGCTCCACAGCTGGTTCAAAGTTGTTTCCAGAAGTCTGTTAGGAGCTTGGACCCAAAAGACCCGCAGCCCCCGACGTGTGGATGTGTGGAAGAACAGTTTCTAACTTGAACCATTTAAAAATATGTTGTTATAAATATTCACCAGATGAATTTCCCTCCACAGATAAATTAAAGCTGGAGTCAGAAAGCAGCAGAAAGTTCAGACTTGTAAACAAAGCATCGTCGCGTCCGGCCCACGTCTGTCAGAGCAGAACTGGTCCAGAACTGGCTGTGGATCCTGCTGCAGGCTGGTTCTGGACACGTAGCGCGGCCCAGTACTGAAAGCTGTTTGTGGGCCCAGGAACACAAAGATGGACTCAGTGGGTCGGGCAGACGGCCAAAGCTGGGGAGAGTCGAGTCAATGATCCAAACAAAACTTTTCCTCGGAGGTTAAAGTTCAGGTTCTGGAGCAGAGGAGCTTCTTATCACCCGCCACCGAGGGCGATCATGTTTTTACCCATCTGTGTTTGTTGTGTAAGGAAAATATTTCATGAACTGCTGGATGAGATTTCAAGAAAATTTGTAAGTAATTGTTTTGTGTAAAATTATATCTGATTAACATTTAGAGTCTGTCCAATTCAAGATGGCCGCCGGCGCTAAGTGACCTTAGCTACAACTCGAGGAATGTTACAGGTTTTCAGGTAGTTTTCAGTTTTGTTTCAACTTTGAGCTCTTTCAACCATTCGTCCACCAAAATGTTCGGCTCGTTCAGCTATGACTTTTGGCTTTTTTTACTTTTATACTTTTTGAAATATTTAACTTTTTTCTTATTATAAAGAATTATATATATATATATACATAACTTCAAATACTTTTTGTGATTTTGTGCCCTGTGAAGCACATTTGCTAAAGATTACAATTTCAGTTTTTAGTTGTTTGACTAGTTTTACATCAGCTGACATTTTGCTGGTTTTTAGACTGGTTGTTTTGTTTAAGTGGCTTTTAGCTACTGTTTTGCCACTCTTAGCTTTTAACAACTGTTTTTCTAGTCTTAGCTTCTAGCTACTGTTTTGACACTTAGCTTTTAGCAACTGTTTTGCTAGTCTTAAGTTTTAGCAACTGATTTGATAGTCTTAGCTTTTAACAAATATTTTGCTAGTCTTAGCTTCTAGCTATTGTTTTGAAAACATTATGCTATAGGTGCTCTTTTGCCAATTTTAGCTTTTAGCAAACGTTTTGCTAGTCTTAGCTTTTAGCAACTGATTTGCTGGTTGAAGTGATTGTTCTAATAATTTTAGATTTAGCTGCTGTTTAGCTGGTCCAAGTGTTAGGATGGCACTAGCCAAATGAAGCAGAATACCAGCTAAAGGGAGCCAAACACTAAAAGTAGAAAAACAGCTAAAAATTGCGAAAGGTTGACTAAAAGCTAAAAATAGCACAAAGCAGCATAAAATTAGAAAAACAGAAGCGAAAAGCAGCATAAGAAGAAACAAGCAGCGAGATTAAATTAGATTTCAAATATAATAAAGTTTCTGAAGGAACCTCAGCGTATTTGTATGAGGAAAATATCTGTGAACAAAGTTGTTAAAAAATAAATAAATAATACCAAAAGTCAGAGTACGCTTGTGAATGAGCTGAACCTTTTGATTTACGAGCAGCTACATTTGCATCAAATCTTAACCTTAACCTCAAACACGCCGATTTTTAAACTGATTTAATTATAAAACAGATACCTTCAGTGAGTTTGGCACATTAAGAACTAGTTAGTCCCTAATAATAATAATAATAATAATAATAATAATAATAATAATTTGGACCCTGTCCCTTTCAGTCAAGTGTAATAAATGTTTCCTGCGATGTTCTGGGCCGAGAATAAATAAAAGGCTCGACCCGGTGACCGGACGCAGAAGGCAGCGTTGTGAACTCCCTCGTTTGTTTAAATAACTCGGCAGCTCCTCACATCAGATGGTTTTAGTTGACAAAGTGAATTTCGCCTTCAAGCCTGATATTTAAAATCCGTCAACTAAACGTAACGTTGGCGGGGTCGGGAGCCGGGCCGAAGCTACGACGACTCCGGCCCTCGACAGCCGCTCTCACTCTCAGCTTTTTGTCTGAATACCTGAATGATTAATGAACTAGCTTCCAACCTCTTCAGCTCCCACCGCCTTAACGACCGCTTTTAACAAAACGCGGATGGTCTTTGAACGAGAGTAGCACCTCCTCGCCTCCTCTGATCCGACTGAGACGGTAAATATTGGACCAAATTACACGTTAAGAGGCTTGAAATGGAAAACTTCTCACCTGTAGTTTGTCTTCGGGAACATTGAGCCAGTGGTTAAATGCTTGGGAGAGTTTTGTCCTCACTTGTTTTCCTGCAAAGAGAGAGTGAAAAACCTTTTTCACTTTAGTTTAAAGCACCAACAGTTTAATCAGACTTAAAAACGGGGTCATCCTGCTTTTGATTTGTTGGCGTCATCACAGAAATCAGAATCAAGACGTATATGTCAGTTAATCGTCTTAATGATCAACAGACAGATCAGTGAAGACTTTGCAGTATTGTGGACTCTGTGCTGGTCCGTTGTGGTGAAGGGTGCTGAGCTGCAAGAAGCTCGCTGTTTTCCCGTCGATCTACGTTCCTACCCTCAGCTATGGTCACAATCTCAGAGTGACAGGATGAGATCGTAGATACAAGAGGTCAAAACGAGTTTTCTCTGCAGGGTAGCTGGACTCTCCCTGAGAGCTGGAAGAGATGCCTAAAGAAAAAGATGGATGGACCTCCCTGCTCAAACTGCTGCTGCCGAGACCTGACTCTGGAACAAGAGGGGAGGGAAGGAAGGGAAAGAAAGAAGGAAGGAAGGGAGTAAGGGAGGAAAGGAGGGAGGATGGAAGGAAGGATGGATGG
>NC_056498.1:49094722-49107207 GCF_014905685.2 Nematolebias whitei
TGGATGAATGGATGGATAGTTGGATGTATAGTTGGATGGATGAATGTACGGTTGGATGTATGGTTGGATGTATAAATACTCTTTAGACAATGACCAATAAAAGCAGCCTCGTCATATTTTAACTGGATTGATCTAAAGCTTTAAGCTGAGGAGGTGAAAGAAAACACTGAGAATTTGAAACGCGTCTTCATCAGAACTAAATCAACTTTGCTTTAAAGTGTTTTTTACAAAGTTCTGACGAGCCGCAATAAAAACACGTAAAGAACACAAGTCTGAACGAGACGAGGAGTACCGCTCTGGGTTCTGGCACACGGTTCCTCTCCTGACGGTTTGATGGAGCGCTCATTACTTTTATTCAGATTTAGCCTCATTAAAGAGAAGAGCTGAAGATTCAAACAAGAATAACCTGCGTGCACAAAGTGCACGTTCTAAATGTTAACAAGCCGAGACATTAGAAGGGAGAGAACGTTTGTCACAAGGCTGTGAATTAACATTCGTTCACCTTCCAGAACATTTTAACAGATTTCTACTCCTTCATCCAACCAGGTCTAAAATAAATAAATAAATAATAATAATAAATATAATAAAATAATTAAAATAAACAAAAAACGTTTAGCCTGGCCTATATCAAACCTTGCAGAGAGAAGTTTGATGTTGACATAAGATTCAGAAATGCAGGTACGCACTCAATGTAAACAAAGCACTCCTTCAAGTATTCTACTTTTACCTGCACAGTTGACTCAAATCTGGGTGACACTATGTACAAATACACAAAACTGCCGGGCGTGTCCGTCCAAAACGTTTCTTCCCAGAACAACTTCAGTCACTTCGGCTCGTATCCTCTAACAACTTCAGCTGAAAAGTGGTTAATTTAAGCACATTTTAGCCACCGATATGTGAAATCTTGAATCATTTTGACGGGTCTTTGTGACGTTGCGATGACTTATTTTAAACCTGCTCAGATTTGCGCACAAAGAGTTGACGTCAAAGCAGCAAAAATAAAACTTTTCAGACGGTTTAATTTATTTTGTGTGTCGCACATAAGCTATGGGAGAATCAAACAAACTGCTGTTCATAAACCCAACATTAGGGTTACCGCGCCACAGGATCAAAGTCATTTTTAGGCTTAACCTGCTGGACCAAACTTCAAAATTTACATAAATACAACCTCCACTCCCTTTCTCTTATGCTTCTGTCTCAGAAACCCTGCCGAGGACACGCAGACCTGGAACCATGAAAACTGAAAGTAGTGATGTCAAAGACGGACTCTACATTAGACCAGGGGTCTGCAACCTTTAGGATCAAAAGATCCAACTCTGCCCCTTCGCACACTAAATAAAATGATGATCAACTGGTGGCCCATGGCCCGCTTCAAGCCTGTTGGCTTTTCCAGCCAGCAGGTGTGATGTTATGAAACTAAAATATCAACTTATTAGGGATGCACGATATTATCTGCATGGTATCAGTATCGGCCAATATCAGCGATAAAGTTAAATATCGGATATCGGCATTATAATATACATATTATATATTTAGTGTTGCATCATGTTCAGCCCCTTTTTGGCATCTACATTTGGTAGCAGGCCGAACTGACAAAGACCTGCAGAATAATGTAGTATTTTAATTCCACAGCTATGCAGTCTCTGTAAAGGAAAAAATATCGGTTTTGGTATCGGTTATCGGCCAAACAAGTTTTAACATATCGGCCAAAAATCCAATATCGTGCATCACTACAAATTATTATTAATATTTATTGATGTTTTTATATTTTAAGGCAAAAGAAAAGACTGGATTTATGTGAAGAATAAAATATACACACCGGTATATATTTTCCAATTTTGTAAAAAACTCAAACAAGTATGCAGGCTTATGGGAGTTTTCTTTTTAATTGTGGAAACGATTCATAAATTCATAACTTCATATTATGAAGTAATAAAGCATAAAATTAAAAATGAGGCCAGTTTGTTGGAAATGTAATTGAATTTTAAAATCTAAATAAATACTTCCATTTACTTTTTTTTTGTTAATTTTTTATTATTATCAAGTTGACTCACTATAAATTCTTCTCAGCAACCTGCCTTAAAGGTATTCCTCCCAAAACATTTGAGAAACGGATCACTCACAACGTACGACTGGAAGTAAGCTAAAAGAAGTGGCTAACAAACTACTAGCATGACGTAGTCAACAAGTTTTACTGCTTGTGTTCGTACACGTTGGCAAAAGACCAGAAACCTGCTAAAACTAGTCACTTCTTGTTGGTAAAACAGCAATAAACTTCAGTTTTATGTTAGTTTTGGTTCAAACTTAGAGCCGCACGTGGCTCCAGAGCCGCAGGTTGCAGACCCCTGCATTAGAAAATGAGGACAAGCAGGAGGAAGCATATTATTTTCGGCTACATTTAGACGTATCTTTATTTAAAAGTCCTTTTTTTTAATGCAGCTAAAAAAAATGCTGAATGAGCTTTATAAATCACTCTGGGATAAAACGGGCTTCAAGCTCTCGCTAATCAAGCGACAAATAATTTAACCGCTTGTTTTGCCCAGGTTGCGTCCCTGAGCAACTTGAACAGGTCGAAGCAGCCGAAGAGCGCTCATAAGTCACGTGCGGCGTGGTTCTTCGGCTTCATTTTTTCCTCAAACCCTGCAGCTACTGAGAGAGAAATCGGACTCACCCGGCAGTTGCAGTAAGTACTTGTACGGTTCGAGCAGAATCCGGTCAGAGGCGGCTGCAGAGGCACCGTCCATCGCTTCAAGTTGACCAAACTCTGAACTGGAAGACAAAAACAAAACGTGACAAATCAAAACTAATATTGAAGACAAACGAGTCAAATATTTTTTAAGATGAATGAGCATCATCTTTGATAAACGACTGAAGTAGAGACGGTTTGGGTCTAATTTTCTCTGAATAAGTTGTTAATAAAAACTATTTTAACACAATTGTCGCTTTGATCAAGTCTCCCAAGACGCGAGTTACGAACGACAACATATTACCACAACGTTTTTAACTTTCAGTTTGCTTATTCGTTCATTTAGTTGTGGTTTCGTAACAGAAAGCTGTTCATTAGTTGAAATATGAGCCATCGAGCTGCAGAAACGTGCCGCTCCCTGAGCGGAGAGTTCATGACTTCAGGGATTAGAGATAAGAATTATTAAATACATCATTTTAATTTATGGAAATAATGAGACTGTCATTTTGACTTAAAACAATCGTAACTCTCCACTACCTACAAAATCAGAATGAACTCAGAATCTGATTCTGTCTTATAGTTTATTTTGAAAGGATTACACAGTGGAAGCCATGGTGACTGGTGTGCTACACCTTTTATTTTCAGAATAAGGACCCAGTCCAACAATGATCTTTAGAAGATGAAGGAATTTAAATCTCTCTGACTGCTATACCTGTACCTGAAGTCTCTGTGGTAAATAGACTACCGTCTATCCATGGTTGAGCCGTGGAGGCAACAGGTCCAGGAGAGAAACCCAGACCTCACTCTCTAAAGCGGCACTCTTCAGCTCCTTCGGGAGATCTTAAGGTGTTACCAGGCCAGAGAGGAAATATAAAACCAGCAGAGAGTTCTGCTGCCCTGAGGTCTCGTCCCATGGGGGACATGCCCAAAAAACCTCTATAGGGAGGCATCCTAATCAGATAAACCACCTCAACTGACTCTAAAAATAAATAAAAAAAAGAGGATCGGGGATTAACCCCACAATAAGAATGGTACCAGGACCACCTTCATATTATATCAAGTCAATTCACATTTATTTATATAGCACATTTAAAACAGTAACCGTTATCAAAGTGCTTACCAAAAAAGATCCCAGCATCAAATATTAAAAACAAGATATTACAGCATCATGAACAAAAGCATCAAAACATGAAATATAATGAGAAACAATGAAATACTAAATCAAATCACCCTGCGTTAACTCAGGGAGTAAAAGTAAAATGGATGAACACAATCATCAACAACGAAATACCAAATGAGATCACACTGTGTTAAATGCCAGTGAGTACAGATGTGTCAGTGAGTACAGATGTGTTTTGAGGAGAGATTTAAAAATAGAGCCTGAGATGGCCTGTCGAATGTTGATGGGCAGATTGTTCCAGAGTTTAGGGCCCACGACTGAAAACGCCCGGTCTCCTCTGAGCTTAAAAATATCACTAAAAACGATGCAGGAAAACTGATCCGAGCAGTTGTCACTTCTGTGCTGGGCTATTGTAATTTTTATAATCAGTGTCTAAAAACAACTGTAAACAGTCTTCAGTTGATCCAAAAGATTCAGAGTTCTGATGTGAGACCAAAGGAGAGATCATATCTCTCCAGTTTTAGCTTCACTCCATTGTCTCTCTGTCAAATTTGGAACAAAATTCAAAACCTTACGTCTAACCTACAAAGCTCTCAACAACCTAGCTCCATCTTAGGTTACAGTTCTAATTGTTCCATACTTTCCAAACCGAGCATTTCGCTCAGGTTTACTTGCGATTCCTAGAGTTACTAAAAGTAGAATGGAGCTTTCCTCTTGTGGAAACAACTTCCAGTTTCTGTCTGTGAGTTATTATAAATAAAGGTTGATTGATTAATTATAATTCTTCTTGTTTTTTATATTTTCTTGCAAGAATGTTTGGGAAAAATTGTCCGATTTTTTTTAAATACAAGATAAAACAACAACTTTCTCACTGGGCTGCATTTAGGAATGTGTCTTGTTTGTGACGTCTCTAGATTATCACATAATTGAGACAACATAAAGGAGAAGAAACGCTTACGTCCCCAGGCTGCTCTTTGCAAGCACACACACGAAGTTTAAACTCAAAATCACCCTTTTATTTTTACACTTGCTGCAATACAAATCTACATATGGGCACAACTTTGGACATTTGCAAATGTCATTACAGAAGACTGAGAAGATGTAACTCATGTATTTATATTTTCCAAATGTCTGTGACAATAAATTTCCGCATGTAACCATTTTTTTTTTTTACAACTATTGATTTGGTCCAATACCTTATATGAGAATAAAACAAGTAAAGATGGAAATTTCCTGAATTATGGTGTTATCATATAACAAAATAATAATAATATAATTCACATGACAAAAAGATGCAGTAAAAAGTTAGCTTTAATAAAACAAGAGGTGAATGATTTAGCTGCATTGGCTATTCTTTTACAATTTACAATGAAATAGCATTACTCTATCAGTAATAGTATATTACTTATTTATGAATGATTAGATACAGTATTACTAATATATTCATAAACATGCTGCCTCTGCTGTCTGTGACGCTGATGTAACCACACCCACCTTGGCTGCGGTGTGTCAGCCGGTCCCGATTTCCGGTTAGCCGTTGTGCTAATCACTTAGCCTATGCAGGCTAACATAAACGATCAAATATATCCCCGTTGAGCATTTCTTTCTTCCTTTTTTCCACCAAAACAGATCCACTCACATCCACGGTGGTCAAGAAAGGCACGCGATATAACGGCTAATATTTACACTTTCAAATCATTTCAGGTCTCGCGAGCTACCACTTCCGTCCATTTCCCTCGAAGCTATGCTAAGCTATGCTAACACCACTCCTTTTGCGCACAGTGCAAACAGCTTTTCGCACTATGGCTTTTCGGACGACTTGCATTTATAACCTTCAACACGTTAAAGAGCATGCGCACAGTGTCTGAGAAGGGGCGCTCGCGAGAAGGGTGCAACGCATTTAAACTTTCGTATTGCCCGGTAAACTCCTCACTGTTTTTTTCAAACGGGGACCAAACGTTTCTATCATTGTTGGGACACTCTGTGATACAAATCAAACGTACGCTTACTCTCAAAACACATGGGAGTTGTAGTTTCTTCGTCAGGTTTTGTGACATTACTTTGCAACACTCGCTGTGGATATTTTGCGCTCAGATCAACCAATCCCGTGTCACACAGACGAGAGTCGTTACCGCATCGACCAATGGGATGAGCGTATTTTTAAAAGAGGCGGGATCATTACGCCCGTCAATCATTCTCAGAGAAGCGGAGGGGGGTGGGATCAGAAAAAGAGCTAGGTTAGAGAGGAGCTCTCAACAACAGCAGCCCTCCGCGAAAACCACTTTTATTAACCCGCATCCAACAACAACCCGAGGGAATACGGACATTAAATCCGCTCATCTTTTTCACATAAATGTTTCTATGGATTACTAATACCCTTTCGTCGAAAACCAGGAGTGTTTCTCAACTTGACAGCATAGGTAAGTCTGCTTTTGTTCACCGAAGCGATCGCTAATATTGAACATTTTTTTTTACTAGCATGTCCCCAAAACAGCCAACCGTGACCGTAGCTAACTTGTTAACTAATGATGCGTTGGAAAGCGCAGAAGAGGGGGTTCACTCTGGAGGAATGAATGAATCCGGGTGCCTTAAAACCGACCCCCGAGGGTAGCGAAAAGAACTTGGGCAGCAAAGTTCTGCGTTAGCTTCCCGAAAAACGAGGCTTGGCGAAGCGGTCGCGCGCTCCGCGGCTCGCCCGGACACGGTGAGCGATCTTCCCGGGGAGGTTCGGTCGTCGAGCGGCGCCTGTCATGATCTTCCCACCGCCTCCGCCGCCCTTTAAACGGACGCGAAAAGTGATATTAGTCGAAGCAGTCGGGAGTCCTTGATGGTGTTCGTAATGTCGCCGGAGCGGTGGCTCCGTGTAGTTTGTAACGGGAGATCGTTTCTTTTGTGACATCGCTTCACTCTCGCGGCGACAGCTCGTGTTATTATTCTAGACCCGTGCGTGTTTTTTACACGTCCTAACGTGGCTGAGAGGACGGTTTAGTGCTCGGGTTTAAATGGACCGTAGTTAACCAGTAATCCAACGCTAAGAGGAAGGGGGGGGGGGGCGATCCGGTCCGCAGAGCGTCGGCTGGGGTCGGACACTATCTGGTGATTGTCTGGGGCGGATGGATCCTCCACAGAAATAATCCAGGAAGGGTTTCACGTCCTTTCATCGAGCCTGACCTTGCTGCGAACCGTTTATTTATTTATTTATTTATTTTGTCGAGTTGTTTCTTTTGTCGCCCAGTCGACGATTTCTGCGCGAAGAAAGTGACTGGAAATAAAAACAACGACCCCCCGCGAAGCCTCACTTTATCTAACTCGACCGGATTGCGACATTTCTGGAAGGCTTTCTTTCTTTCGTCCGCTTTCGTGTTTTTTATTTTGTTCCCCCAGTCTGTTCTGGAGCGTGGACAGGTGAACAGAGACATTTGTTTCTGGGTCTCTCTCCCTTTCTCTCCGCCTGTCAGCCTCAGAAATGGCGTCATCCTCTGCCGTGTAGTCGGCGCAGAGACCCCGGAGGCTTCGCCTCGTCGTCCAGCCGGAGTCGTCACCTCCTCGGCCCCATTTACTGGCAACAGAAAAACACCTTCCATTACATAAACGTCTTTTTAAGGACTGGGAGCAGCCAGCCTGCAGAGATTTACTTTTCTGCAACACACCCATTTCCCTCTCCGCAAACAAATCAGGATGTAAAACATGGAGCAAAAAAGGGGATGTTTTATTTATTTGTTTTTATCCCCATTACCGCCCAGCTCTTTTTCAGGGCATCCACCAGTAGAAGAAGAAGTGATGTCATCATAACATAACCCTGTATTGTTGTGGTGGACTGAAGTTGGCAGCCTTCTCCTGTCATGCCTAACATCGTCTTCATCCTTCGTTTTTCAGGCTTGGATTCCTCGCCCAGAGGACTCGTAGAGAGATGAAGGTACGTTCGCTTGTTTTTTTCCTGCGTTCTGCAGGTTTCCGTACGGCACGGTGTTACCGGCAACCAAAAGGAAGATCTCTTTGTTGGCAAAACGTTCCCTGAACTGGCGGGAAGGTTTTGGAGGCACATCGATTAACTTTTGTTGTCGACCTGGTTCAGGATGGATGCAGTGAAGGGTTTGCGCTGGATAATCAAATGTAAAAAGCAAGCGTGCATACAGACAGATCGTTACGGAAGCGGTTAACAGTTGTTTAACGTATCAGTGACATGTGCCCAACGATATGTCACGTATCATTTTATACGCCGTAGACCAGCGTATTACTAGACTGCACTGGATGGATGGCTATAATCTGGTGAACGTTGGTGTGGTAGCAGCTGAGATCTGACACATTCTTTGAGCACTTACTGATCCTTCCAGATGTTCGTTTAAAACTTTGACATTCACTGTTAGTGTCAAGACCCTGTGATGGACTTGCGACCCGTCCAGGGTGTACCCCGCCCCTCGCACAGTGATTGCTGGACGTGGCCACCGGCGACCCCCGTGACCCAAAAATGGAAGAAGCGGGTAAAAGATAACGGATGGATGTTCGAGTCAATCCTGTCTGTCTGTTAGCAAAACATCTAAACCATGGACTTTTTTTTTTTTGAGTTCTCCCAATCAAATTGTCTGATTAAGCTAATTTGGAGAACACAAAACTGGCTCAGTTGTTTAGATGATTTATGCGTTGAATGGTCATTAACAACGCATTCATTCAACTTTTATTTATACAGGCTAGCCTCACTGAGCCACGGGGACTCATTTACAAGAGGGACCTGTTCCAGACAGAACATATAAAGTACAGACAACAAAACGGTAGACAGTGACAACAATAAAAAATCAGTTAAAATAAGAGTAGCGTACTCTGAGCGTTAGTTCTTGCACGATGTTCTCAAGTTTGGATAAAATCGACTAACTCCATCGAAAACTGCCATAAAAGGCGGCGGGTGATCTGCACTTACTCAGATAGTGCTATGCTGGTTTTAAAATGCAGCAAATTAACACAAGTAATGAGATGTTGTTGCAAAACCCACTTTTGGTTCTTAAGCATAATGTGAGCTTTCTGTAGATGTAAATATCGTGATTGTTTTGCAAAAGGCTTGTTGCTTCGCTCCACGTGGTTTCAGTTGTGTGCGAATGAAAATGCTGATTACGATGTTAAAGGTGTAAATGACATTTAGTTTTGTGCTTTTCATTGTTGTTGTGCCTGCAGCCCGTTGCGCCGTGATTTGTCATCTGCTGCCGTGTGTGCCCTGTGAGTGGCATTAAACCCACACGGTCGTGTCACGGCAGTCGGGACTCTTGACAAGTGTCTGTATTTTTATTCCACGTGTAGAACAGAGCACCACATCATCAGGGGGAGAAATCCAGTAAGCTGACGAGGTGTGCTGTGACAAGCTTTGTGATTGAATAGAGTGCGGTGAAGCCTCCAGAGCTGCTGCCACTTTGCCCTAAATTGTGCTCGATTACGCTACACTATCACCCAGTTACAGAAATGTCAGCCTAACCTCAAAGGTTCCTTAAAAATCGTGCAGACAAAGCACAAGCAGAGTTCTTAAACAACACCCTGTTTGCTGTGAATTGTTTATTGACTCACCTTGTCATGTTGACTATGTCTGTGTTTGACTGCAGAGTTAGCAAAATATCTCACGAACAAAATGAAACTCTCAAAAAGTAATTATTGGATGTTCAAGATGGCCGCCGGCGCCAACTGACCTGACTGAACTCAAAGATGGCTGCGACTCGACCCGTTTTGCAAGTATGAGGGGAGGTATTGGTGTGGTAGTAGCTGAGAGTCACTCTCAACCTGTGCTTCGAGCCTGGTCACCCAAAATACGAATTTAAAATTGTTGCAGCTAACAATTTGACTCAACCTCGTGTGTCTGTTAGCAAAATATCTTATGAAACAATTAGTGGATGTACATGTACAACTGATTTAGTCTCACTGAGCCTCGGGGACTCATTTAGCGTATCGTTGAACGTATATCTTAGATCCTTGTGGCCTGTTTCTTTTTATACTTTTTTTTTTGTGTAAATGGGACCCCGTGTACACAATTTTTATTCCACTTCATGTACAACATGTGATGCGAATGACAATAAAGATACTTGAACTTGATTTGGAGTTAGCCTAATTCAAGATGGCTGCCACAGCTAATCGAACTTAGCAAATAGAAAAATGGGTAGCTGTAATTTCTTTCAGATACCGAGCTATAATTTGTAGTGGCAGTAGGTGAACGTGATTAACAACAGACTTTCTGAGCATTAATATATGTCATAACGTTGTTTCAATGAAAACAAATTAAAATGGCTGCGACTCTGTCGTTCTTTACTCGTTCTTTATCCCATATTATTTGAATCTGGGCCTCTAGTTCTTGTCCTACAGCATGGATTCCACATAAATGACACACTTTGTTTCATAGGAAAGTGAAAGTGGAAAGTGATCGCTAGAAATCAAACGCTGTGCTCAAACAGGGACGTTAGGACAACCAATGATTTAACCAAAGCTAACTTCCTGCAGATTTACTCCATTCCTACTGTTTTTATCTGCATGGCCGCTAAAAGTAGAAAAGTTTCCAGTCTGACGTTCAGTTCTGGGTTGGAGAAAGTCCTTAATTATTCATAAATTTACTCCACTGAGGGCAGACTGTCGGACAACTTGTTGGAACAATAAACCGTTTTTTGGTACGCATTTAAAACTACGGTAAATATTGCATGGCCGGAGAGGTGAAGGACTCTGCCTGCAACTGAGAATGATAAAAGATCGGGCAGATGAAGAGGACAGAGTTGGACAGAGAGACAATGTTTGTGCAGCTTATGAGAGAGCTTCTGCTGCAAAGAGCTCCGCTTTCTATCACAAGCTGTTCACTGCAGGCATCAGGATCAAAACATGTTCTCAGATAAATTACAATAGTTACATATTATATAATAATAAAGACTTAAACATATTTATTGTCACGTTACACATCCGTCCATTATCTTCTGCCTGTCACAGAGCAGAAAGGGGGCATTGGAAATACCCTTCATCTGCTCATCCGTGCATGTTGTGAGCACGAAAACTTGGAAAAATAAGTGAGGTACTGACTCCCGTTTTGGTGTGGTGTAGGCATAAGAAAGGTTCCTTTTGTAAAGTGGGTCGCCATGTCAAAATCCAAGATGGCCACTGCCATATATACCTTGTGAGTGCGATAACTTGGAAAAATAAGCAATGGATCAACTTCTGTTTTGGTGTGTGGCTACATCTAGGCATAAGAAAGGTTCTTCACGAAAACTGGGCTGCCAGGTCAAAATCCAAGATGGCCACCACCACAGAGTGCACCGGTAAAATATTGGTGATGTCCTTAGGTGGAAAAATGTAATAAACATACCGTTTTTAAAGTAATTGGGCATTTTCACATGTCGCATTGTGAACAGTTGTAAACACTGTTAAAACACTTTAATCATCTATTCTGCGTTAAGGCTTTAACAGACTACTCGAGTAATCGACACATCGATTCCTGGGACATCTCTCGAGTTTTTAAATTTCACGTCGAGTATTCGTAGTGACGTTATTACGTCGCCGTTACGTCATTGCGTCACGTGATCTGCACCGGGCGCGGGCTATAAAATGGATTCCTCCCAGCAGATGGACTGAGCGGAGCAGGTCCAGTCTTGGCAAACGGGTAGAAAAACATCAACGTGTGAAAATATTTCACTAAAGATGAATCTTCCTGTTCAAAAGGAAACAGAAAATGAATCAACTTCCTGACTGTTTGGAGCTCGTTGCGAACCGGTGTTATACCATATTGTGTGACCACCGTATATTGTGACCGTAGGGGGCGGTGTTGCATGCACTGTTGCAGGTCACAGAATATGGTGTAACACCGGGTACAATGACCGAAGCAGAACCAGCTTCCTCTGACCTTGTTTCACAAACTAAAAGCAAAAAATATTAATCTCTAAACCTATAAAAAAACTTTAAACATATTAATCTCTAAAACTAAACCTAATGAGCATCACTGCGGGGGGTGGTGTGGGGTGCCCCCTCCCTCCACTGTTTTTAGTGTTTTTGACATGCTGCACGTTTCTTTCACTTTTGTAGCTTAATAATAATAACTAATAGTTTTAGTTTTCCTGTGACTTATTTAAAGTATAATAAATGGTAGGAGCATAATATACACTCCCAATGTTTTGTTGGACTTTTTTTGTAAATGAAAAAAATTACTTTTTTTGCAGTTTTATTTATTTTTGCTTCTTGAGATCCTATGACGTCATCAACTACTCGAGTTTTATTATGTTAATGTTGAGTTTAAAAATTATGTAGTCGTTCAACCCCTATTCTGCATCATCATAAACTAGCACTTTAAGTGTATTCTAATACCAGGTCGTAGGTAGTCCTGGGAAATGTGAGGTTTGTAATAATTTAATTACCAGGTGAAGTTTAATGAAACTAGTTTCAGATTTGTTGTTTAGGATTGTTCTGACCTGAAGTGTTGCTCATGAAATGTACAAGTTGCTCTGTTGTTTGAGAACAGTGGTTTTTCAGAGAGATGCTGATCGATACTGTTTATAAGATGAGGGTGGAGGATGTAAACATATTTGTCAATCCTGCATTTAGTCGTGCTGCTGGTTAACGGCATGTGGTGCTGTGGTAATACGCCACGTATTTATGTAGCGGGGACCCCAGCAGGTCGTGTCCATTAGTCTTCCTAATGTTCACGGCTGATAAAAAGAAATCCATCCATCCATT
>NC_056498.1:49107307-49108609 GCF_014905685.2 Nematolebias whitei
GTCTTCCTAATGTTCACGGCTGATAAAAAGAAATCCATCCATCCATTTTCTTTTACCTGCTTCATGAAGCTTTAAATCTAATATTTTTGAAGTTCAACAACCACTTGCAGGCAAGTGAGAGTATGTATTTAAATGTGAGCTGCAACAATTGTAACGTTCTTTTTAATGCAGATATGTCTTAAATTGTGTGCTGAATGATGTAGTTCTCAGAAGTATTTAAATGGTTATTATAACGTCAAATTTACGACGCAAAGTAAATATATTACAGCTCTTATCCTTTTGTGCGTTTGTGCATAAAGCTGGGTATTTAAACCACGAGAGGTGAGTAAATCTGCTTATTCTGACTCGGTTGCGAGACCAAAATGATGTAGTTTTGTTCTCCTAGTAGCTCAGAGTCCATTTCTTGACACAAGGTCTGAGCAGAACTTTTTCTTCCAAGAGTTTGGGTCAACTATTGAGTGACTGGCCAGAAATTTGAAGTGGGAGTGCCACAGCAAAGTGATCTAAGAAATCACAGAAATGACCATAACTTTGTCAGTTTTACAGATTGTTTAAATTAAATTTGGTGCGGTGGTAGATGAGAGTCGCTCCTAACTTACCGTCATGACGCTCGCCTGTGGTCTGTGTTTAATTGTTACACATTAACCCACACCATCGTAGCTACGACTGAGAAACATTTACATACACTGAGCTAAAATATGCATTTCCAACAAACTAATGGATCACAATCTCTGGCATGAAACGTGACGGGTGACGTGCGTTCCTTCCAACAACTTTTCTATTTGAATGCCAA
Source organism: Nematolebias whitei (assembly GCF_014905685.2). Lineage (NCBI taxonomy): Eukaryota > Metazoa > Chordata > Actinopteri > Cyprinodontiformes > Rivulidae > Nematolebias > Nematolebias whitei. The sequence continues at coordinate 49,108,101 of NC_056498.1, forward strand.
ATCTTTACGAGTGGTCTGGCAGAAAGAGACGGCGTTTTGAGCGACCTGGGTGTTTAAAAATAGGCGCAGAAACAAAAGGAGTTTAAGTTGTTGTTATTCCTTCTCTGTTCCTGGTTTAAAGCTGCCATGGCATTGCCAAGGCAACTCCCGTTGAAGCAGCAGCTTGTGGTCAGCCTGAATTGGACAAAGAAGGGATTCACAGCAGGATTATTGTATGTGTTAGCTAGGGAGGGAGGGAGCCTAATTCTTTCCTGCATACTTCTTACATGTTCCTTTGTACGGGCTACGAGCCCATTCATTGTGGAACAATACAATAGGTTAAAAATGAAAGTATAAGTGTAAAAAGTGCATAGACATAACTTTTTTTTTTTACTTTTTCGTCCACCTTAACATGTGCTGTGTACTACAAAGCAAGATTAGTGATTTAGTGAGATAACTTCAAGTACAACGCTGGGTTACTAGTCGGTTACTTCTTCCTGATGTGGATTACCACACTATTCTCCTTGAAA
>NC_056498.1:49108709-49110256 GCF_014905685.2 Nematolebias whitei
AATCATTGTTCCACATTTAATCTATTGCATTGATGTTTGGGGGAAAGCGTGTAAAACATTTACAAAGTCTATTTTTATTTTACAGAAAAGAGCTATAAGAATTATCACCAGAAATCATTACTGTCACCCATCAAGCACATTATTTTATCAACTGAAGTTATTGAAGTTCCATGATTTGGTAGATTACAGTATTTTATCAGTTATGTATAGGGCTCAAAATAACACATTACCATTAAATATCCAAATAAATTTTGTTAAAAGACAAAGTTGTTACAATCTTAAGGGGATAGAGATATTTGTCAAACCAAAATTCAGAACTAGTCTGAAGGGAAGGTCTACCTCAATCCAAGGAGTTGGATTGTGGAATGTTCTAGAGATTGATGTAAAAAATGCCAATCAATGTGTACATTTAAGAAAAAGATCAAAGCTGGATTGTTAAAATATATATATATATAAAGTAGCTTAGTGTGTTTTGTATTAGAGTTAGAAAAATTAGAAAGAGTTATTCATTTTGTTCTGTTACTTGAAGATTATTATCATTGAACATATTGTTTGAAAAAAGGGGCAGGTAGAATAAGATTTTTTCTTCTTTCTGCTGCCTTTCATTTTAAATCTCTTGTATTTTTTTTAAAGTTTATGAAATTGTTTGTTTTTTTAAAACAAATAAACTTTATACCAGTTACCAGATTACCAACGTATGCCAGAAACCTACCGCGCTGTAGGCAGGTCCAGTTTAGAGATAAGAGATCAACACATGCCCAAAAACTTAAAAAGATGCTGGGAAATTAACAGCTATATTCCTATATCTTATGAGCACGCAGAACGTATAGACAACAAAAACTAAATATTTATTTTTATTAATTATATGCACACAAAAACATGCATATTATGAATAAAACACACTTTAACTACAGCAAGAACAAATAAGTACCTGCACAACAAGCAAAATTTTGAGCACACTTAAATTTCACAGCAATTGTGGGATAAAAAAAAACACACACAAGAAGCTTTAAATGGTCCGATAAATATTTGGGAGCCTGACCATGAAGTGCCCTGAAAGTTAGGACCAAAATTTTAAAATGACTCCTGAAATGCACGGGGAGCCAATGCAGAGAGGCCAGAACAGGAGTTCTGTGGGTTCTAGTTAGCAGCCGTGCTGCAGCGTTCTGCACAGATTGAAGGCGAGCTAGGGAAGGTTTATTCAGACCCGTTAAAAGTCTGTTACAGTAATCTAAAAGAGAAGAAATAAAAGCATGAACAATCATCTCCTTCTGTGATACCATACATCGTAGTTTTGAAATGTTTCTTAAATGCTAAAAACAATTTCTAACTAACGATTTACAATGACCGTCCAAAGATAAAGAACTATCAAAGTCGACACCCAAATTTCTGAGATTATTATTTACCGAAGGATTTAAAAACGTAAGATCCCGCCTGATAACTGGGATTTTATCATCAGGGGCAGTAATGAGAGTCTCAGTTTTGTTTGCATTTAACTGCAGGTAGTTGTCATTCAGCCATGTTTTGATCTCTTAACAGTTTCTGAG
>NC_056498.1:49110356-49111934 GCF_014905685.2 Nematolebias whitei
AGGTAGTTGTCATTCAGCCATGTTTTGATCTCTTAACAGTTTCTGAGGTCAATCAATTTATGGAAATATAGCAGCACTTTACAACAAAGGCCTTCTCAGGACTCTGTTCAGGAACATTCACATATTAACTGCTAATTAGTAAAAGTTGAATGTTGGATCACCCTGATAACAGTTACTGTTTTAAACGTGCTATATAAATAAATGTGACGACTTCGTTGCATTCCTCCATCATAAGCAGCACAGTGGCGACGGTGGGAAGGAATGACAGTAAAAAAATCTCAGGTACAACCAGGCTCAGGATGGGGAGCCATCTGTCTCGACCGGCTGAAGTAGAGAGGATGAGAAGAAGACGGACAAACACAAAATGTCTGGTCCAGGTTAGGGCTGAACGATTTTGGAAAATATCCTAGTTGCGATTTCTTTTTTTATTCGTAATATTGCGATTTAATGTGCAATTATTTTCAACGTCTTCTTCTCATGTATCTTTCAACGAACACAAGCGATAAATTCAATCTGTTTCAGCTGCAAATAACTCCACTGCTTTCTGCTCTGCTGCAACTCTGTTTCTGCATTTTCTGTGTAGTTCCAGGATAGCAACTTGGCTAAAATGTGTGCGCGAGGGCATTCTGCACCGCTTATCCATTGTGTTTACCAAAACCGTAAACGCAGGCTTGGTCACTGTATTAATGGGCATCACGTCTTTCGCTATGAACTCTGTTATTGCTCGAGTTATTTCCACGTTGAAGCACTGGTTGTTGGCATTTTAGCCATGCAACTACCGTAAATGGCTTTGTCATGCTTTTTAAAGTGTTGATAAAGATTTGTGGTGTTACCTCGAGAGGTAGCAACAGCAACAAGGCAGGTTCTGCACAACTTGTCGTTGCGCAGCGTCTTCTTTTTTTTATAGCCAACATAATGTTGCTTCTCTTCGGTACCAAAGTTTCAGGTATATCGGCTTCGGTTGAGCCTGACGCCATTGTGCAACCGGTTAAAGCGCAGTGTTGACTTCTCCTGCTCTGCTTTGCTCATCTCACTCGCTATTCACGTAACCAGTCAAATCGCAGCCTTTGCGATTAGAAAATCTCATTTTATCATATCGTGATATTATCCCAAATGCAGTTAATTGTTCAGGTGTAGTTTCTATGGGAAGAAAGACAAAGTAAACGGTAAATTCTCTGCACTTACGTATCGCTTTTCTATCTTATCAAGATACTCAAAGTGCTTTACAACAATCTGTGCCCTCATTTACCCATCCATACAGCTCTCTACTAGATCTGAACAACAGAGCTTTATCACATTCATACACCGATGGGACGCATCGGAGGCGATAAGGGGTTCAGTGTCTTGCCCAGGGACACTTCAGCACGTGACTGCTGGTGGAATCGAACCCCCATCTCTTGCACTGGAGGACGACTGCTCTAACCACTCATTCACAGACACCCCAAGGAAACCACGTTAATGCTAGAAATAAAAAAAAATGCAAACGCAAAGAGTAGAGCGACTAAAAACAGCAGCTGATTGAGGTCACTTTGTCCTCCAGCAGTTTAAGCTTGTAGCAGCAGAACTAAGGGATAGCTC
>NC_056498.1:49112034-49120063 GCF_014905685.2 Nematolebias whitei
TTCAAAACAGGAGCTAGAAGCTACATGCTTCAAAACAGGGGCTAGAAGCTACAAGCTTCAAAACAGGAGCTAGATGCTACAAGCTTTAAAATAGGAGATAGATGCTACAAGCTTCAAAACAGGGGCTAGAAGCTACAAGCTTTAAAACATGAGCTAGATGCTACAAGCTTTAAAACAGGAGCTACAAGCTTCAAAATGGGAGTTTGATGCTAAAAGCAGCAACACAGGAGCTAACAACAACAATAGGTAAAGATGGAAAAGCAGATGCTAATGCTAAATTAATCAAGACACATGCTTAAAGTGGTAAAACTTTAACGAAAAGTATCAAAACACATGCTAAAGTTAAAATGAGATTATTAGATGCAACAATTAGCAAAGCTGTAGCTAAAGATAGCAAATAGTTGCTAAAGCTAAAATCTTATTTTCATTCATTCAACCTTTATTCTTACAGGTTTGTCTCATTGAGTCACAAGAACTCGTTTTCAAGTTCTAAACAAAGAACACAGATGAGGTACAGACAACAATAAACAGTCATAAAAAGCATATAAAAGTAAAGTATCTGTGATATAAAACAAATTAAAAACATGCTACATTATTAAACGATGTAAAATAGTAAAAACAGGAACATGTCTGCATTGATTTTTGCTTTGGACTTAACAGATGTTTAAAATCCCGTGGGGATTAAAACGGTAGTTAATAACTAAAATAAACAGAACAGTGGATAGAAGCTAAAAGTAGCAGAAGACAAAAACGGAGCCCGTTTGCTGAAGCAGATTTAAAACGTAAATACTTGAATAATGTGTCTATGAATACTTAATGAATCAAACTTTTTTCCCGTCTATATTGTCTTTAAAAAGTCCACAACTGATCAATAATTACTGAAACTTGGGAAAAGCGTATTCTCAAACTTTTTGAAGTCGCTACCAGCATCTTTTCTTTAAGCAGGCAGTATAACAACAGACCAGTGTGCTCACTGCAGCTCTGACTGAAACTTGTTGTGTTTTAAAAGACACCCAGAGGATTTCTCTCTGCGTGTCCTAAAAGCACTCATCTGGCCACATCTGGATTCTTTTCCTTCGCTGATGGAAACACGGCGAACGCTGCTCACTCTTGAAGTGTTTCAGATCTCCCCTGTCCCTCTCTTCTCCAGATTTGCTTTTGATTATTTCTGGCAGCTGAAAGCGAACTCCTTTGAAGACGATCACAACGTTGTTTTCACTAAAAGACGTTGCAGGAACTGAAAAGGGGATTTATTTGTGTCCAACTGTGTTTTTGTGCGTTTTGATGGACTCCTGGCCCACATACAGCAGCCTAACGGGTTTGTCTCTCATCTTTCAGTTTTCGACGACGGAGACGAGAAGACCCTGAGGCGTTCCTCTCTCTGCCTGAAAGGAGCACGCCACTTTGCGGAAAGCGAGGCGAGTAGCGTCACAACTGCCTAACTCCGCTTTAGTGGGGAACAAAGCTCTGCAAATCAATCCACGAACCGTCGTTTACACATTCAGATTGAACATGATGGCAGGAAAATACACGGTTTTTGCTGAGTTTGTAAAATCTTCTGAAGAGGTCCTGGGTTCAGCTGATGGTTTGTGTTGCGGCTTCTCGTCTCTGCAGACGCTCGACAGGCTCCCTCTCACCAACCCCGAGCACTTCGGCACCCCTGTCATCGGAAAGAAAGGAAACCGCGGTCGACGATCAAACCCGATGTGAGTTACGCTCTCTTCTAACCTAATATGGTTGATGCCGGTTCTGATGACTCGCTCCTTATCCCATCTGTGAAATTAAAGATTTGCTGTCAGCTGCGTCGCTTCATCCAGAGTCTCTTGAGTCCTTAATCATGCGGGGCTCACGTGACGCAGTGCGAGCAGTGTGATCCTGCTGAATGGGATCTGTTTCTTCTTCTTCCTTAGACTCAGATGTTCCAGTGGGTGTTCCTAATTCTCTGAGGCTCCCGGGAAACCAAACCGTTGTCATCAGGGAATAGAGGCTGCTCAGGGTTTAGTTGGTAGTGGCAATAATTGTGTGTATATAAAGAGGACGCTCGGCTACGTAACCTTATTCTCTGGCTTTCTAATTGCACCCACAGAAAAGTCAATATTGCTTTTAAACACTGACGCAATATTGACTTGAAACGGTCTCAGCTGCATATTAGCACCCTTTAGACCTTTTGTCCCTCCAAATCCTGATCGTGTTTCAACTCCAGGATTAGACGCGCTGACGTGATTGGGCAGACGCTGCTGCTGTTTTGATTTTTTCATCAAAGGAGTACCGTATTTTCTGGAGTATAAGTCGCATCAGTCCAAAAAAAGCATCGTGAAGAGGAAAAAAAAAACATACAAGTCACTTTGGCGTAGAAGTCGCATTTATTATGTGTCACCGCTGATCCGTCGTGTTTATTATGCATTTATTTACAGCTTCATTTCTCCTGGGCAGCGCGGCGCCATCCATCAAATCCATCCGTCACGCGTTCTTCCGCCTGCACCAGCTGAATGAAGCGAGCGTGCACGGGAGAACTCGCTGTTGCAGTTATTCGAAATTTAAAGCATCAGTCAAAAATTGCATTATAAATATGGACAAAAAAAAAAACGTAGATAAGTCGCAGGACTGACAAATCTATGCAGAAAAACCTGCGACTTATTCGCTGAAAAATACGGTCGTTTGACTTTTTGAGAAATGACAAAACTGGTGGATTAACAAGTTCAACCGTATCAAACGATACATTGTAGCTCGTCTGTATAATTAGCACCCTTATTGCAACCCTGTTAAATGTTTTTATCCTGCAAAAACAAGTCTAATGTGTTTATTAGAAAGTTTTAGAGTTTGCCAGCGTTTCCTGCTTTTGTGCAAAGTTAAGCTAACCTTGCTACTTCCGTGTGCAGGCAGCTTGATTTAAATCCGAGTATTAGCAGCGTGGCTGTAAATCACCGTCTGCAACAGCTGTCTTTAACGCTCAGAGCTAAACGAACGCTGGCCTCTCCTTCATTGGTAGTTAAAGTGCTTTGTTTACGACTTTGATTCACAGCTTCTTGTTCTTGTTGTTGTAGTCGCAGCCTGACTGATTTACTGCAGTCTGCTCGTGCCAAACGCTGCGCGCGCACGCACACAGAGTCGCGCACAGAGCTGGCCTTGTGAGGCGTAGAAAGAGGACACGGGATCCGTTTGCCTGCTGGTGCTTCTCGTACGATCGGTTAGAGACGTGGCTGTCTGCTGGCTGCAGGACCGACCGGGCTTCTGTCGGCTCCGGCTCGTTTGGTGCGCTGATCCTGACGAGCGGGCCGGTCGGTGCGTTTCACCGCGCTGTGATAAGACTAGAGTATGGAGATGTGCTGAAGACTGTTGGTGTTTACAAGCCGAAGAGGCAGCTAAATGAGGAGATTGGTCCGGAGAATCTGGCTGCTTCCTTTTTTATCGATGAGATACAAGCGTGGATTTATTATTAATTAACTGTCCAGAGGCATAAAGGTTGAACCATCCCACTTATTATTTGTTATTTTGTTTTCATCATAAACTTCAACTGGTTTCCTGCAGAAACTCGTACAAAAAAAAAGATTAAAAACGTGCAACTTGATTGGAAAATGTGTGTTATGACCTTTTAAAGCAGTACACAAAAAATAAACTAAACTAACTTGGACGTCGGACACAGCCAAGTACCTACAGAGTGTTAGGCTGGTCCTGAACTTAGTGGTAAGAACAAAGGCATCAACACGTAGAAAGCGCCAGCTGTCGGAGGCCCTGCTGGTTTATCAGCGTGGCCAAAGGAGGAGATGGATCGCCAGAACCAAGTAGCTGCAATAATAAACAGGAACGTCTGTGCCGAGTATGGACTGGACGTCCCTCAGTCAACATGGGAGACGCCACCAAGGATGGTGGAGAATGGAAGCGCTAAGATGCTGTGGGACGTCCAGATCCAGACCGACCAACGGGTGATGGTTAACCAACCGGACACTGTGGTGGTCGGCAACATGGAGAAGAAGGCAGCGGTGATCCATGAAGAAATATGAAATGACTGTAACATCAGGAAGAAGGAGCAGCTGGAGAAATACCAGCAGCTGAGTCGAAGCGTCAGGTGCCCCAGTGGTGACTGGAGCACCTGGTGCTGTGGCCCCCAAACTGGAAGAGTGGCTCCAACAGATCCCAGCAAGAACCTCAGAGGCCTCTGTCCAGAAGAGCTCAGTCCTAGGACCCTCAGGATCCCTGGTGGAGGAAAAACATAACGTAGAAAAATGAGATTATATGTTGGTCATCTGCTGTCCTGATTTTAATGATCAGTCATCCATATATTCGTACTGGTCGACTTCTAAATATAAGCAGAGCTGGGATTAACAACAGATGTGACTTGTGCTGGAAAAATGAGTCAGAACGAGCTAATTTTTTATTTTTTCATTTTCAAATTCTCCATCTCAAAAGCTTCAAAATGATGCGTAGTTTGTTGAAATCTGGTGATTTATCCTCTGGCAACAAGACAGTTTTGTTTGATGGCACCGGTTTAAAAACTCGTTTTTTTTATTACCGTACTTGCCGCCGTACACGTCGCATCTATTATGCGTCACCGCTGACAACCTGGAAAAAACTGCGACTTATACAGCGAAAACTACGGTAATCTGAAGTGATGTCATCAGGGATTCCAGCCCAACATTTAAAAAGGGGAATCCCCAAGCTGTCGATGACAAACATTACATGAAGGGATTTCCCGGTGCTGCTGTAGCTGCCAGAGAAAAAGGGTCGAGTTCAAAGGAACTGGTGAGTTATAAGACGGAGGATAATTTCTGAATGCGCACCTGTTGGAAATCTTTAATTTGGAGGTGGATGAAGATGTTTTAGTTACCGGGCTCTGGTTGGTGTTTTTATGAACTCGTTACTGGTTTTATTTTGCAGCTGTGGTCTCATCTGGATGCTGGTATGAAGCTGCGGCTTGTGAACAAGTTTGTAACTAATAAACAGCAGAATTTGAAAAAAAAAAGCCAAATAAACTGTATAAAGAAGAGCCTCCCAGTAGTGAAACCACAACCACGGGCGTATTTGACCTTTAGAGCTCGTGAGTCGATCGTCTTTCGTGCGGTTCCAGTTCGCTGCGTCACATCGTGCACACGCCGACCTGAAGCTCCCAAATGTAACGAACTCCACGTTAAGTTCTTCTGAACCTCCTCACTTCAGTTCAGTTTGTGGAGCAGACTGTCGTTTCTCTCCCGCAGTCAAGAGGAGGAGTTGTCTTCGTCCTCCAGCGAGGAAGAGGAGAGCGATCAGCGGCCGAATGAGGACCTGTTCGGGAAGGTGGTCTGCGTGGAGGGGGCCGCCCCCGGTGACAAGAAGAAGGCTGCGTGGTATCCTGCTCTGGTGAGTTCATCCTTTTTTTAATTGCTATTATTTCCCAGCTGCAGCGCGGCGAGGAACCAGAGGCTGCTGCTGCTGATCCGACAGTCCGGTCGCAGCGTTGTGCCGTTTCATCAAAACGCCGCTTATGTAACGCAGCGCTCAGCAGGATTATGTGATCGCTTTAGAACGCAGCCACCATGAAAATGTGGGGACACGCGTGTTGCAGCGGTCGGAGTGCTTTATTTCCAGGCCCCTGTAGGGCCAAGATGTGACCCGGTTCTTTTTAATTTAAACTAATTTCTCATCTGTGTCTAAATCCTGTCCCTGTCGGCGCACGGCCACGGGCTTTTGTTGTTCGTGTCACTGCTACAAGTGGAAGTGGGAGAACGGGCGGGGATTCTTTTTAAATGTGCTCAGCAGAACCCCGCCTCCTGCATGTGTTGTTTTTGGTTGCAGTTTTTTTTTTTTTTTTTTTCCGAGAGCACGGTGCTGCCTCCCCGTGTCGGCCCGGAGAACCACGTCACGCGTTGTTTACACTGTTGCCTTCTGGTGGAGGGGTGGAGCGATACGCTGGTGGGATGTCATGCAACAGATGACACGCAGCTGCGGCGGCGTGCGCTTCAAAACGTTTGGACCGCGTGTACGAGCTGGGCGCTTCACCGTTTGTTTTCCAGCTTGCAGGCGTCCAGGAGTTGATCAACCCTCCAGCTGCTCCAGTTCCTCCACTCCGGCTTCAGCATGAGCTTCAATACCAAACTGACGCTTGTTCTCCTCACACTACAGACGTGTTCGTGTTCTTCTGTGACCTTTTGGCTCCGTTTGTTTCTCTGCATCAAGGTCATCTCCCCAGACTGCCACGAGGACGTGACTGCGAAGAAGGACAACGTGTTCGTCCGCTCGTTCAAGGATGGAAGATTGTAAGTTTTTATCGTTGGCTCGTTTTCAGCGGCTGCTCCTTGTGGACAGCTTGTCCTTCTTGACAACATGACTGAGTACATGCTTTGACAGAAGAACTCGAGGACGTGCTAAAGAGCACGGAAATGACTAAAATGAGCTAAATCGTGTTTCTCGAGGACCAGGGTTCAGATTTCATCCTAAACTAGAGAATTTGCATTTCCTGCGAAATGCAGTGTGAATGCTTCTTGCTGAAAAACAGCTGAAATCTAGTTGAAAGGGAAGAACAAGCCTAAGTTAAAAGAAGAAAACAGAAGTGGAAATGATCTTTAAAAAGCTGAAATTTCCCCAAAACGGCTGATTAGTAGCTAAAGAAATTTAGGAAAAAGCTTAAATTTCCAAAAAGGAAGTGAAGTGAGCTTAATTGTGCCCAAGAATCTTGAAAGAACCAGAAATTAGTTCAATAAGGTTGAAATTTTCTGCAAAAAGCTGAAATAAACAGCTAGATAGTAGCTAAAACAAGTAGAAAGAAGCTTAAATTACCAGAAGGAAGTGAAGTGAGCAGAAATGTACCCACATAGGCTGAAAGAAGCAGAAATGTGCACAAAAAAGTTGAAATTATATGGAAAAAGCAGAAATGTTCTAAAAACAGCTGAATAGTAGCTAAACAAAATGTAGAAAGAAACTTAAATTTCCTAAAGGAAGTGAAGTGAGCTTAGTTGTGCCCATTAATTTTGAAAGAACCAGAAATTAGCTCAATAAGGGTTGAAATTGTCTGCCAAAAGCTGAAATTTGCCTAAAACAGCTGAATAGTAGCTAAAACAAGCAGAAATAAACTTAATCTACCTGAATGAATTGGGTAAAGCATAGATATGCTGAATTAATGTTAAAAAAATGTAGAATTAGCTGAAAAAAGGTTAAATTATCATCAAAACAGCTAAATATTAGCTGAATTTGCAGAAATAGCTAAGGAGCATAACAAACTGGTATTAGCAGAAATAAGTTGCAAAAAGCACAAAAATGTTGGACTTAGCTTAATAAAGCTGAAAGGAGCACAAAACAGCTGAAATTAGCTGAAGTAGTAACTTTTGTTTATTTTTTGCACAAGGAAGCTGAAATGTGAACGTGTTTTATCGAGTCCTTGCAGTTCACTGTATCGATGCTCGGTAATTTAACTTGTGTACAACTTCATACTCACCTTTCAGAGTATTTGGCATTGAAGCATCTTCTGAATCGTCCCAACAAGTTGCTGCGGAGCGCCTCGTTTGGAAACGAGCTGCGAGGTCAGAGTGGCGTTTCCCTGCAGCCGGCCCTCTTTATTATAAACGTAGATGTGTATATATTTATTTACAGAATTTTAATTACGGTTTATTACGCTTCCTTTTAGACGGTTGACCTGGTTGGTACTCGTCCAGTCATCGAGCGGAGAGTTCTGTTTCTGGGTCACAGTTTGTGTCACAAAGCTGGATCATTTATCACCTCGCAACAAGATAGTTTTTATAAGACAAGACGAGATAAAACTTTATTGATCCCGCAGGAAATTGTTGTGCCAGAGTTGCAGTGCAAAGGAGCATGCACAAGATATACAGGTCGGGTGCCAAGAGTGCTGGTTTGGAAACTTTTATTGATCTGGAGTGACGTCGTCTGTGATTCCAGCCCTCTATCTAAAACGGGGAACGCCTAACAGCACAGTAGTCCCTCGCTACTTCGCGGTTCGTTTGTCGCGGACTCACTTTTTCAAGGTTTTTTCAAAATAAGATTGGACCTGACAAACAATTGGCTGATTGACGGATGAGTTGCGCAATCAGCATGGAATTTTTTT
>NC_056498.1:49120163-49133667 GCF_014905685.2 Nematolebias whitei
TTTTTTAAAGTCAGTGCTGTACTTTGCTTGCAAACTCCCAGTTTGCAGGTCATGAATGTTTGTTGTTTGGTTTTTAAATCTATTCAGACGACATCTGTCTTGTGTTGTAACTTTCAAACCCTCTGATCGTGCATCAGTCCTGGTAGTCAGTCCTGATTATTAAAAAAAATATTGTAACAAAACACGGGAACATCATAGTGGGCTGTTTTGAGATTGTGTGCAGAAATACAGATTTAGGCATCGTTTTCTGTGGAAGCGGTTGAATCTTTTTAGCTTTCAGGTCAGAACTCGGGGAGTGTCTGATGCTTGCTGGAGTCCCTTCTGTCTGACAACATCAAGCGAGGCCGTATGAATCGCCAACATCAGCAGGAAGTATCTTTTACTGAGAAACACAATCAAAATGTTGTTGTTGTTGAGCTTGTTCAAGAAATGCACTAAAAGCAGCAGCTTATTTTCATGTTTGGAGTCGACCTTTTCATTTTTTATGACTCCAGACTCTTTATTGAGAAGCCTGCTTCAAACAGTTACTTATTTGTCTTAGTAAAGCAATAAGGAATATAACTCTGACTCGTAGCAGCTCGATCACTGAGTAGTCCTTAGATTGCTGCTAATCAATCAGTAGGACTCTACCACTACTACTCAGTCTAAAGTATTTTATGGAATGCCTTCTTGGTACATTAAGGAGTAGTTAAGGTAGTTCGGCCATCTGATTAGGACTGGAGGGTTTCCAGGCATGTCCTACTGGGAAGAGACACCGAAGGCGACCCAGAACTTGCTGGAGGGATTTTATATTCTCTGTGTTCTGGGAACACCTTGGGGTCCCCCAAGAGGAGATGGAGAGAGGAAGCTCTGGGTTTCTCTCCTGGACCTGTTGCCTCCAGGACCCAACCACGATTAAGTAGGAGATGGACAGCTTGGTCGTATTATCCTTAATTACTGCCTGGCACAGATCATTAACATCTGAGGAAAAAATAATCTTAGCCAAGAAGTACAATGTTTAGCTATTTGTTAGAATTATCAGAACATTAAAGAATGTGCTATTTATCTGTGTTTGTTTGCCAATAAAAGTCTGATACTGTTATAATACCAGGGGTTGCTACTCTCTAGACTAGACATTACTGTGTAGCAGGGTATTGATGGCAGGTACATATCAGATAACTTTAAAACGTATAAACAATGTTGGTAACACATTTACCTAAATATTATTTATTGGTCTACAACCTGTTTTATGGGTGCAGTCAGTATGTTCTATAACAAACAAGTGTATAAGTGCTGGACAAAAGCTCAGGTGTCCATGTTTAAACACTAAAGTACATATTTTATAAAGCCTAAATACTTCCAGAATTGGGTGAAACAAATACTTCAACATTTAAATTTAAGGTATTAGTCCTGGTACAAACACTAGCAGCTCTGGACTCAATAGACACATGACGTGCTTCAGTACATAATACTTTTTAAAATAATTGCCTGACTAAAATGATTACAGCAATGTAAAATTTTATTACATTAGCTATAGTGTGCTGAGTTGTTACTGCTAACGCCTGACGGAGTGTGGTGGGACGCTCATCACACAGTACTTACCATGAGCCCTGTTTTTATAGCTGTCATGGTGTGTATTTAAGTAAAATAAGCTTATTTCTACTTGTTTGAGACTGACGCAACGTACAGTACTCACAAGGCGTCAGGTTAGGTGTAACAACATGGTGATGGGTGCAGCACCTAGTAAGATGGCCGCTATTAATCTCGCACAGTGCTGTCAGTGGCATTCCCAGTGACCAACACAAGTACGTAAAGATATATGAACGGTTCCTTAGTTGAAGGGGAAAGGACGTATAGCTTAAATACTTGTGACCTTTTAAAATTGTGTTACTGGTTGAATTAGTTTTTTTTTCTGTGCCTTTGTAGCACTTTTCTGTCTTGGCTAACTCAACTTTAATCTGCAGTGTTTCTCTTTAAACCTGCTACCTTAAACCTGCAAACCCTCAAATGTGAAATATTACAGACTCACTCGGAGCGAAATTAAATAATCCGGTAGCTCCTTTAATGAATAAAAGGCCATGGGCTGTTTGAGTTCGGGTAGCTTTTGTCTACATGCACCTGAAGTCGAGACGCAGTTTCTGGTTTATAGAGATCAGGTTTGCTTCCTTCCCTGTTGGCCACAGGTGTGTTTTGATCAGGCATATGTGCTTGGAGTATTTTCCACATCAGTAGCGCTACATGAACAGCGAGAGCCGGTCTTGATCGGTCCTCTTCTGTTAGCTTTTTGGCACTGATGACTCGAAACAATGGCGCTCTTCTATTTTTTTGGCAGAATCTGAGGAAAGCACAATTATTGTTCGAGGGTATTAAACTTCTCTTAAGCACAGGAATTCCTTTGCTCTAGTTATTTATTTATATTTTTAAATAAATCATTGTCATTTGGCAAAGAAGCAACAAAAGCAGGGAGTGTTTTCTCTCCGGGCTGCTGTAGACTAAAGGGCAATCTGCCCAATGAATAAGGCGTTTTCTTTCATGGTTCTTGCTGAACGCAGGGAGTTGGGGAGTTACAACTGGAGACAACAAACTGTCTGTTTGCGTTGGCATGTGAGTGTTGTCGGGCTGTTTTAGGTTTTGTACAAAGTTGGTTAAATAGATCACTTACGGTGGTGACGCTTCATACGACGAGAAGAAAACATCCTGCAGGTTGGAGGAGATGAAGATGAGAACTAGTTTGAACCAGCGCTCCGTGAACCGAACGACAAAAACCAGTCAACGTACAGAAGGTGGTGATGAGTGGAGGTGTTTGAAGTCTGCACCAGTGGAGCGTGAAGTGTTGAACTTCGAGGTGGGGTGAACCGACGATCGCTGAAATCTGCCCGTCTCTCAGATTTGCAGTTTATAACGCCTTCTCTCTTTTTTATTCTCCAATAAATAATAGTTATCAGTGTTGTTTTTATACGGCCTTGAACGTTTTCCTGTCAGAACCGAGCCGGAGTGCTCTTGAGACGAGCTGGAGACGCTTTTGGCAAAATCCAGATAATCTGAACCTCGACAAAGTCCCGTTACGTTCAAGAGACTCCATCTTAAAGACTGTTCACCAACTAGGCGACCTTTAGCATCGTCGTTTAGTCATCTTTGTAGTGTTTTTCTATGTTCCTAAAATCATTCTTTCTTTTAAATGAAGTTCTAGAATCGCACCACTCGGGGTGGCTGCATGTTGGAGCCGCTCTGTTACTTTTATTCTGAGTTATCGTTGCTTTTGAAAATAGGGGTGCATGGCCCCGATTTCTTTAATTTTGGGAAATCGGACGATACTTGCACGAGAAACCGATTTTACCAATTATTATTTTTTGTTTGTTTTAACAACAATTGTTTAAACTTCATTTATATTTCAGAGCACTACCTCATGGCCAGTTAAAACAAGTTTGTATTGTTTCTAGGATATTGTTCAAGGGTACGTTTTTCAATAAAATAATATTGGAAAAATTGAAGGTGCGTTGTGACCTTATAACACCTGACAGTGTCGCTTATAAAACTAAATCGGTATCGGCAGGTCAGACTTTTTAGACATCGGTGCACCCCTATTTGAAAACTTTAATTCCTCTTTTGTCTGGATGTAAATCACTTTTTTCCAGATGGTTATTTCCTCTGGTATCGGATGCTGTGCAGCTTTTACTGAAAACTTTTTACCTTTTGGGTATTTATGATGTGTAACCATGGCAACAAGATGGGGTTTTTTTAACATCCAGAAGCAGCTGATTAACATCTCAAGAGCTCAAACACCTCAACTACAGCCCCAAATCCCAAATGAGTTAAAAATGAGGCGCCATGGACGAAGTCCCGTCAACCTGGCGGTGGTGCTCGAGTACTTGACCGGCGAGATCCTGGAGCTGGCGGGAAACTCGGCTCGTGACAACGGGAGGACCGGGATCATCCCCCGGCGCCTTCAGCTGTCTGTCCGCGGTGACGAGGAGCTCGGCGGACTGCTGGGAGGAGTGGCCATCACTCAGGGAGGAATTCTGCCCAGCATTCGGGCGGTCCTGCTGCCCAGGAGGACTGAGAGTCCTGCTGGATCTGACAGCAAGCTGGATCTGGGTGGACGGATCACTATCTGTGGCCAGATTTTTCGGATTCGCTGCTGGAGATTCTTCGTACCCACAGCTATCAGCATCTATAACAACTCTCGAATGAAACCAGGATGATGAGCTACGGCAACCCTTAATTTCCCTCTGGGATTAATAAAGTATTTTTAAATTGAATTAAAGTTGTTGCAGCATGACATCTTAGTGCTGTTGCCTCACAGCAAGTAGGTCCCGGTTTGGACCTAGTGTCTTTCTGTGTGGAGTTTGCGTGTTCTCCTCATGTTTGTGTGGGTTTTCCCCGGGCATTGTGTCCACAACGGGATTTGCATGGTTAAATAAAGGTTACTGGTAATAAATAAATAAGTGAAAGGAAGTATTGCATTGCAAGTTGTCAGTTTTCTTAAATACGTTATTCAAAACTGTCTAAATGTTTTTGCCCAAGCCATTCTGTTGCCACCAAACGATAAAAAAAAAGATGTTTTGTGAAGTGTGAGAACTCTCGTGCAGTTGATCTCGCTCAGCTAAGGAGACGTCAGACAGAAAGTATAATTTACCGTAATTTAGAAAAATGCACCTTTTAAAAAAATATATTTTAAGGGAGAAAATGTCAAAAGCGCTGACGTATAAATGTGCACCTGATCGACGGTGAAATCTCACTATTACGTTCATGAGAGACTGGAAAGTGATCAAATATGTATCAGTAATGTCCTAATAATCAGATTAATACCTAACGTGTTAATGTTGTAGGTAAAGTTGTCACATTTACAATATAGATTTTAATTAAACTGCTGATATGTTGTACTTTGTGTGGCTTTAGATGCTGAAAATTACTTTGTGTCTCTGAAGGCGCTTTCACGACTTTCAATGAATGCGACGGTGTTTCTTTAAAGAAAAAATGGAGCGTGTGGCGTTTCAAGATGACATTTTTGAGAAAACCAAAACTCTGAAAAGACGTGAAGTGTTTGGAGTGTGTCTGTGTTTTATGACAACAAACCAGCGGTGTCCTCAAAGTGAATTAAAAGATCAAGTGTTTTTGAACCGATAACTGTGAAAGTCGTGTAATAACGCCCTCAGGAGCTGCCTGTTCGATACACTCGGTTATCTAGAAAAGTTATTCTGCTGCTTTGATTTGCTGCCTCTGTACACTCGACACTAATACGTATTGTTGGAGAAAAATGGCTCGCTGTTACGAGACAGCCCAGGGAGGAAATTCTGTTTGATTTTGGAGGGGTAGGGCTGTAAACGCAGAGGTTCATTAGGAGACATTTTGGCGGAGGAACGCCGAAGGGACAGTCAGATGTTGTAAAATGAACAGATGGACTATATTCCATCACCATTTACTGAGATATAATTAGTTACTTCTGAGTTGAACTGCCTTGGCTAAACTTATCACTCATAATAAAATACTAAGAACTTGAGGAATTGCGTTTCCGGTGGAAATACTTAATGCTGAATGATTTTTGCTAAAAGCTGCTGAAGAACCAGCCGAAAAGGTTTCATCGCTAAACTGTGAATGTGCTGAATTTGAACAGCCGACGTTTGGTGAAATCAGGAAAATACAAGCAGAAATGTGTAGAAAAGGCTGGAATAGGCAGAGTCTGAATAGATTGCAAAAAAAAGAAGCTGAAATGAACAGAAAAAGCTGGAATTACCAACAAAAAAGTAGCTGAAAAGCTAAAATAAGTAAATAAAAAGTTGAAATTAGCAGAAAGAGGCTGAAAGAAGCACAAAAAGTTGAAATTATTGTCCTTAATAATTGTCGCTGATCTTTAGCAGCTTTGAATAAATACGTCAGCTTCAGCTATAAAAACAGCCGTTTATTTTGTATAGTTTCAATAAGGTTAATTTTAGCTGGACCTTGTTGTTGACACTGCCTGGCACCTTCTGAGTGACGCCTGTCCAGCTCATACCGGCACAAAATCTGTTTTTTTACTTATTATGGCTTATCAGGTTCATTACAATCTTGTAGTTAAATAATCTTGATTAATTGCATTTTTTAGTGTTTAGTGTTCATCAGATGGTAATATTTGACACAATAAGCAAAGATTTTAAAATTTAAGAAGTCGTTGACGACTGAATCAAACAATATTTTCACATGCATTGTATCACGTCCTCAGGAGACACCTGTGGCTCTATGATACATTTTTTATTCCAGACTATTAATTTAATGCAATGATCACTCAGAATAACACTGAGGCTGTTAACAGGCTGCTCCTAATGAGGAGGCGTTAATAGAAAAATAAAGTAACATCTGAATGACTAAATTAAGCTGTTTGCTGTTTATCTCTTGTATGAATGTAGTTTTTTTTAAATCATTCTCCTTTTCAAGTCAACTGAACACCCTCGACATTTTTAGACACGGAGAGTGATTACGGTTTTTTAGAGCACATTACTTTACACATTACAGATCAAGTTTGTTCGCCTGTCTGATGGTGTGGCTGACGGAAACTTTACCGATGTCTTTGTCGCTGAGAGATTTGAACAGTGAACGTTTTTTTGTAGTTTTCAAGAAGAGTGTTTTTCTAGAATTGAACAGGGAATGCATGTACCTTAATGGTTTTTTTTTGTGTAAGATATTCAAGTGGGTTGGAGTTGCACTGTGTAGAAGAACGGAGGCTTGTTTTGTTGTTTTCCATGAGGCAGCTCAGAGTGATGGATCCTGGCGAGTGGAGGAACCAATTGCATCCACGACCAGGCGCAATGGCGGACCCAGGGGGTGCCCATTGGTGGCCTTGGTCACCACATATTAATCTTTGGCCACCCCAGGGCACGTTTTCCCGCGCTTAAATGCAGCTACACACTTAAATAAAAATTGGCACTTTGCTTATGTTTAAAGTTATCCAGCTCACAATGTTTACATATATGGTGGTGGCCATCTTGGATTTCGATGTGGCAACCCGATTTCCTAAAGGAACCTTTCGCTCACCTTAATGCAGCCACACCAAAATGGAAATCGGCACCTCACTTATTTTTCAAATTACCATGTTCACAACGAACACGGACATCTTTAAAGAAAGAAGTGTTCATGCCCCCCATACAACAGAACATAATTTATGTTTCATATTAAAGGTTTGTAGGCTCAGTCATCCAGGTAGATAACAAAAAAAGGTTAAATTATGTCATCTGGGTCAGTTTCTTTAAGGGAGAAACGTTTCATCGGTCTGTGGCATGCCAACCAGATCCAAACACAGCAACGAAGACTACTTATGGGACAGATGTGGTTGGCAGGCCACAGACCTTTGTTTATGTTTCATATTAGTCAGAGTCAAAGAGATTTGTTTGTCATACCACACGTGGTACATGAGGTGGGACGAAACTATGTACACAGGGTCCCAGTTCCATCCAACAAAAACACAAGTTGTAACGAAAAACATTGGTAAGATCCGAGTCATGAACTAAGAGTCTACTACATTCACTAAACTAAGAATACACTAAGCACTAATGGTACAAAAACAATGTGCCAAAACAACAGCAGCACGAACATGAGTCTGTGTGAGCAGATGAGGATTAATGAACATGGCAGCATCAAATAATCAGCAGCATGAGATCAGCATCATGGAGAGTCAGCAGCACATATCAACCAAGTGGCATTACAGTGATTTTCCTGGTTAGAGATTCATGAGTCTAACAGCCTCAGGGTAGAAGCTGTTCCTCAGCCTGGTGGTTCTGCACTTAATGCTCATCAACCTTCTACCTGAGGGGAGTGGAGCAAAAAGTGTGTGTGCTGGGTGAGTGGGGTCCTTCATGATGCCGGTGGCTCTCTTCCTGCATCTGGAGGTGTAGATGTCTGTGATGGTGGGGAGGCTGACTCCAACAGAACAACAGAAATTGTTCTTTTTTTTAAAAAAAGAGGTGGAGTGGTGGTGCAGATGTGGTCGAAAGGTCACTGGTTCAAATCCCCCTGATCATAACATCAAAATTTGATCATTGAAAAAGGTGAAGCACCCACACCTGCCTCTGTTCTCATTTGCTGCACTGTGGGTCCTTGAGTAACCCCACCATTTACACCATAGATGGCAGCTCTCTGCTCCACACATCTGGGCTGTGGTAGCTCGGTGATCAGTGGTTCCGTCAGGATCGGCATCTGGCGTAAAATAAATTGACATGTCTTTATAAGAGTTTGCTCGCTGTGGCGACCCCTAAAGAAGGGAGCAGCCGAAAGAAGAAAACAATCCTAACATGCGTTACAATCATCTCAGTGCAGTTAAATCACAGTATGTTCCAAATATAAGCAGACTTGGCACATCCAAAACCTTGTTTATGTACTAAAATCTTATGTTTTTGTACTTGGCAAAGTCTTACAAAGTCTTACCTGCCTTAACATTTGCTCAGTGCAGCTCGTTAGCCGTGACACTTCAGAGCGATTAGTGACAAAAATAAAACCACAAATTTGTTGTTGGGATTTTCAGGATAGCCAGTTCCATTACTTGTTAATATTTACAAGTTTTATTTTAATGTTACTTTTTAAATTCCACTGGGAACTGGTGTGCTTCATTTATTCCTTCGTTCATTCAGTCAGTGAAGGCAGTATGTTTTCTTGGCCGGTACTCTACGTTTGCACTCTAATAAATTCAAGAAGGCATTTCTTTTTTTTTAGTTCTGTCTCGAGGTACAACTTGCCGTCAGAAGCTGTAGGAAGTGTGTCCTGTTTGATCTTATTCATTTATAGATGACACAAGGTGACGCTTCATATGTCCAAAAGCGTCTTCTAGTAATAATCAAAGCTTTGGTGAAGTCGCCTCTTTGTTTGCTTCCTCAGCGGCTTGTTTTCCAAAACCCAGAGCAGATGGTGTGTGTTTTCCATGGATGAATCACGGAGCTCGTGGGGTTTACGTTGCTGGACCGTGTGATACTTTTAGTTCATGCGTCTCCTCTGGTCTCATTCAAAACACTTCAAAAATCACAGTTTGTTTTATTTCCCACAGACTCTGGAGGAACCCCCCTACCTGACCGTAGGGACAGATGTGAGTGCCAAGTACAGAGGGGCTTTCTGTGAAGCCAAGATTAAGACCGCCAAGAGGCTCGTCAAGGCCAAGGTAAGTTGTGTTTTAAAATATGCTCATGAGGCAAAATTACAAATAATTTGTCTGCTTTGTGTGTGTTATCAGTGAGCGCACACCTTTGTTTCAAGGAGCTCAGCTTTTTTTTGTACGTTCAGAGAAAATCTGCAACGTAGTGTTTTATAAAGCCGTCCTTCTACACGCCGGGTCGTTTAGATCAATGGTTCCCAACCGTGATCCTTGAGGAACACCATCCTGCATGTTTTAGTTGTTTCCCTGCTTTGGCTCACCTGATGGGTTGATAACAGGTTTCAGAACTTAAGGAAGTAATTAAATCACTGAGTCAGGTGTGTTGGAGCAGGAAAACGACTAAAATAAGCAGGATGGTGTTCCTCTAGGACTACAGTTGGGAACTACTGGTTTATATAGTCGATCTGAGATGATCAGAAGGTGATTTTTAAATTTTTTTTTTTTTTTGTAATCAGACTTAAATGTTGCTACTTTTCTTTAGTTTACAGTCATTTATTTCAGATTGTGCTCTACATACCATTTACGGTAATTCATTTCAATGTTTCCTCTAGATTACTTGCCATGGCAGGGCACTCATCTCTAACGTGATTTTTGTCGACGGGGGGGGAACAGAGCCACGTTTGAAAGAAGCAGAGCATTGCCTCTAGCTTTTTAGCTAGCGCGCCGCTAGCTTAGCGCTACGTCAGTGCTGGCAGTTGTCGGGGGTTGAGGGGATAAGGGTGTTTTGGTAGGCAGGGTGCTCAATTCTGTTGACAGGGTGGGGTACCCTGCTTGTATAATGGTAGGGGAAACACTTCATTTGACAACGTGCTGCTTTTTAGCATTTACGGTAATCATCGCGGGCCATATGTGGTAATTCTTTTGCAAAATATAGGTACGTAACTGAAAATATATCATAGTGGGTGAAGAAATTTATATCTTAGATCCTTTTATACTGTTTATTATACACTTTATACACTGCCTGGCCCAAAAAAAAAAGTCTCCACCTGGATTTAACTATGTAAACAGGTACGAGCCTCCTGTTGGATAATTACTGCAGTGACCATTATCTTTCAGCTGCAACAAGTTATTTAACCCCAACTGGTGCAATGAGTTGCTTCTCATTTCTTAAACAACCATGTTGAAAGACACGTCGTGGAAAACATGTCCGTCTGTTTGAGAAGGGTCAAATCATTGGCATCAAGCAGAGAAAACTTCTAAGGAGATTGAAGAAACTACTAAAACTGGGTTAAGAACTGTCCAACGCATTATTAAAAACTGGAAGGACAGTGGGGATCCATCGTCTTCCAGGAAGAAATGTGGCTGGAAAAAAATCCTGAATGATCGTAATCGGCGATCACTTAAACGTTTGGTGAAATCAAATGGAAGAAAAACAACAGTAGCACTCAGGGATGTGTTTAATAGTGAAAGTAAGAACATTTCCACACGCACGATGTGAAGGGAACTCATGGGATTGGGACTGAACAGTTGTAGCCTTAAGAAAACCACTAATCAGTGAGGCTAACTGGAAAAAAAGGCTTCAATTTGCTAGGGAGCATAAAGATCGGACTCTGGAGCAATGGAAGAAGGTCATGTGGTCTGATGAGTCCAGATTTACTCTGTTCCAGAGTGATGGTGCATCAGGGTAAGAAGAGAGGCAGGTGAAGTGATGCACCCATCATGTCTAGTGTCTAGTCATCAATGCAAGATCTTGGTGAAAAATTAACGCAACACTGGATGAAATAGATCTTGTGACATCGCAGAAGATTATGGAAACAATGACACAGTGAATGCATGATGTGATCAAAGCTAAAGGAGGTCCAACAGAGTATTAGTGTGACCTTTCTTTTATTTGGGTGGCAACTATTTTTTTTGGTGGTGACTTTTTGGCCAGGCAGTGTATTTTTGCCATTTTTTGTGTGTAACTGGGACCTTGAGTGCACAGTTTTGTTCCACCTCATGTACCACGTGTGATGAGAATGACAATAAAGAACCTTGAACCTTGAAAAACCAGCTTGGCTGTCACTAAAAGATAATTTATATATACTGGTATATGTGGAGAAAAATGTATGTGAACATTCCCGATTATTTCTTGAAGACCTCTGCGTTAACGTTCGATTCTGCCACAGTCGAACCACAATCAGTTGCACATTTTAAATAATTTACCATCTCCGATGTTGCACAGAATCCAGCTGTGTTGCTCACATGCTGGAGCCTCACCACCTGGTTTTGTCGTTCGTGCTGCCTCTGTACCTGAACGAGCGATCAGAAGCCCAGCTGTGGTGGATTCGGAGTCTGGTCCAGCCCTCTGGGTACCTTTTGCCTCCTCAGGCGTCCCTTTTTATCCGTCGCCTCTTACGGTTTGTGGCGGCGACGGTGCAGCTGCCGTTCCCTCCTGGTTTCATACCTCGCCGATGAAGGTGCTTTAGTACAGTATCTCATTTCCCAGACGGGCTGGAGCATCTGGATCATCCGATGGAGACAGATCGCTCATCTCGTTCTGATCAGACCGTGTGGGAGGAACAGAAATTGGATTCTGGGCTGTGGCTTCCCCCTGTAGAGACAAAAGAGCAATGATCTGCTTTTTCTGGCGCAGCGGCTGAAAGCATCAAAGGACCTGCTGTTCTTGTGTCTCGTGCACATCAGGGTCAAGCATTCAGTTGGAGTGGACCATGTGACGTTGCTTAATTTGATCACATGCACTAAAACGATGCTGACAGCATGGTCTCGGCTCATAAATGAATTAACATACTAAACTGGCTCAGCGTCTGGTTTGTTTGTGAGAAGCTGTAAAGCCAGGAACACGACTATTACACGTTGTTTCTAGTTTGGCTTCACTCCGCTGTGAGAGCTTGCTCTCATGTTTGTTCATTCATAGTTCTGCTCCAAGAGTCAACAAGTGCAGCATTTCTCTTTAAAACGATAAAAACCCAAGGCAGCAGGCTGTGTGTGATGTTCTGTTTCATGAGGATGATTTGCACCACGGGACCTGTCAGTTATCATAATGTTGCTATCAATCACTCAGCTGATTAATCAGGTGCAAGTCTGTGGTCCAGGGACAGGCACTGAGTCTGAAACGACCTGTAGTAATCCCGTCGTCACATTTCCTTTAAATGTAAGGAGGCAAAAATTATATTTCTTAAAGGAAACTAGAGATGCAGTCGGAGGTTTCATCCATTCATCACGGACAGGAGTTTATATTATTCTTGTGGCTTTTAATGATATCTGGACACATTTTTCAACAAGAATTTGACACATACTTTTTTAATTTAAATCGGGTTTTCTCTAGTTCCTACCCTTGTTTGTCCTCTCTGTTCTAAATATAAATATTTGAGACCCGTGCTTCAGATTGAGACTCCGAAATGAATTCTTCAGTTTTGGGTTGTAACGGTGTGAATGTTCAAGAAGCCTTCACACTGTTGTGATCCATTTTTCTTCCGTACGTTTTTCAGTGCGATTCTCGTCCCGCAGTTTTCATCTGTTTCAACTAATCATAAATTAAAACGTTCGGCTCTTTCAGGACAATCCTGCTGTGACTTTTGGTTTTGGTGCAACTTTAGCTTTTTGAAATATTTAGCCTTTTCTGCCATTTTTTTCCTCCTATAAAATGAATTGAGCTCATTTTACATCCTTCAAATCTGTTTACAACCTTTTACTGCTCCTTTCACATTTTGTTCTGCTTCAGCTTCTTTCAGTTTCATTGTGCAATAAAAAAAGCTGCTTTCAGCTAATTTCAGCCTTTTTTTTAATTCTTTCTGCTAACTACAACATTTTTGTACCTCTTCTAACTTCTTTCTGCTAGTTTCAGCTTGTGCTCCTGTAAGCTTATTTATGCGTTTCAACTTTTTCTGCTATTTTTTTAATTTAGCCTTTATTTACCCAGATAGTCTCATTGAGCCACGAGAACTCATTTTCAGGAGAGACCAGTTTAGGGAGCAGATGGTGGGGTTTAAGGGCCTTGCTCAGGGGCCCAGAGTGGGTGGATGAGGGTGGAGGCAGGTGTGGGTGTTTCACCTTTTCCACCCACATTTTGATGTTGACGGTACCGGGAGGTGAACCTGCGACTTTCCGATCACAAGCCCATTTTCTAACCTCTGCGCCACCACTCCCCCTAATTTCAGCAACTATTTAGCTTTTTCGTGCTAATTTCAGCTTAGTCATCTTATTCCACATTTTTTTGTACTAATTTTTTTCAACTTTTATCAACCTAATTCAGCAAAAATGTGCTCTCTCCACTTCCTTCTGGTAATTTAAGCTTCTTTCTGCTATTTTAGCTACTTTTCAGCTGTTTTTTTTTTTTGTTGTTGTTGCTAATTTCAGCTTTTTTTGGATAATTTTCACTTTTTTGTGCTCATTTCTGCTTCTTTCAGCTTAAATGGGTCAATGTTTTTTTCTGCTTTCATTTGCTAATTTTAGCTTGTTCTACGTTTTCAG
>NC_056498.1:49133767-49138016 GCF_014905685.2 Nematolebias whitei
TTTCTGCTTCTTTCAGCTTAAATGGGCCAATGTTTTTTTCTGCTTTCATTTGCTAATTTTAGCTTGTTCTACGTTTTCAGCTAGTTTTTAGCTTTTTTTTTTTTTAGCTAATTTCAGCTTTTTTTGGATAATTTTCACTTTTTTGTGCTCATTTCTGCTTCTTTCAGCTTAAATGGGCCAATGTTTTTTTCTGCTTTAATTTGCTAATTTAAGCTTGTTCTACGTTTTCAGCTAGTTTTCAGCATTTTTTTAGCTAATTTCAGCTTTTTTTAGATAATTCATTTTTTGTGGTAATATCTGCTACTTTCAGCCTAATTAACTTATTTCTGCTAATGTCAGCTTGTTATGCTCCTTTCAGCTTTTTTCTGTTATTTCAGCTGTTTTTATGCTAATTTTTGTTTTATCTACTAATTCCACATTTTTAGCTCGTTTCAGCTCCTTCCGCTTCATTCTGGTAGTTTAAGCTTCTTTCTGCCTTTTCATCTACTTTTCGTCTATTTCTCGCTCATTTCAGCCATTTTTTTTTTAGCTAAATTGCTAATGTTCGTGCTCATTTCTGCGTATTTAAACTTAATTCACCAAGTACGAGCTCTTTCTGCTTTCTTCTACTAACTTAGGCTTGTTCTTCTAGTTCAGCTACATTTCAGCAGACGTTTAGCTAAATTCTGCTGTTTTTCAGCAAGTTCTTCAGCGATAAGCATTCACGCAGGAAATGCAGTTTCTCTGGTTACTTTTCAAATTCTCCATCTGGAAAGGTCCAGCATGATGCGTAGTTTGTTGGAGTTTGTTCGTTTATCGGCCGCCCTGGCAACAAACTGGTTTTGTTTACAGAGTGCTGTTTGAGAACTTGATTTTTATTGATCTGGATTGATAATAACATCGAGAATTCCTGCTGCATATTTAACAAGAGGAATTCCAAAGCTTCACAGCGATGCCAGATATTTTCTGAAGGGATTTATTCCCCTGTGCTACATATTGGTTGAATGAAATGAAAAGTTTATAAAATTTCTGAAGAGAAGTCGGTCAGAAAACTTTGATTTAAATGTAGATTAGGAAGATTATCTGGATGGTGCCTTTACGACCCATTTTTACACAAACCACGACCACAGCAGAACGTTTTTATTTCAGAGCTTGTTGCACTTTAGCACAAGTCACACATCAGTTTAAGAGGAAGCCAGAACTTCAGAGGAGCTTCCAGACTTCATAAACGGAGCGTCTCCTCCAGTTTAAAGCTTGAAACAAATCGACAGAACCGAAGCTCCAGTCGCCGCGTTTCTTAACTTTTTTTTTTAAGGTTTTGCCGTATCCTGGAGGACGCAGCACGTCGCTAGCTCATTTGAATTTAATCCAGTAAAATATTCTGCAGCGTCCTCGTTGTGGATCTGAGAATCAGACTCTGCTTAATAAAATATGCACATCTTGTTTCGGTGTTTGTTTTTAGTGGGGCTGTGATTTTTCCCAGCAGGACCTTGTCGGGATGATCAGGCGGTGTTGAAGTCCAGTTAGTTACCTGCCTTCTTCCTCCGGGTCTCTGAAAAAACAGTTCCTTTATTCCACCGAGCCAAATGTCATTATGTCAGTAACTGAGGAAATAGTGTCTCAGTGAGCCGAGCTCCTCTCTTACTTTGTAATCTGATAATTCAGAAGCATTTTACAGCACATGCAGGATTTCCTTCGTTCAGTCCCTCGATTCTGCGTTCGTCGAGACTTTGATGTCTTCCCTGACTCGTCTCTTTTATCCGACTGTCTTCCCTGCAGCAGAGGAGGTTCTTATTCGTTTTGTCCTGCCTTGTGTTGTTAATTTTAAACTGAATGGCTCTAAAATTATTTCCTTCGGGCGATGGGAGGAGAAGCACGTGAGCATTTTGATATACTTTGTGGAGAAAAGCTGCGATCTGCTTTGAAACTTTTCTCCTGATGCTGTTGGAGAAATCTGTTGCCTTGTGGTTTCTTCTGTCACACAATAATGTCAGATTGCGCCACACAGAGGCAAGATTAGCTCAGCGTGATCAGATTATTATCTGCTGTGGCCTTTAAGGGAGGCTGCAGAGACCGGAGGAAGGAAAGGAAGGAGGGAGGGGTAACGGTCAAAGCTTTAGGTCTTTGGGAAGTTATACTGGATAAACGTCTAGAACTGATTAACTTTCAGCTCATATGTGAGAGCAAACATGTTTTATAAGATTTCACCAACGCAGCTTCAACTCTGTCCCTCCTCTTCGTGACATGATGTTTGCAACACATTATAAATTTTCTCTCTCACTTACTTAGTTTTTTCAACATTGTAATAATGACTAGCTCAATGAGGTATTTGCATGCACGTTCATGATTTATACACAAGTAACGCATGTAAATGAAAAGTATGTTTATGCGTATTAATAAAATAACAAAATGTAACCCCCCCTATATTAATAAATATACTTATAGTTCAATGTAAGCCTACAAAAATAGTCACACATCCTTACAAGCGGAACAGAAAATATGATGATCAGTTCACATAATGTGTCAGTTATATTTACTAATATTCTTGTCCAGTTGTTGTTTGTTTATGTTCTGAATTATACCAAAATAATATGAAACATTAAATTACTCGTCGTGGAGTTAATCCCCATCCTGTACCTTGTGGAAAATCATGTTTTTATTCGTTTGTCAACTGACTGATTATCAGTCGGGCGGCACGGTGGCGCAGTTGCTGCTTCTCAACAAGCAGGTCAACCCGGTTCAAATCCCGACCTTTCTGGGTGGAGTTTGCATGTTCTCTCCGTGCATGCGTGGGTTTTCTCCGGGTGCTCCGGTTTCCTCCCACAGACTAAAAACATGCATGTTAGGCTGATTGGTAACTCTAAATTGTCCCTAGGTGTGAATGAGAGAGTGAATGGTTGTCTCTATGTGTCCCTGTGATGGACTGGAGACATGTCCAGGGTGTCCCCCGCCTCTCACATACTGTAAGGACCTCGGTTAAAGGTTTTTGTTGATTTTCTACCCAAGTTTGTGCTGCTTGTCTTATTACGCGTCATAAAATGTAAATATTTTAAACTTAATTTTAAGTGGATTTGTGTGTTTGAGAATCAACGTTGTGCGTGACGCGACATGAAAAGCGGCGGGTGATATGCATTCCTTCGTGGACTTATTAAAGTCTTTCTTCCTCTCATAGGTGACCTTTAAATCGGACCTGTCCACAGCCGAGGTCCACGACGAAAACATCAAAGGACCCTTAAAGGTAAAGCTGGAAATGTGAAGACAAAATGATGCTTCGTATCTTTTATTTCCTATGAAATGAGCTGTGTGGAGACTTCCCAAAACTGATTGACACATTTAGTTTCAAACGGGCGAGGAGTATTTGCTGTTTTCTAACATAATTTTAATAAAATCCTGTTGATTTTAAAACATCTTAACCTCCTTGCAGTCATTTATTGATGTACAAATTGTGTTGGAGGCATAAAAACTCTAATCCAAAACACTGAAAAATGCATATTTTGAACATCCCCGTAGACTCTTCCTGAGTTAATAAGAAAAATGCACACGAGCCTCAAGCAGGGAGGCATCAGCTTTCTAATTTAATTTCAGAAGGCTTGAGTTTTTGTACTCTGGGTAAATTGAGCTGACTGTCTGAAAAGGCATCGTTAGATTAATTTATGTTAAAATAATAATAAGAACAGCTGCGTCTCTGTCACACAGGTGGGCGTTGTTGTGGAGGTGAAGAATCAGGACGGAGTTTACCAACAAGCCACCATCAACAAGCTGACCGATGCTAGTATTTATACAGTCGGTAAGTTGGCATGACCCTCCTGCTGCCGTGAAGGGTGGGCGATCATGTAACCGTGTGTGTTTATGTATAGGCATTTATGCAGGCTCATTTATTTGTTAGCAAAATGTCTCATGAACCACTGGACACATTTTAATGAAACTCACAGAACATAATAACTGGACATCTGCAACTGATTAGCTTTGTGTCCATCCAGTTCAAGATGGCTGCCACAGATAATTATTTATTAAATTTTACAGATGTTTGACCTAAATTTAATGTGGTAGTAGCTGAGATTCATCCTCAACACGTACTTTGAGCACAAACTGATCGTGAAAGATATTTGCTTAAAACTTCGGCTTTAACTTCTGGGGTCTGCAAAAGCTGCAAAACAGGAGCTAGAAGCTTCATGCTTCAAAACAGGAGCTAGAAGCTACATGCTTCAAAACAGGAGCTAGAAGCTACATGCTTCAAAACAGGAGCTAGATGCTACAAGCTTCAAAACAG
>NC_056498.1:49148016-49162471 GCF_014905685.2 Nematolebias whitei
TATAATTTCTGAAGGCACATCTGTTAATAAATAAATAAACCAACTTAAGGCCAGATGTGATCCTAGTTACCGGGATCGCTAGAAGACTGTCTTTACGGGCTTCTTTTTTCACCAGTCTCAATAATGAATATTTCCAGTTGTAGCGCAGCAGGCGGAGCTCAGTCCGACTCGTTTTGCAGCGCGGGTCACGAACCTTCATGGCGTTTTGCACAGACGCTGATGGTCGCTGAGGGATGAGGCTGACAGTTTTACCTTCCATTGATTTTTCATCTCGTTGCTTTATCGAGTCGACTTCCGTGGTTCTGGGTTAAACGTGCTGCTGAATAGTTTGTCATGAAATCCTGATTCGTGCTCAATAATCAGGTCGGTCAGGTTCTCTGGACGGGTTAAAAAAAAAAAAAAAAGAATTAGCTGAACCTGATATCAGGCTGAAATTTGTTGTGGTGGTAGCTGAGAGTCATCCACAACACATACGTGACATCGTGTGAGGTCAGTGGTTACAGTCGATGTTGTTGTTTGTCAACTTGACGGTCTTGGTCTAAAACACGAGTTCCTTACAGGAGTGGTGGGCCTTTAATAGAGTGAACATGAAGCCTTCGCTCTGTTGTGATCCATTTTTCTTCTGGACCTTTTTCAGCATCTTTCTCGTTCCACGGTTTTTGTGCCATTTCAACAAATCAAAAATCAAAACGTTCAGCTATGACTTTTGGTTTTGGTGCAACTTTAGCCTTTTGAAATATTTAGCCTTTTTTATCTCATAGAAACTGAATTGAGCTCATTTTACATCCTTTTACTGCTCCTTTTGTTCTGGGTCAGCTTCTTTGTGCAAATTTAAACTTTTCAGCTACTGTCAGCTAATTTCAGCTGTTTTTTCAGCTGCGTTGTGCTCCCTTCAGATTCATTCTGCTAACTACAACATTTTTGTGCTTCTTCTAACGTCTTTCTGCTATTTTCAGCTTGATTTGCTCTTTTCAGCTTACTTATGCAAGTTTCAGCTTTTTCTCCTACTTCCGCTACTATTTAGCTGTTTTTATGCTAATTTTAGATTTTCGGCTAATTCCACATTTTTTGCACTAATTTAAACTTTTTTCAGCAAAAATGTGCTCTGTATACGTCTTTCTTATAATTTCTGTGTTTTTTTTAGCTACTTTTCAGCTGTTATTTGCTAATTTCAGCCTTTTTCAGATAATATCCACTTATTTCAGCTTTTTTTCTGCTAGTTTCAGCTACTATTTAGTTCTTTTGATGTTATATTTATCTTTTTCAGCTAATTACACATTTTTTAGCTCATTTCAGTTCTTTCCACGTTCTTCTGGTAGTTTAAGCTTTTCACCTTTTCAGCTACGTTTAGCTTCTTTTTTTGCTAATTTCCTATTTTTTGTGCTCATTTCTGCTAAACCTAATTCAGCAAGTATGTGTTCTTTCTGCTTTCTTCTGTTAATTTAAGCTTGTTCTTCCATTTCAGCACGTTTTTAGCTGATTTCAGCTGTTTTTCAGCAAGTTAATAAGCAATGACACCTCATTTTCACAGGAAATGCACTTTCTCTGTTGTAAATAGAGTTGGCGCTTGTTTCACAGCTCATGTCTGACTGTAATGTCTGAACCGGCACAGGTTTGTGAGTGAGCGTCAAAAAGGAAACGTCAGGAAACCAAATCTGTTTTCCTCCGTACGTTATCCTTTCCCGCTGCTTTAACGTCTCCCTCCATGACAGTCCAGTCATCACCACAGTAAAAAGTGTTTTGAACAGCAGCCAAGCCTCTTGCTGCTTCCAGCTCACAGGCTCCACTGATCCATCGAGCTCGCCAACATTTTGCCCAGATGCTGTAAAGATGTAAGGATGGAGGCTCAGGATGCCGTCATGGCTGCTTAAGTTTGGGGAGGAGGGAAAACCTCCCAGTGTTCAACAGAAACTCTGATTTTCTTACCGTTTGGCTCTACTTACACTTATCTCCGTACAGCTGAGCATCACTGCTTCATTATGTCTTCTTTATGCACATTAATTGGTCTTGCTGTGTTTTATTTTATCTATTTTTTTTTACAGTTTCATGGTGCTCCGGAAGGACGTCCGTGAGATGAGCAGCAGTTGTCCTCCGAAAGCTGACGCAGGGCTCAAACCAGGTACGGTTTCAAGAGGCAGATCTCTGAGCCGGTGCAGCGCAGTCCCAGACGTCTGAGTTGACACACGTGGCAGGAAAAATGCCAGAGAGTGTGCAGACTGAAGACAGAAAAGTTTTCTTATTGTTCTGGGAGAAGGCAGCGGTTCAGAGCTCCTGTCGTCACGGAGTCTATTTTTATTTGAAGTCCTCACCGAGCTTTTGATGCGCACACGCTTTATTCTTTATAATTACAGTCAGGAGTAGTCAGCCGTGCTATTTGCAGGTGATTGGAGTACGACTGATATTTTCAGCTTTACAAAAGCGTGAAGCGAGCAGCTGCCAAGGTGCTTAGATGCAACTTAAACCCACCTGTGGCTGAAAGCTCCTTTGAGCCGTTTCAGAATCTGAATAATCTTTATTATCACTGTACTGAAATACAGTGAGATTACGTTCGTATAGTCGTCCGAAAGATGGGCGGAGTGCACGTTGCTGCTTCTCCTGAGAGCGCGGCCCCTTGTCCTTTTTAGATAGGAAAGGGGAAAAGGTCACGAGGAGAGGATAGTGGTATTACAAAAAAAAATCTCTTCACATCTTGTCCTTGTCAGGCCACAATTTAAGACATCAAAAACTCATTTATATTATATATTTCTATTATACATTTATAAACACATTGCATATGGATTTGACGGCAAGACGGAGAGATTTGTCCTTGATGCACTTCCACATAGTCCATAGTCCTGATAAGATGTTGGTGTCAGCCGGTACAGCTCTTCACAGAAGTTTGGGGGGGGTATAGACAAGAGTTTTTCCTTAGTTTACACATATCCCAGGAGAGATTTGATAAGTCGGCCTGCTTCCAGGCCAGATGGGGGAGTCTGATTCAGATAAGCTACAATTGTTTATTTATTCAGGCAGACTGTTGTTTCTCGTCAGCGTTGAGTCCCGCTGGTACTTTGGATCCAAAATGGCCAGACTTGTGGGCATTCCGTGTGTGGGTCCGTGCTTATAAGTTCCCTCCAAGGTCGTCCCCAACATGCTGGCGAGTCCCAGAAGGCGCACGTGGCCTGCGATTCTCACAAATCGCTTCCATCTTACAGCTTAGCTCGTAAATCAGCTGATTTTGAGTACTCGAAGCACAAACCAAACCTTCACACAGACTCGGCAGCAGTTTCAGCCATAGGAAAACTGCAGCCGTCTTTTTCAATAGCCGATAACATACGAATCCGCTGGTGCCAAAAAGCAGAAACCCTGCTATCGTGATTCTAATTATATAAACATCTTCAGCGTCCTCCTGAGACGATACGGAAAGACACATCAGCTCCCAAACTCCCCACGGATCCATGACGTATCCTGCCGCGTGCGTCTCAGCGGGGCATGAGGGCTCTCCAGGTCCGTCGCTTTGTTGAAAAGATTTTATCGATTGCGTTGAAAGTCCAGCTGACCAGATCCATGACAGTAGTTTTATTTTTCAGCAGAGGTGGGTTGATGAACCAAAACCATGAACAGGTTTTAATGAAGTTCTGGTTCGTTTTTATTTTTCCGGTGCAGTTTTCATTGTCTGTTTACGAGCGGCGGGGGATCCGTGTGTAAAAACAGTTTTGTGTTTGTGACAGCGCTCGATGCAGCTCTGGACTTCCAGCAGACGCAGGTTGTACCCGACTCCTGGAAAACTGAAGTGAAAGAGGAAAGCTCCAGCAGCGAGGAGGAGGATGAGGATGAAGAAGAGGAGCAGGAAGAAGATGCCAGCGGCGAAGAGGAGGAGGTAGAGGCACATTTCCTGTCTCCTTATCCCGCCAAATCCAAGTGGACCTCATCTAAACTCTTGTTTTCCCGTCTGCAGGAGGAGGTGGAACCGTTCCCGGAAGAGAGGGAGAACTTTCTGCAGCAGCTCTACAAGTTCATGGAGGACAGAGGTGGGTGCAGGACAGACACACAAATCTGATTTTAACATTTTAAAATCAACTTTTTTCAAGCGCCTGCTCCGTGTTTCTCCTCTGCAGGAACTCCCATCAACAAGCGGCCCGTTCTCGGCTACAAGAACCTGAACCTGTTCAAGCTCTACAGGCTGGTTCACAGGCTGGGCGGTTTCGACGGCGTGAGTCCCCCTCCGACTGTTGCTCCCAGTTTATTGGAGTATTAAGTGGCTGAACTTATTTGTGTTCTGAGCAGATTGAAAGCGGCTCCGTTTGGAAGCAGGTCTACCAGGACCTGGGCATCCCTGTGCTCAACTCGGCTGCCGGCTACAATGTCAAATGTGCTTACCGCAAGTACGTGCACACACGGCCCCAAGTGCCCTGAAGTTTTTATTTACACCTTCTGTTCCTGTTCTCTGCAGCCTCGTGTGTTCAGAACTTTGGATTAGTTTATATATTTTCCTGCGCTTCTGTTTGTCTTCCACATTTTTTTCAGTCTTAACTACATCTGCTAATTTTGTGCTATTACAGGATATGTTAGCATATCAAAATATTTAGGGATGAGGGATGGTTGCTATAACTTAGGGTTTTTTACTTTACTTTTTATACTTTGTTTTTTTGGCATTTTGCTGCTTTAGCTGGTATTTTGTAGCTCTTTGCTGGTTATTTGCTGGTATTCTGTTGCTTTTAGATTACCCTTTGCTACTTTTAGCTGGCCTTTTGTGGCTTTTAGCCGTCTTTAGCATTTTGCTGCTTTAAACTAGCATTTTGCTACCTTTAGCTGGCATTCTGCTGCTTTTAGCTTGTATTCTGCTTTTAGCTTGCATTTTGTTACTTTTTTCTGGCCTTTTGATGCTTTTAGCTGGCATTCTGTTGCTTTTAGCTAACTTTTTGCTGCTTTTAGCTGGCTTTTTATCAATGTGCAGCTTTAAATTAGCATTTTGTTACAATTAGCTGGCCATTTGCTTCTTTCAGCTTGCATTTTGTTACTTTTAGCTGGCCTTTTGCTGCTTTTAGCTGGCATTCAGCTGCTTTTAGCTGGCCTTTTACTGCTTATAGCTGGCATTCACCTGCTTTTAGCTGGCCTTTTGCTGCTTTTAGCTGGCCTTTTGCTGCTTTTAGCCGGCATTCAGCTGCTTTTAGCTGGCCTTTTGCTGCTTATAGCTGGCATTCAGCTGCTTTTAGTTGGCCTTTTGCTGCTTTTAGCTGGCATTCAGCTGCTTTTAGCTGGCCTTTTGCTGCTTTTAGCTGGCATTCAGCTGCTTTTAGCTGGCATTCACCTGCTTTTAGCTGGCCTTTTGCTGCTTATAGCTGGCATTCACCTGCTTTTAGCTTGTATTATTCTGCTTTTAGCTTTGCAGTTTGTTACTTTTAGCTGGCCTTTTGATGCTTTTAGCTGGCATTTTGCTGCTTTTAGCTGTCTTTAGTCTTTTGCAGCTTTAAACTAGCATTTTGCTACCTTTATCTGACATTCTGCAGCTTTTAGCTTGTGTTCTGCTTTTAGCTTGCAGTTTGTTACTTTTAGCTAGCCTTTTGCTGTTTTTAGCTGGCATTCAGCTGCTTTTAGCTGGCATTCAGCTGCTTTTAGCTGGCCTTTTGCTGCTTTTAGCTGGCCTTTTGCTGCTTATAGCTGGCATTCACCTGCTTTTAGCTTGTATTATTCTGCTTTTAGCTTTGCAGTTTGTTACTTTTAGCTGGCATTTTGCTGCTTTTAGCTGTCTTTAGTCTTTTGCAGCTTTAAACTAGCATTTTGCTACCTTTATCTGACATTCTGCAGCTTTTAGCTTGTATTCTGCTTTTAGCTTGCAGTTTGTTACTTTTAGCTGGCCTTTTGCTGTTTTTAGCTGGCATTCTGCTGTTTTTAGCTGGCCTTTTGCTGCTTTTAGCTGGCTTTTTATCAATGTGCAGCTTTAAACTAGCATTTTGCTACAATCAGCATCTTCAACAAATGCCAGTCCCTCAGCTCTCAGCGTTCATTTTGCTCTGGTTTAAAATGTCGTCTCTTGCAGGTATTTATATGGATTTGAGGATTACTGCACCTCCACTGCCATCACATTCAAGATGGACCTGCCTTTGAAGCAAAGTCCCAAGAGGGAGGTCAAGTCTGAGGAGGAGGGAGGAGGAGCAGCTCCTCCTGCTTTCAACTCAGAGCTGAAGACCCAAGTGGACGGAGAACTTTACAATCCACCGCCCACAGTCTGCAAGGTGCGTTTTCCTACATGCTCTTTGAATTAAACCTTTATCTGCTGTTCTGGCATTGAATAATTAAGAAAAGTGGGCCCCCCCCACCCCACAGGAGGAAAAACCTGATGTGCCCCGCAACAAGGCGGAGTCCGAGTCTTCAAAAACTGAAGGGAAGGACTGCGGAAGGAACGTCGACGAAGATGGAGAACTTTTAAAGGGAAATGCAGACGAGGGCTCGTCGACGTCTCGCCTCGGAGCGAACGACATGAAACAGGAAGACGACGAGCCGGAGGGCAAAGACAACTCCGGGTAGGTGGTCTGCCGGGATCCTCGTGGTGGCACACAAACATCATGCAGGACTTCTGCGTGGTGAAACTGTCAGTAAACACTACAGAATGTAAAGCAGGTAAATAACCTGAAGCAGTCGTTTTACTCTGTCAGTGCTACATTAGCAAAAGAGGAGGAGCGAGCCCTGTTACCTCAGTGACTAATACCCACAATCCACCTCTGCCTGCTAACCAGACAGTGGAGATCTCCTCTCTCCTTCTTGACTGAGCTCTTGCTGCTTTTTGCTCTAATTATTTTTCTTGGCTTGGTCAGCATCAGCTGGAAGAGATGTCGTAGGGCGCTTTGACCGCTACCTTTCACCTGGCCCCTCTGCCACCGCGCTCCGTCTCCGTCTGTCTGAGGTTGTTTAACCGTGGCGAGCCTCCGCCCGCTCCACATCTGTCTCTGACTCTTCTGTCTCTCACTTTTAAGCTTTTTGTTGTCCAGCTTTTATTAAATGTTCCATGTGTACGAATGCTGTCACTGAGGCATTAACCCCTCAGCCTTGAAACGGAGCTTCACATGCAGTGCAGTGGTTCCCAACCAGGGTCCTTGAGGAACACCATCCTGCATGTTTCACTTGTTTCCCTGCTTTGACACACCTGATCTGCAGAACTTGAAGTCGTTGAATCTGGTGTGTTGGAGCAGGAAACAACTGAAACATGCAGGACGGTGTTCCTCAGGGACCAGGGTTGGGAACCACGGAGTTAGTAACGTGTACAACCCCAATTCTGGAAACAGTTGAAACGTTGTGAAAAGAGTATAAACAAAAACTAAATGCAAAGATTTTCAAACGTCATCAACTCATATTTTTTATTCACAGTGGAACAAAGTGAACGTGCCAGATGTTGAAACTAGTTGTGCTCATTTGAGGAAGAGATGAGGTCATTCTGAATTTGATGGCAGCAACACATCTGTCTAAAGTTGTCCATGGCTCCCTCTGTGAAGAACCCCCTCTTCTTTTAACAACACTCGTGAACATCCAGGACCTGAGGAGACCAGTTCTGGAGTTTTTGGAGGGAATGTGGTCCCGTTCTGGTCTGAAGGATGATTCTAGCTGTTCTGTAGTCCTGGAGGGGAGCAGATGTTCTAAAACATGTTTCTACTTTTCTGATGGAACCTTTCCAGATGTGTAATATGCCCATGCCAGAGGCACTAATGCACCACCATACCATCAGAGAGGCAGGATTTAAAACTGCACATTGACAATAGGCTGGATGATCTCTCTCCTCTTTAGTTTGGAGGATGTAGTTTTTCAAAAAATAATTTAAAATTTGGATCCAGTTTGTATTGCAGCCCGCGCTACATGGGTGCATACAGTTGTCAACGGGGGGGGGGGGCTCCGTCCTGCTGGCGGGACGGGGCGCCCCGCTTGTATAATGGTTGGGGAAGCACTAAATGATACGTGGAAGTGTTCCTGGGCCCAGAACAGGCCTGCGTTTAATGCAGGGGCCCCCGAGGGCCCGAAGATGACGACAATCCAGTGTTGACTTTCAGCCTCGTCCTTTGAGCTCAGAGATTTTTACAGATTATTTTAATCTGTTGGTGAGATTATGAACCGGAGATTCAAAGTTTTCCCTGTTTTTAGTTGAGGAACTTTATCATGAAAGCATCCCACTAGTCTTCGAGTTTTTCAGTCTGGTGAACCTCTGCCCGTCTTTACTTCTGAGAGATTCTAAGACGGGGCTATCCAACTGGCGGCCCGGGGGCCAAATCAGGCCCAGCAGTGAACTCAGTTCGTCCCACTATGGGTTCATCTTGAAATGATTTTAAACCATAAACTTCATGACAACAACTGCTGGATGTCCGGCCCCTGAGCTCTTGGCTGCAGTAGCTCAAGTTCAAATGTCTTTATTGTCATTCGCGTCACATGTGGTACATGAGGTGGAACGAAATTGTGTACTCAAGGTCCCAGTTACACCCGAAAATAGCAAAACTATAAAGTATAAAAAGAAACGGTATATAAGAATCTTAGCTATTCGCTAAAAGGTCTAACTGTGGCCCCCTGAGTAACAGTTGAATAGTCCTGCTCCACGATGCTCTTGTTCTACCCAGACCTCTTTGAAAAACGAAAATTACCTTAACTGGTTACAAAAAACCTCCTCCAGCTGTTTTATTTATAGTTGCAGTCATCAAATTAAAAAGTAACCGATTTTTCCAAAACGAATTGCACTTTTTAATTGAACCCTTTGATTTGTTCATATTCTGTTGTGAATAAACTATAGATGTATGAGATTTGCGAGTCTTGGCATTGCAACGACCAGGTGTTTTCTGCGTCTGCGTTGTAGTTCACGTGAACGTGGCGCTGAAGCCGTTCGTATGGTTTCGCTCTTGTTCGGTGCCTGGATCAGAACTTTCAGGCCCGTTTTGATCTTTGACCTCTACAGCCGAGACGTGAGGAAGTCCTGCTCTGGGGGGGCACTTCCACTCGTTAAGGGTTCTGGATGTTCCGAAGATGAGCTGCAGCTCGTAGCGTCCGTCTCTGTAGCCGCGGTACTTGAGATGATGCTGGTGACCGAACCGTGTGGACGCTCGCGGTTCCTTTTGCCGAGTGGAGCGCGTCTGTTCGCTGATCGGATCTTTTCTGATAACGCCGCACCTCTTTGATGTTTACAGCTTGTAATCTGGATGATGCATGCGTTGCGTCTGATCTGTTTTGTAGCCAGGGATTGGTAGTTTACTGTTTTAATTTAAGAGATCGTTTTAATCTCATAGCAGTGATCATTGGTCTAAAGTGATTTAACTGCAGTTGAAGTGAATATTTCACTTTATCAGAACATTTATCCTTTTTTAAATGTGGCTTTAGATTCATTTAATTATTTATGGGGCTCTGAAGCGAGGCTATGGACAGTCAACATCATACCTGTTGCAGATGGCACTTGGAACGGCCTCTGCTTGAAGAAATAGACTTTAGTTCTGACAGGATGGACGCGCTAAGAGCTAGTCCGAATGCAGCCAGGACCAGAGCGAAGTCCTGCCGTCTTCAAACCATTTCAGGTTTGGAAAATGTCAGTGGTTCTTCTGATTATTTTAAAAAACGTTCGTGTCAGTTTCTCAGTACAGGATTATTTGCGAGCTCAGATAGCAGCAGCTAGCTGGAGCGCTTCCGCCAGAAATATCCTCTTTTTGCCAAAGATTGATGAAGTGCTGTTTGCATGAAGCGCTATGAGAGCGTGGAGCTCGGTTAACGATCCACTTTGCTCTCAGCTGGACTCAGACTAGCCTTTAGCTCGTCAGTCTGGTCAGAAATAAACTCTTTTTCATCACTTTTGTCCGCGGGTTTGACTCGACCCCACTCGTGTCGAGTCTTCCCTTTGGGTGATCCCACCTACATTCAGCTCCACCTCCTCGGCTGGAGTTCCAAGTGACCCGGGTCAGGCTGAAGATCTGACGTCAGCAGACTGCAGGCTGGTGATGGGTCAAAGAGCGACGTCAACCATGAGAGCGTCTCCTTCACACGAATCAAACCCGCCATTTTTAAAACCTCGCACGTTCGTTTTTATTTACTCGATATAGTCGTGAAAATGTCAACGTGAAGCAACACTGATGCTGTGAGGAGGTGCAGATGTTTCTGAGCTGGTTGGCTGATGACAGAATCAGAGGGACTCGATTTTTGGGCTACGTCTGGAAGGTGGCCTCGACTCGGCATCATTTATGAATCCGTGGCAGAGGATGGTGGGTGTTTTATGGCTTTACTTCACTTATTTGTCCATCGCTGTGTTGTGTTCGACTTGGGTAGAAAATAATTACTTCACAGAAGTTTTGGGCATCTGCGTGAAGTATATTTTTATTTAGATTATATATTAGCTTAACGAAATGAATGAATGAAATGTGTGGATATATGTGTTTTATTTATTTAATATGATACCGTGTTAAAACACAGACTTACGGTTCCGTTTTCAGTAGGGAATGTAGTTTTTAGATCCACGCCTACAAATCCCAACATCCACTGTTTTCGAACACAAGACGGTGAGTTTTCATTGGCTGAGAGCTGGGTCACATGTTAGGATAGGGCTTCCCATTCGCCGGCGGTGGTGACTCCTCCTAGGAGGTGTGGCCAAGCTCTGAAGAACATGCGTGTTCTAGCTACGCTCAGCGCCGTTTGCTTGTGACCACATGGGGAGGCATTAATGGCTAGGCCTGTCGCGATAAACGATAAATCAATTAATCGCACGATGAATTTAAATGATCGACCTCATTTTCATTTATCGGCTTTGTTTCTTCGTGTCTCTCTCTTTCTACTGAAGACACTGGATGACAAAAGGCTCAACTTCGTTGCTCGTCACTGACTCCTCCCTTTCTCTTTAAAATTCGTTTAAACCGTCCAAAATCGTGTTTTTGGATCTTTAAAAGCAGCTAACCCGAGAAGCTAAGCTACGAGCTAAGCTAACAGGCCGACCTTGGGAATAAATCTCCGTCTCGTCGAAGCTCCAAAATTCACAGTCGAAACCCGTGCCTTCATGTAAAAAGTTGTTTTTCTCTGCAAAAAGAAGCTGAGAACTTGTTTATTGATTTTTTTATTTTATTTTTATTAAAAGCTTTGTGTGAAAAATGCTAAAGAGCTCAAATCACTGAACATACGCCATGTCTTTTTCACCATGTCATGTCAAGGGCCCTCCAGTGTTGCCAGGTGAGAAATGTAGGATTATCGTACTAGAGACATAAAATTATCGTATTTTGAGGGAAATTATCGTACACCCGCCATAACCAGAATAACAAATCTATTGATGCACTATAGTAGTGATGGGTCCGCTTCCAGTCCGGCTCTGCTTCTTCTTCTTTTCTTTTCCTCACTCATGGGGTGGGCGCAGCGGACTATTCAGCCAATCATGACCGTTGTTCTGAGGCAAACACGTCACTCGTAGGTAACATTTAGAAAAGCACGATTGGCTGGAATTTCCAGACAATCGTGCATCTGTTTCCAGACACAGATGCCTTCAGGGTTCACAAAAAAATTCCGACAGACAGTTGCGACAGGCTGATGACAACTGATTACAACCACACATTCACGGAATGGTCAAATTATCGTATAGTTAGCCTTTTTTTGGAATTATTGATTGTACAGAGGGCAAAATTGTCGTACAAATACGATAATTATCGTACGCCTGGCAACACTGGGGCCCTCCCTCCCATTTTTCTTAAAGAGACACGCTGCTCAACTATCCAAACAGTCTTATACTGCCATCAGGTGGTCAAAAAAGGTACTACAGCCTAACAAATCAACATTTCTTCTAAAATTTGACAATTAATTATTGTTAAATTTCAAACGATATTATCCTTTATCGCAATAATTTCTGAGACAATTAATCGCCCAGCAAAATTTGTTATCGTGACAGGCCTACCCAGGGCTGATCATTTTTGTACCTTATATTCGTGTTGAGTAAACCTTCTGAAAATGGACGATTGCTTCTCCCAAGCTTGCTTCAGAAATGGACAACATCTCAACACGTGCTACGATGGTCCTGCCCACGTTGATGTGGAACTCAAGTCGTATCAAAATCCACCGTGCAGACCAGAGTAGAGTCCAAGTGGATCGAGGTGAGACCGGACAATGGAAATGAGACTTAATCATGAACACAGTCAAAGTGTTAGCGCTGTTACACCCGCTTTCTTCTGTGTTTCCACTTCCTGGTCCAGTTGAAGCTTGGCTGTCGGTCGAGCTCTGCCGTCGCTCCAAAGCACCACAGTTCACCGTGACTGAATGAGGGTGCAGTTGAAATGGACTTTGTAGTGGACGTCGCTCACTCGATGCTCCTCTGTCAGAAGCAACATTTCTGCTTCCTCCTCTGGGTGGAAACACGAGCACAGCTTGCGTCTATAATTAGAGTTGCACCGATCCTAGATTAGTATCAGTATCAACATAAAAACAAATTCTGAGTCGGGTGTCGGTGACAATGTGACCCTAAGGACAGGAGCTGATTGTTGTTTATTTTAAATATCTGCCAACCAAGCTAGTGAAGTTGTTTTCCCCTCTTATTTCAGCTCCTTTATTATTTATTTTACATTATGTTTAGAATTCCTGAACCATTTGAAAGGTTTGTTAAAGTTTATTTTTTCATGTTTGACCAACGTTGTCAACCTGTCCTTTTTGTCAGTTTCAGTAAATTGATTATTATTTATTTTACACTGGATGTTAAACTCATTATTGCACTGACTGAACAAATTGAAATTGTGTTGTTTTTACACGTTTGACCAAGCTAGTGAAGCTACTGGTGCGTTTAAGTGTGCCGTACTGGTGCAGAGTTTTTGTAATTCAGTATATTTATGCTTGTGTTATAAAAAAAAAAAAAAGTTGAAGTTAATTCAGAACTGTTTTTCTGGATCGGTAT
The DNA here is from genome assembly GCF_014905685.2 of Nematolebias whitei. Classification (NCBI taxonomy): domain Eukaryota; kingdom Metazoa; phylum Chordata; class Actinopteri; order Cyprinodontiformes; family Rivulidae; genus Nematolebias; species Nematolebias whitei. Next base: position 49,160,867 of record NC_056498.1, read on the forward strand.
TGATTGATCCTAAACATCGGGTATCGGATGTGAAAAAAGTGGATCGGTGCATCCCTAAATATAATGTGGCTTTAGTTGTTTGTCTCTTCAGCTTCATACAAGCCGAAACTCTTCCAAACACTGTTTTTAATGCGGGAGGAGCCGTTTCACGTCTCGGTCAGCCTCAGTTGTGTTCACGCCACAAACAAACCACTTTCTTTATGACTTTTTTCAGAACACAACTTCAATAAATCTAAACGATCCCTTTAGAAAACTCTTACTTTTAAGGACCGCACCTAAATAGTTGCATGGTGTAAATGTTTGACGATGTGTTGCTGTGTGAAGGGAGACCATGAGGCGCTACGAAGCACCCGGAGGTGTTTTGTTTGTTTTTTTTGCTTCAGGCGTCTCAAGTCTCATTTGTTTCCTCAAGTCTTTTGACCGTTTCTTCCAGCTGACGTTCTTGGTTTGACGTTAACACGTCTGAGCTTCGTGCTGCTTGGGGTTACCGTGCTGATCAAACTGGATTCAAACGCTTTACCTGCTTTAAGTCGCTGCTACCTGCAAAGGTGTTGCTGTGCTAACCTTCTTGAGTGGACCCTGCACCTAAAACTCCTGCCACACTGCCAGAACACACTTCCCACCTTTGACGTCTGGCTCTTTCCCTCTAGCTCCTTCTTGTGGCTGCTTTGTTTCTCACTGTGTGTATGAATGAGAACCTCACGTGTGGATTAGCTAATCCTAAAGCAGAGTTATTCCTCATAACCAGTGCCATTAAACATGTTTTATTTGCTAAAACACTACATGTACTGTTTAACTGATTGGTTTACTGTTAATGATGCAGTTGTTTATCCTGCAGCTTGCTTTAGGTTACAGCGGACTAGAGTTGAGTAAGAAATAAATTGTAAGGGGACAGGGCAGGTGAGGGCGGAGCTAAAAATAGATAACGGGCTTCTGTGCAGCAGGCAGGGAGCTGGGTGGATGGGGCGGGGGCTTCTGTGGTGTGCAGTTGGGGGTCAGCCTAGGGCCAGGAAGTGCTGAACTGTTTTTCTTGCAGGGATGACAGCAGTCAGGAGGGGGAGGAAGGGGAGGAGTTTGAGTGTTACCCCCCGGGGATGAAGGTGCAGGTGAGGTATGGGCGAGGCCGCAATCTGAAGACGTACGAGGCCACTGTGAAAGAGGCAGACGTGGAGGGGGGAGAGGTGCTCTACCTGGTGCACTACTGTGGCTGGAACATCAGGTAAGACAGGACGTGGGGAGAAATCACCTTTTATTCATCCTGAACAAAGGAAACCAGTATAAACAGACACAAATGGAGGAGCTCGTACCTGTTTGTCAAGGAGCGAAAAACCCACAAAGGTCAATGAAACGAGTTGAAATTGACAATTATATTAAAAATTAAATAAAAACTGCCCTTTACGAAAAGGTCCTGGAAAATATTGAAATCAATCTGACCACAGGGACACTTTAAAGTCAGGTGTGTCCTGTAACCATCATCTCAGGTGTCTTCCATCTATAATCAATCAGGGTGACAGGTAGTCACAGGGCTGTTTATCATGGTGACGCTGAACATGGACCACAGGAAGCTGAGGACAGACTTGTCTCAGGAGCTGCAGGAAGCTGAGG
>NC_056498.1:49162481-49176792 GCF_014905685.2 Nematolebias whitei
GCAGGAAGCTGAGGACAGACTTGTCTCCGGAGCTTAACGACAGTGATTGACATGTAAAAGGTGAAGACTTTAAGACCGTCTCCAAGCAGCTTGACGTCCCTCTGACTGCAGCTGCACAGATTACTCAGAAGTTTAACGTCCACAGGACTGGAGACAACCTGCCAGGACGTGTCCACAAGAAGAACATTGATGACAAACTGAAGAGATGGACGGTATGAGTCCAGAACAACTTCCAAAGAGATTAGAGGTGAACTTCAAGGTCAAAGGTCATCAGAGTCAGAGCTCTTCATCGGTCTCTGTTTGAGACAACGTGGACTTGATGGAAGACGACTGAGGACAGCAAGTCAGAAAACACTAGACTGGAGTTTGTCCCAGTGCTGACTGACCAACAACAAAGATTCTAGGACAATGTATTTTGGACAGAAGAGACAAAACTGGAGCTTCTTGGCAACACGTTCATCAGCTCTGTGTTCAGACCTAAACCTGAAACAAGGAGCAGAACCTGGTCCCTGCAGTGGACCATGGAGGAGACTCGGTTCTGTTCTGGTCTGCTGCATCTCAAGGTGTGCAGTGAAATCTCAAGACTGTCGAGGCTTTCTGGAGTGAACTGTGCTGCCCAGGGTCAGGAAGCTTGGTCTCAGTCGCAGGTCATGGGTCCTCCAACAGAACAACGAGCCAAACATCTAAAAACACCAGAACCAAACACTGGACTGTTCTGAAGTGTCCTACTGGGACCTGATCTAAGTCCTGTTGAACATCTGGAGGAGCTGAAACATCTGGAGAGGGAACCTTTCAAACCTGAGACAGCTGGAGCAGTTTGATCATGAGGAGTGGACCAGAACACCTGTGGACAGGTGGACCGGAACACCTGTGGACAGGTGGACATGAACACCTGTGGACAGGTGGACCGGAACACCTGTGGACAGGTGGACCGGAACACCTGTGGACAGGCGGACCGGAACACCTGTGGACAGGTGGACATGAACACCTGTGGACAGGAACACCTGTGGACAGGTGGACATGAACACCTGTTGACAGGTGAACATGAACACCTGTGGACAGGTGGACCGGAACACCTGTGGACAGGCGGACCGGAACACCTGTTGACAGGTGGACACAAACACCTGTTGACAGGTGGACCGGAACACCTGTGGACATGTGGACATGAACACCTGTGGACAGGTGGACCGGAACACCTGTTGACAGGTGGACCGGAACACCTGTGGACAGGCGGACCGGAACACCTGTTGACAGGTGGACACGAACACCTGTGGACAGGTGGACATGAACACCTGTTGACAGGTGGACCGGAACACCTGTGGACAGGTGGACAGGAACACCTGTGGACAGGAACACCTGTGGACAGGTGCAGAAGTGCCAGAGCGTCACATGAATCACTCGATTTCCTCAAAAGTTTGAGCGACAGATATTAAGGGACCGTCTTTTTGTCGAGTCCAGTTTGATTAGTTTATTTATTTATTTATTCTTTTTTATATATTTTTTTTTAACCCAACTTCAAAACAAACGACCGATTTTCTCTCGTGGATTTTTAGTGATTTATTTCTCATTGTTAGTTTGAGTTTAAAGTTTTTTCAGTGACCTTTGTGGGTTTTCCGTCTCGAACAAAAAGGCACAAACGTGTTTTTGCGTCTGTTGATACGATTCGAAACAATTCTTAACTTTCAGTGGGATCACCACCTGCTGGGTGTCCCTGCAGCATTCCTCTCCAGTCCCAGCTCCAGTCCCAGTACTCTGATTCTGGAGGACATGGGCCATCTAGTGGCAGAAAAAGCTGTCTCACTCAATCAGACCTAATCCCCTGTCTGTCTGTCCCCCAGATGTCTGTCTTTTTAACTCCAACCTGCAGACAGGCTGAGCTCTAACCAATCAAACCTGTGATTTTATTTTATCCCACAATGTGATCTTTGAATGGCCACACAAGGTGCTGCTACACTCACCTCTACCTCTCAACCCTCTCCCCCCTCCCCAGTGGGTCAGGGTTAATGCGGTGTTAAGAGGAGTGTTAGGGTACATGACACAGAGGTCAGCTGGTGCACTCAGCATTTCATTGTCTTCAGTGTTGTGTGGTCCTCTAGCACTCGTTCTAAAGACTCTGGGGTGTTCTCTGCATCGTTTCTGTTGTGTGTGATGTTTCATTTCCACTCATGTAGCTCCCTCGGTGCTGTTGGGACTCTGTCGAATACACTCTGTGGTGGCTGCTGTGTATATTTCTTCATTGTCAAGGTTTGGGTTTTTCTCCCCCCACACAAACACCGTTGGATTTCTTGGTTTGCTGTCGAGGCTCATTGTGTCGCAGCAACACAGTTGCTCAGTTAGCGCAGGTGTCTGTGTGGGTGGTGGTGACGGTGCTGTCAGAATATTCCTCGGCTTCTTCCACTGACCTGAATGTGTAAAATGTCCCTGTCCTTGTTACTCGATTTGTTTTATTTTTTTATATATATATTTTGTTTTTAGATATGATGAATGGATCAAAGCGGACAAGATCGTGCGCCCCGCCAATAAGAACGTACCAAAGATAAAGCACCGCAAAAAAATAAAGGTACGGTTTCAGAGCGTGGTCACTTGTCAGCGCGGGCCCGGTTTGTTGGCTGTGGTGACGTGACGCGGTGACTCTGTTCGATTCTGACAGAACAAAGCCGAGAGGGAGCGGGACAGGTTGGACAGGCTCGGCGACAGGGACGTCCTCGGCCCCTTGTCCAACGCCAACCGTGTCCCGCGCTCCAAGTGCGGCCTGAGTCAGGACGTGTTTTCCAAGACCGACGAGGACGAGGACAAAGGGACTCGGCAGTCTTCGGTCAAGTCCATAGAAATCACCTCCATCCTCAACGGCCTGCAAGGTAGCTGAACTCAAACACAACCTGCGTTCAGACTCGTGTCTTTTTATCGTCGCTAACAGATGCTCTGTCTTCTCAGCCTCCGAGATGTCCACGGACGAAAGCGAGCACGAGGACGGAGACGACGATGAAGATCAACCGAGTGGCAGCATCAGAAAAGACCAAAGTGAGCCGCCTCAGATAGAGGGCTGGGAGAGCGGAGCGCCCTCTGGAAGACCCAAAGCCTCCTCTGCGTCGGGAAGGAGCCAGGAAGTGGCGAGCGTGGAAAATGCTGACGCTTCGAAGCGTGGAAGTCCACCAGACGTGGAGGGAGAAGTGAGCACCCGGAAGAGGAAATCTGACGGCGCTGTTGAAAGGATCCCCAAAGGACAATCCAAAGCCAAGACCCGGAACACCAGGAGCGCAGACTGGTTACCTGGCGGGTCTCCTCGGAAGCTGGATGAGAGGGGAGCCGGTCCTGGAGGGGAGAGGGGGGCGTCATCCTGCAGCAGTTCAGATGATGACAGCACCGCGCTGACGGAGTCCCCGGCTGCAGAGACTGAACGAAGTCGCCCTAAAACCAAAGGTTCATCTTCCAAGAAGTACAACGGGATGAGGGAAAAGAACATCAGGCAAGGTGGCTTCTGGGAGATTCCCGAAAAGCGGGCCAAAGTGTCCAGTAACGCGGAGGAAAGGGTTCTGGTTCGCCCTAAAGGACAGAAGGACGTGTGGTCCAGCATCCAGGCCCAGTGGCCCAAGAAGACTCTCAAAGACTTGTTCTCCGACTCGGACACGGAGGCTACCAATTCCCCTCCCCCGCCGGTACCTTCACGTCTGGACGAGCCCGGCGTCGAAGACGATGCTGGACCCGAGGACGAGGCCTCGGAGGAGCAGACGGAGAAGCTGCAGGAGTTTCCGAGCAGCGGAAGTAACTCTGTGCTCAACACTCCGCCGACCACACCCGAGTCTCCCTCGGGTGGGGGCAGTGCTGTGGAAGACTTGTGCCCAGCGCAGCCGTCTCCCCCGCCGCCTTCGCCTCCGCCCGCCTTGCCTTCAGAGCTGGTTTCTGACGCCCTTCCTCCAGACCCTGCGCAGGAGGAAGTGGCAGGCGGACGCAGCGAGACGGACAGCAGCACCGTGGAGGTGGAGAGTCTGGGCGGGGAGCTGCAGGAGCTCCCGCAGGACAACGTGGCGGGCTCCCCCTCGAAGGCGTTCGACGTCAGCCCCTCCTGCAACAGCAGCAGCAGCTGCAGCTTAGAGCTGAGCGGCAGCAGTCAGCCGGACAGCGAGCAGAAGTCCAAAGGTACAAGCACGAGCAGATCTGTCACATAAAACCTGAGCACGCCACCGTTCATACCAGAGTGTAGACGAACACCCAGTGATCATTTCCTGGAGGTTTCAGTAAAATCTGTCCCGTGCTTTATGATCAATCCATCACTTTTTGTTCAGGTGGTGAAATTCAGCCTGTTTTGTTTCTGCAGCATCTGTGGGTCAGAAGCGGCAGAAAGAATCGCCGACGGGTGGAGCCGCAAAGAAACACAAGCCAAACCGCAAGAGCCTCGGTGTGCCTCCCAAAAAGAACAGGAAAACAGGTACGAGGCGCCGGAGACCCGGTTTCGAACGGCTCTCTGAGAAACGTCCAGACCAGAGAGGAAGTTTTGTTCTCCCCGCTCGTCTTTTCATCGTTCCGTCTTTCGCCCCGCAGCCAACAGCAGCGACAGCGAGGACCAGTCCGTCGTGGAGGGCGCTGCCAAACCGGCAGCCTCTAAGAACCACGCCCCGGACCTGAAGGCCTTGCCCAGGTGTCACGGCCGCTTGCCTCCCTCCAGCCATAAATACCACAAGCAGGGCGACGCAGATCACGCCCAGCACAGGGACGGCCACGGAAGACTCCCGCGGGTGTACAAGTGGAGCTTCCAGATGTGTAAGTGACACGTTTTATTAACTCATCACACAGGATGTTAAAAGTTGGCGATTTATCGCCTGGCAACAAGACAGATGTTTTTTTACGAGTGCCTTTTTGAAAATTTGATTTTTACTTTTACTTTTTGGAGTGATGTCCAAGCCTGTCGTGATAAACAATAAATCAATTAATCGCATGATGAATGAAAATTATCAACCTCGTTTTCATTTATCGGCTTTATCGTTTCTTCGTGTCTCTCTTTCTACTGAAGACACTGGAAGACAAAAGACTCGACTCAGGTGCTCTTCACTGACTCCTCCCCTTCTCTTATAAAATCCATTTTAACCGTCCAATATCACGTTTATGGATCTTTTAAAGCAGCTAAGCTGAGAAGCTAAGCTACGAGCTAAAGCTAACAGGCCGATCTCAGGAAAAAACCTCCGTCTTGTTGAAGCTCCAAAATTCACAGTTGAAATCCGTGCCTTCGTCTAAAAAGTTATTTTTACAAATACGATAATTATCGGTACACCTGGCAACACTGAACCCATGTCACGTCAAGGGGCCTTCCTCCCATTTTTCTTAGAGACACGCTGCTCGCTCCCTCACTATCCATCCTTCGGTTCAGTCTTATACTGCCATCCAGTGGTTGAAAAAAGATACTACATACAAAGCAAATTAGCCAACATTTTTTTCTTAAATTTGACCATAATTAAAAATTATGGTCAAATTTCAAACAATATTATCGTTTATCGTAATAATTTCTGAGACAATTAATCGCACAGGAAAATCTGTTATCGTGACAGGTCTAGTGATATCATTGGGAGTTCCAGCTTTATATTTAAAAAGAGTTCACACAAAAAAGGGGGCTGCGGTAGCTTGGTGGTCAGTGCTGCGGTCCTGTAATCCTGAGGCTGCGGGTTCGAGCCCAGGCTGCGTCGGGAAGCGCGTCCGGCGTAAAAGAACTGCCAAATCTTTCATGTGACTTCGCTCATTGTGGCGACCCATGAAGAAGAAAGCAGCTGAAAGAAACTTATTTAAAAAGGGTTCACAATGACACCGCACATTATACGAAGGGATTTCCCAGCGCTACAGCAGACGTCGAAGAAAAAAATAAATGTTGACTTCAGAAAGAAGTAAAATAATTTTTTCTGTCAGGAAACTTTAAAGTTAGTTTACCAGGATTAATTGCTCTTGTCTTTTTATACACAAATCTTTCAACTACAGCCGAAATCACTACGTATACAGTTGTTGTTGTTGTTGTTGTTGTTGTTGTTGTTGTTGTTGTTGTTGTTGTTGCAGCCTGTATTCATTCTGTAATAAATTAAAAGTAACTATTCATACAGAAAAAGTACAAACAAAATGGTGGAAAACCAACAAGGAAATTTGCTAATTGGACAAATATGGAGGTGGAGCAGTGGGTAGAGCTGTCGCCTCACAGCAAGTAAGACGCAGGTTTGTCTCCCGGTTTTGTCCGGGTACTCCGATTTCCTCCAAAACAAAAACGTGCACGTCAGGTTCATTAGTAGCTCTAAGCTGTCCCTGGGTGTAAACGGTTGTCTCATTTTGTCTCTGTGTCCTTGTGATGGACTGGAGACCTGTCCAGGTGTCCCCTGATCTGGAGATGGACACCAGCTCCCAGTGAAGAAGCTGGATGGAGGAACGCTGATTTGTCGAACGTTTGAAGTTGTTGAATCGGGCGTTCTGTCTTTGCTCACCTCGTTTTCTCGCCTCTTCTCAGCCGATCTGGAAAAGATGAGCGGTCTGGAGAGGATTTCGTTCCTTCAGGAGAAACTGCAAGACATCAGGAATCACTACCTCTCCCTCAAGTCCGAGGTGGCCTCCATCGACAGGAGGCGGAAACGCATGAAGAAGAAGGAACGGGAAAGTAAGTCGGCTCGTGGCGTTCACTTCACGAGCGACTTTAGTTTGATTTAATTTACCGTTTTACTTTTTGTGCTGCGTCTCGGTTTAGAGACAGGCAGGCTATGGCAAGCTGATTGTGTCATTAATAGCCACTTTTTACCTATTACATGATACAACGGCATGCCATAAAATTCGAGTGCCATCTAATGGCTGAAAATAGTAGTGTTCAATATTTTCAGTCAGAATGAATTAAAACTGTCATGTCTCAGCCAATAATTAGTTTATAAATATGAGAAAAAAACATAAATAAGTCGCTTCGGCGTGTAAGTGGCAGGGTGTGCAAATTAGGCAAAAAAACGTGACTTACAGGCCGAAAAATACGGTAATCGTCTTGTTTCCTTTTTGAAAAAGTTTGAGTGAAAAGGTTGAACAAGTAAAATAATTTAATGAACCAGAAACAAACTTTTACAGTTTAAATCCAACAGAAGGATTTCCTCCATGTCTGCTTTGATTTGAAGCACCTTTCTGTTTTTTGTTTTTTTATTCAGGGTGAACAGACGCTCTAACAAGTCGCTTTTCATTCCACAGGCGCAGCGGCGGCTTCCTCCTCCTCCTCCTCGTCTTCGCCGTCCTCGAGCTCGCTGACGGCCGCCGTCATGCTGACGCTGGCGGACCCGCCGGTGTCGTCCTCCTCGTCGCAGAACTCCGGGGTGTCGGTGGAGTGCAGGTGACAGGACGAAGCAGCAGGGAGCGAACCGCACTGAGCACTTAACCAGCAGCCCGGGGTCACCGGACCCACGAGTCGACCTGAAACTGTAACCGCTGGGGCACAAGACGTTTAAAAAAAAAACGACTCGAGACGCGAAACAAGCACTATTTTCTACTGACAACTGTTTCCTTGGCAAGCTAACGGCACTTAAGTGCACTTTTATGACGATTGTGTAAGGGGATAAAATTTGTCAAATCCTTCAGATGTTTTTAAAAGTCTTGTTTAATTGAACATTTCCAATAATTGTTTTTTTTTTTTCAATAACTGTTTCCATTTGATATCATCAGAGGGGATCGTTCGAAGCTCGACACGGATCAGTACTGCGGGCTCTTAAGGTACTCGCTGCAACGTGTGAAACCAAAAGAAATAAAAAGTTTATACGGCATCAAACGGTGCCGCTCGACAGAGTTTACTCCGGTAGTTTTACGGATACGACTCGGAAACGCCGGCACGCGCTCAACGTAAACAAAAACCACGTGGAAGCTCGAGTCGCGTGATGGTCAAATGTAGAACTATTTTTTTCAGTTTATTCTGATTACACAATCAGGCTTAATAAAAACTTTAATAAATAAAACGCCTTTATGAAAAGAAATATATCAAATCACAATAAAATCCAACAAACGGGCCTAATTTTGTTACGGTTATTCAAACTAATTTTCCACAAAGATAAAACCTAAAGACGTGCAGAGAGGTTTAGATTTTATCACATTTATGTCTTGTGTGTAAAAACCAACAACTGTCGTTACAGATCTTTATTTTTTTAACGTTATAAACTATATTTTTATACGTGTAATTTATAAAACGCCCGAGCTGAACCGACGACCCAAACGACGAGCGGCTCTTCTGAAACGAACGTGGCGGACATTCTTCGGTGGAAGAACAAGAGCGGCTGAGGAAAAGAGAAAGATCGGGCGAGAAAAGCGACGGCAATTATCCGCGTTTAAACAAAAACAAACGAGGCGTTTTCACTAAACTGTTTCCGTTTACCGTTTCAAGCCGTCTTTAAATCTGCCGACTTCGCTCAACGAATCTGAGCGTAGAGACGAACGCGCGACGGCCGTCTCCGTCCCGATTCCGCGGACGCCGAACGAACACGGTTGCCAGACGGTCACACGTTATTTGAAGACGCTAACCGAGGAGTTTACACCGTTCTTCGCGACTTTGCAGCGAGTACCTTTAAGGCGTAGGCAGCGGAAGTAGGAAAAGCGGGCGACTTTGCCGTGTTGCTTCGTGTTTCGCCGTCTGGTCCTCGTAAAACCCTCGGCGGACGAACGTGGAACGATACTGTAGTGCCTTTTTGTTTTTTCTCCGCGGGGCACTTTGAAAGGTTTGAATCCCCCATCCTCCTCAGCTCAGAGCTGAAATTATGCCCCCCCACACATTTTTTAATAAAAAAGACTGAAGAAAGCTGTGAGCGAGCAGGCGGCAAAGGGTCCCACAGAACGTTTTCAGAAGAGTCGGCGAAGCAGAACTCGTGTACTGGATCACCCGTGACCTACTACTGAATCCTCGTCCAGCTTCGGTATGACTGTCGACGCCGGCAGTGCCACATGTGCAATGATGAAAGTGCTGAACGCTCATCTTATTTAGCTTTTTCTGCCTTTTTTTGTTGTTTCTGTTCTGTTTTCATGACCCATTTAAGCCCCCGTCCAGTCCCGGATGACGTCTGACTGGATCAAATACTCGAGTACTGCCATTAAAAAGCAGAAAACGCGAAGTTCTGTTCGTTTCCGCCGCATTCAGAAAGCAACAAATACCCGTATGGTCTAGTCTCCGTATCTTCCTCATCCACACCTGAACCGTTTTCTGTTCCCGTACCAGACTAAAGGTAGAGATATTGTAAATGTGCATTTATATCATAACGTGACGTACGTGGAAACATTTCTCCCAGACCTCTCCGGCGTTTTCCTTTGTACAGAACCCCTGCACTGTACAGAAAAACCTGAAGTTACGTTTTGTTCGGCACTTGTATGTAATTGTAAGCTTTTGTTATACATTTGTATATTGAGAAGTGTTTTGAGTCAAGCTATTTAATATCTTGCACTGTTAATAATATGTACTTTTTCTGTACAGACAGTTTTAAATGTAGTTTGAGAGGAAAAACTGAGGGTTCCAGCGCGTTCATTCGTCCTTTTTTAAGGTTCCTTCATGTTCTTGTTCAAATCCCAATTCTTCTTTTCACTTCCCCGTCCCGTTTTTAACTTCATGTTCGTTTTAGTTTGTGTTGTTTTTTTCACGTTTGTTTGGGAAGAATGTTGGTGCCGGATGCAACTCGGCCTGAAGCTGAAACTCTACGAGCCTGGACGTGGAAAACGGTGAGCATCGCAGATTAAGAGACGAACGAGGGGAGATGCTCAAAAGTATTTATTAGGCTCATCTGACGATGGTCTTTGTGTAATTTATTGTAAAAATGTAAGCAAAGCAGAAGCCTCTGTTTGAAATAAATGCCATAGTTTGTGAACGACTCGTCTCTTATCAGTTGCTGCTTTTCAACACTTTAAATACAAACTAAAACAAATCTAAACTTGTGCTTTTCTAGATAATAAGACTTAAGTGTCGACTATATCACACTGATTAAGCATACTTCTTGTTTAACTACATTTGTCCAACAAAGGCATGTGCAGCTCATTGAATATAGTTTTCTTTGTTTTTAAAGCACATGTCTTACAAACGTTTGATATTATAATATTTATAAGTAACGTAAAGGGAGGTTTTCGCAAAGTCTCCATCCAGTTTTATGCAAAAATGAGAAAAAGATGCAGATATTCAGAAGATTAATTAACCTGTCGAGCGTGTGAAACAATTTATCGGGGTGTGGTAATGAACAGCGAGCAGTTTTTCCTGAAAATTCTCAAAAAAGAACAAGTGAAACAAAACATAATTTATAAAAAATATATATTTAAAACGACCGTCTCATCGGTTGTTACAAGATATTCAATAAGCTACAACTATTTAACCAACTTGTCTGCCTTTATAATAAACAGGTTTTAATAATTAAAATGCAATATACCATAATGAAGCTATTCTCCTGTTTCCAAATATGGAAATAACTGCATCCGGTCGACAGTACGCATGCGTGAAGTAGAATTGCGTCACTAGCTCCTCGCGCTCTTCCGCAGCGGCGTGTTAGCTGCTAACCGCTGTTCTAGTTAGTTCTTAAGCACGATGAGCGGCAGAACGACTGCGGTGTTTGCGGGGACATGCGGAGCCCTTTTTGTCGCATACTGTATTTATTTTGACCGGAAGCGACGGAGTGACCCGCGCTTCAAAGAGAAGCTGCGCGAGCGTAAGTGTCGAAAACGTGCTAGCTGGCTAACGTTAGCATCGTTAGCCTGCGTGTGATGGGCGACTTGAAAAGACGCCGCAGCGAGAAGTTTGTCACATACGTTACATTTTTTACGTAATTCCAACTTGTCACGGGGTATTTGTTGTAACTAAATAAATTAAATGATAAAAAATAATCACGTGCTTCACGTTTAACCTCGAAGTAAACGGCTAAAAGGTGTTCGTTTCACTTCTCAGGTAGAAGAAAGCAAAACGTTTGTAGTGAGAATGCCGGCCTCTCAAAGGTGAGAAACGCGAGGCGAAAACATTTAAATAGATGCTCTTTTTGTCCGTCTTAGGCAGCCAGTAACTTTCACAATGTTGGTTTGTTTTGAAGCTGCCGGACCTGAAGGACCCTGAAGCTGTGCAGAAGTTCTTTTTGGAAGAAATCCAGCTGGGAGAGGAGCTGCTGTCACAAGGTGGAGCAAGTTGGCACATGATGCGTTCAAGGATCACTAACATCACATGTTGGCTGTTGACACCGAACTCAGCGTTCGAGTCTTTTGTTTCTGCACCTTTCAACTCAAAACTGTAACGTCCTGCCTTTTGTTTCTTCGCTCCAGGTGAGTTTGAGAGCTGCGTAGACCACCTGACCAATGCCATCGCGGTGTGTGGTCAACCTCAGCAGCTGCTTCAGGTGCTCCAGCAGACGCTGCCTCCTCCCGTCTTCCAGATGTTGCTCACTAAGCTGCCCACAATCAGCCAGGTGAGTATTTGTTTTCAGCTGCTGCCTGTAGCTTCTGGGACGATGACGGGTGCGTAAACCTTAGAGTCATCCAAAGCTGAGAGCTGTGTGACTGTAGCGTTTAGTTGTTGAAGCTAAAAGAAGCAGAACCCTAACAAAAAGCTAAAATTCCTCAATTAAAAGAAGCTAAAGGTTAGCATGAAAGGAGCAAAATAATAACGAAAAGCATCAAAAGTCTAGATTATAAAGCAGAGAAAGAAGTTATAAGGCAAGAGAAACAAATCCGAAGTAAAAAATTAGCCTAAAAACTTAAAAAAGCTAAATGTAGCAAAATGATAACTAAAAGCTAAATGTATCTAAAGACCAACTACAAGTAGGGCAAGTCTAAATTCAGACGGTATGAAACGAAAAAGCTAAAAGTAAAACAGAATTGAAACGGTAACCAAATGACTACAAGCTAAAAGTAACAAAAGGATAGCTAAAGGAAAAAAATGTTTGCTAGATGCTAAAGGTAATGAAAGGCTAGCTAAAAGCCAAATGACAAAGCTAAAAGATGATTGTTGGAAGCTAAAAGCAGTGAAACGACCACTAAATGTAACAAAATAGTTAAAATTTAAACGTGTCAAAAGGCTAGCTAAAAGTAGACGGAAAAAAGCTAAAGTAACAACACACCAGCTAAAATGAGGCTGACTCGAACCTTAAAGTATATAAGGTAAAAGACAAAAGTAGTAAAGGGCCGGCATGAAGCTAAAATTGACAAAGGGATAGCTAAAAGAAACAAAAGCTAACGGTAGCTTAAGACAATGCTGGCAGATTTAAAAGAGAACAAAGTTTTTAGATTACAGAAATATTTGTAAACAATGTGGAGGGTGGTGGTCGGGGAATTGTTGGTCCGTGACTTTATCTGAATTAATTGTTTGTTTGTTGTTGCAGCGAATCATCAGCTCGCAGCCTTTAACCGAAGACGACGTCGAATGAGCGGACGGGTTCGAAGCAGAACTCTTTTCTTGTTCCTTTAGTGTTTTAAAACCTGGACTTTCCTGCAGTTTGTTCGAGTCGGTTAAAGTTGAAGAACTTCCTCTGCTCCATCAGATTTTTGTTTCCAGGGGAGAGTGGTGACGACGTATTATATTCCTGTTTTAATATCGTGTCAGATATCAGAAAACTGTGCTCTCCGACGACGTCCGTTCATCGTGAGTCAAACGTTTGTACGTTTCGCTCGCCCACTTTTTATGTAAAATCTGAGAATAAAAGATGAAAACACACGTGCGCGTCCTGACCGTGTTTGTTCCAGCAGATGGCAGCAGCCGAGCACGGAAAGACCTGGAACTTTTACCAGGAGACCTGCAGCATGACTTGCATGAGCTTTGTAGCTGGATGTGCTCAGTTCAGGTCTGCGACAGTAACGGGCCTTAACGGAACCATCTCACCTCACGTGCGTTCCTGTGGAACGTCTGCCGCCTGTTGGGGGTCACACCTTAAAATTGAGGTCATGTGCGCTCGTGTTCAGGATGATCCAGCTTCAGTCGTGCTGAATATAGTGACATATTTGTAGTTTTTTGTTTTCTCAGCTCTGGTGGCGTTAGCAGACGGAGTTGACCTCAAACAGTAATGACTTTAGAACAGGACCAGTGTGAGTCTTTGTCAGAACTCGCTGCTGAATCCTGATTTATTGGACTCTTTGGACCAGAAAGGAGCGTGTTGGAGTCGACCTGCTGGTTAGAAACATAAGAATCAACGTTGCCCAAAGAAACCGCCTCATCCTGAAGATATTAGAAATGATAAAAAGTTGTTTTTGGTGCTGCGCATATATGTAAGTAGGTCTGTCGCGATAAATCAATTGATCACGATAAATTAAAATTATCAACCTCGTTCATTTATCGTTTCTTTGCGTCTCTTTCTACTGAAGACAACGGATGTTCTTCACTGGCCCCTCCCTTTCTCTTTAAAATCCATTTTAACGATCCAAAATCACGTTTTTGGATCGTTAAAAGCAGCTAAGCTAGCAGGCCGACCTCGGAAAAAACTTACGTCTTGTCGAAGCTCCAAAATTCACGGTTGAAACCGGTGCCTTCGTGTAAAAAGTTGTTTGTCTCTGCAAAAAGAAGCTGAGAACTTGTTTACTGATTTTTTTTTAAATTAAAAGCTTTGTGTGAAAAATGTTATGCTAAAGAGCTCGAACCACACAGAGCGTCCGCCATTTTAAAAATGGAAAAAAAAGGAGACGGCCCATGTCGCCTCAAACGGCCTCTCCTATTTTTCGTAGATGCGATGCTCGCTCCCTCACTATCCATCCTTCAGTTCTGTCTTGTACTGCCATCCGGTGGTCGAAAAAAGGTACTACACTCAAAACAAATTTCAAACTATTATCGTTAATCGCAATAATTTCTGAGACAATTGATTGTCCATCACAATCTGTTATCGTGACAGGTCTATATGTGGTTCGAGTTTATCGGAACAGATCTAGAGTTCCTGCCTCTTCAAACGGCTCGGTCCACAAGGATTCGATGCAGGGGCCGCTTTTAAACCGATGAGGAAAACTTCAGCTCTGGTCCTGTAGAAAGTTCTGCAGCGTCCAGGGTTTAATATCAAACATACAGTAAGGACGCGTGTCGGTAGGAAAAACAGCGTTGTGTCATCGGCGTAAACAAAGATCTGGTGTGATCTGGTTTTGGGGATCAATCTTGGGTTCGGCTGCACCAAACTTCAGCTCAGTGATCAAAACAAAACTCTGCTTTAAAACCAACCAGGAAACTGAATTAGCCCGGGGGAACGTGATCTAAGCATTTCAAATATAAGATCAGACACGGCCAACACTGAACCTGCAACCACATGGGGGAGGTTTCTGAGACCAGCTGAAACATGGACTTGTGCGAGTCCACTGACCCATATTTCTTTAGAGTGAATGGTTGTATTGTGTGTGTGTGTGTGGG
>NC_056498.1:49176892-49196666 GCF_014905685.2 Nematolebias whitei
GTTAGATACGTTTTTCTTTTCTACTGAAGGAATGAAAAGTGAGCAGCAGCCCAGAAATGTCAAGTAAAGACTAAATGGTGGACACTGTTCCATTTTCCATGAACTCATGCTCTTTGAGTGGCTGCTACAGTAATTTGCCATTTTAGTGGAACTGGAGAAGCCTGGGGGGGGGGGGGGGGGGCCCCTCTGGACTCAACTGTCATCATGAACAACTTAACATACTGGTTTGGGCCCCCAGACCAGCAGGGGGCCTCCAAGACCACTTTAATCCATACATGTCAAATGTTTTAGGTTTGTGTTTTTAAATGCTCTTAACCCAGGGTTGCCAGGTAGGAGATGATAGCACAAACTTTTGTATGCGATAAATGAAGGTGGTAAGATTGGGTGTTGCAGTCCGATCACACGATGTCTACGTGAATTAAAAAAAAAAACGGTCGTACCAAAACTTGAATATTTGGGATTTTTTTAAAAACAACTTTTGTAACGTGTAGATCCTAAAACTATTGTATAAATAGCATAATCAGATATCTGGCAACACTTTTAGCCCCCGCTTTAGCTTTAACGCTCTCCACCACTTCATTTCCAAAATGGTACATCTCAGTTCTTGTTTCTTTTCAGAAGAGAGAAGAACTTCATCTTGTCTCGTTGGACCTGCCGTCTTCAAGTCCATCGTTCTGCCTCCGACCACGTTTGCGTCCGGGGATAACTTTACCGTCAACGACTGAATGTAAACAAACGACTTGTGATTGTTGGCAACAAAACACAACTCTGCTGCTAGCCTTTAGCCTAGCCATGCTAAGCTAATAGCTAGCTAAACAAGTGGCCGCATATACGTAAGATAATACAATCACGTAACGGAGCTGTTCGGCGAAGAGAACCAAAAAGTGTAGAGGTTTAATTGTTGCCATCGTTTAGTTCGTTTGTCGTTTTGGATTTATTAGCTTAAAACTTATTTTTCTTACTTTTGTCGCTTCCTCGTACTGAATGTTTTCACGACAGCTGATCACTATTTGACAGAACTTCAATAAAATGACCAGAATACCCCTTTAAAGTCGTTTTATGGAATACGTCCTCGGCTGGTGTTGGAGCCCGGCTGAAGAGGGACGATGTTAAAGTTGTTGGTGTTTTTGTGTTGTGGGGGGCTCTGAAAGCAGTTCTGCCCGGGGCCCCACGCAGCGTCGCACCGGCCCTGCACCGTGTGAAGAACTCCTGGATTGTGGGAGAGGTGGAGAAGATGAGTAAACCCCTGGAGCTCGAGCCTGCGGTGGATGTAGGAACCGGTTCGGACCTTGTACCGCTGGTCCGCCTCGTCCATAAACAAAGAGTCGCCTCTGGGCTTCGTCCTCTGCGGACCTGACGAACACCAGACTAGTTCTGCCTGGACTGAAGGTCCTTAAGACCCAGTAAAACAAGTTCTTTTAATGTATGTGGACCAGTCTGGACGTCATGACGCAGATAAATGTGTTTGGACCGAACCTTCATCAATGAGATTCTTTTATTAGAAACCATTCATGACTATGAGTCAGCTCTTTGGATCTGGTGAAGTTACAGAAAGTCCCTCTTGTCCTGCAGTAGGGGGCGCTGTTGCTCCAGGTCCTCAGAGACCCCCCCATCAGGAAGCTGAGAGCAGATCTGCTCCAGTTGACAGCAACAACAATGGTTGGAGGCCACGTGCTCAGGAGGAGCGGTTCCTAACGTTTCGCTCGCTCTTGATGAGAACTTGTTTTTATGAACTGCTCCAGAAATAGAACGCGTCTGACGGTGAACGGCTCGGGAACAGCAGCCGTTCTTCTCGGCGTGTTTGGTTCTGGTTGCACGGCCGTGTTGGGAGTTCTGTAATAAATCGGAGCTCCACAAACTCGTTACTTGAAATCCCGTCAACAAATTATCCACGACACGTGTGACCTTTTGTTGTTGTAGTCGGAGCCTGAACGTGGGCGGCTGAGTGCAGCCTGGGACCGGTGGAGGTGTCGGGTTCTGCGGCAGCAGCTGTGTTTGGGCCGTTAAGGCCACCAGAAATAACCCACTTGTGTCCGGTTGCTATGGCAGCTTCACGTAGCAGGCTCTGCCGCCAAGTTTTCTTTTCTATGAAGGGCGGAACGCGCCACGGAACGACCAGCCGAAGGCGACGCTCGCCTTCTACGTCTGGAGAGATGATCTGATTACCTGAACTCACCAAACTGTTGGTTTAAATGTTTTGCTGCTGCTCACCTGATCTTGACCTGAGCAATAAAATAAGTGTAAACGCTTCGGCTACTTAAAACCCATAACTATAAGCTAAATGTTTTGCTCAAAACGAGCGAACGTGGTTTTCGCCCACGCTCGTGTGTCGGCTCGCGAACTGTTTCATGAACCACCAGACGGGATTTTTAAAGAAATCATCGTACAACTGAGCCTACCCTCTTCAAGATGGCCGCCGCAGCTAATCCACCCTAGAACAGAGAACTCAGGTTATTTATAAAGTCACAACGACTCCGTGCACAGAAACATTCAGGGATACAAAGTAAGATAATCAGACACTGATTTGGTCTGGTAGTAGCTGAGCCTCGTACGGACAAAGTGCACGAGACCTTTGTTAAAAACACCATTTCTCTGTTAGCGAAATATCTCCTGTGCCGGTCAGATTTGTTGTGGACGGAGGACCAAAACATCAAAACTGTTCTGATTTCTCCTGAAATCAGTCGAGTAAACTGGGCCTTAAAGATTATAGAGCAGCAGCACAGCATATTTTTCCCCCCCCCCCCCCCCCCCCCCACACACACACACACACACGTCTCTTTCTGTGTCATTCAGTGAGCGGAGGGGAGAAGAAGAAAAATTTTCCAAAGCAGGTCCTAAAAATAAAGCAGAGCTGTACGTGCTCAGAGTATTAACTTTCACACAGATGACCCATTTTTCCATCTCAAAGGGTCTGAGGATGGGTGGAAAGAAGACGGGGGTGGGGGGGGGTGTCTGGAGATGGTGGTGTAGCCAATCACAAGAGTCCAAAGCGGGCTACAAATCCTGCAGGATTTCACTTCCTCTGTGGGGTAATGCCTTTCTGTCATCTGGTTTTTCCATTCCTCTGCTGCTCCCCCACAGTAATTTCACTCCTGCCGCCCTTCCTCCATGTTTTTTTTTTCCATCTGTGTGTTGTTTACATTCCCCGTGAGTGTGAACAGTCCCCCCAACCAACCTGACTGCTTCACTCTAATAATGTCCGCCCACAAAAAGGCCTCCAGCCAGTCTCGTCGTCACTGGATGGGACTGAAATCCAACACTTTTCCTCGGAGCAGCGAGCGTCGCCTGACCGAGTGAATTCCTGTTTTCATATTTTGGTCAGATAACGTCGTGCAGCGTCGTGAGGAAGCACAGAGCAGCCACAGAACAGCACGGTGTCATCAGCGTCATTATCTCTGCACGGCGCAAAACCCGAGAGGAGTGATTCGCAGTGGCGGTTCTAGAGGGTGGCACCGGGTGGCCGCTTACACCGGAAAACGAAATAGCTGCCACCTTATTTGTAGGCTGGTTAATTCCACAAAGATGAACGTCAAAAACATCTGAACTCACAGGTCGAACGCACTTAGGGTTGCCAGATATCCCTTAAAATAAGGAAATTGGTCCATAAGCAAAGCTAAAAATATGCATTTTGTTTCATTGCGCTGATAAACTCGTTTTATTCCTTATTTTTTTTATAAGCAAATCCATTTAAAGATGACAAAAAAAAAAAAAAAACAATCAGAGCTGAATAACTGTTTTTTTTCCTCCTGCGGGAAAACATGAACAGAAATAAACTTTGGTTAGCAACTGAAAAGTATGTTTTAGCTGCTTTTATTTGTTAAACTTGGCAACTTTTTTATTTAAATTTTTTAAAAAAGTCAAACTGGAAAAGTTAAATTTTTTGCAACAACAACAAATAAAATGCTGTAAATAAAACTAATCAAGAAGGAAGAAAAACATTAGCTAGAAGTTAAGAGCAGCAAAAGGCTAGCTCAAAGCTAAAAGGAAGAAAACAGCTAGAAGAGCAGAAAAAGCTAGCTCAAAGCTAAATACAACAAAGAGCTAAAGCTAGTTCAAAGCTAAATGCAAGAAAGAGCTAGAGCTAGCTCAAAGCTAAATACAACAAAGAGCTAGCTCAAAGCTAAATATGACAGAGCTAAAGCTAGCTCAAAGCTAAATGCAACAAAGAGCTAAAGCTAGTTCAAAGCTAAATACAACAAAGAGCTAAAGCTAGTTCAAAGCTAAATACAACAAAAAGCTAAAGAGCTAGCTCAAAGCTAAATGCAACAAAGAGCTAAAGCTAGTTCAAAGCTAAATGCAAGAAAGAGCTAGAGCTAGCTCAAAGCTAAATGCAACAAAGAGCTAGCTCAAAGCTAAATATGACAGAGCTAAAGCTAGTTCAAAGCTAAATGCAACAAAGAGCTAAAGCTAGTTCAAAGCTAAATACAACAAAGAGCTAAAGCTAGTTCAAAGCTAAATGCAACAAAGAGCTAGCTCAAAGCTAAATATGACAAAGAGCTAAAGCTAGTTCAAAGCTAAATACAACAAAGAGCTAAAGCTAGTTCAAAGCTAAATGCAAGAAAGAGCTAGAGGTAGCTCAAAGCTAAATACAACAAAGAGCTAGCTCAAAGCTAAATACAAGAAAGAGCTAGCTCAAAGCTAAATATGACAAAGAGCTAAAGCTAGCTCAAAGCTAAATGAAACAAAGAGCTAAAGCTAGTTCAAAGCTAAATGCAACAAAAAGCTAGAGCTAGTTCAAAGTTAAATGCAACAAAGAGCTAAAGCTAGTTCAAAGCTAAATGCAACAAAGAGCTAAAGCTAGTTCAAAGCTAAATACAACAAAGAGCTAAAGCTAGTTCAAAGCTAAACGCAAGAAAGAGCTAGAGGTAGCTCAAAGCTAAATACAACAAAGAGCTAGCTCAAAGCTAAATACAAGAAAGAGCTAGCTCAAAGCTAAATATGACAAAGAGCTAAAGCTAGCTCAAAGCTAAATGAAACAAAGAGCTAAAGCTAGTTCAAAGCTAAATGCAACAAAAAGCTAGAGCTAGTTCAAAGTTAAATGCAACAAAGAGCTAAAGCTAGCTCAAAGCTAAATGCAACAAATACCTAAAGCTAGCTCAAAGCTAAATGTAAAAACGAGCTAAAGCACCCACACCTGCCTCCACCCTCATTCGCCCCACTCTGGGCCCATGAGCAAGGCCCTTAACCACCATCTGCTCCTAAACAGGTCTCTCTTGAAAATGAGTTCTTGTGGCTCAATGAGACTACCTGGATAAATAAAGCGTAAATGAATAATAAAAAAAAAAAAACTAAATGCAACAAATAGCTAGCTCAAAGCTAAATGAACAAAGAGCTAAAACTAGCTCAATGCTAAATGAACAAAGAGCTAAAACTTGCTCAAAGCTAAAATGAACAAAAACGTAGTTAACGCTCAAAGCAACAGATGGTTAGCTCAACACTAAAAACATCAAAAGGCCATCCAGTTTTAAAATGGTTAAAGATTAAATTCAGTAATGTGCGTTTGTGTCAATACAAAAGTGTGTGTGTGTGTGTGTGTGTGTGAGTGAGTGAGTGTGTGTGAGTGAGATATCTGCCTGCCTGTCTCACCATCAGCACTGCGGAGGCTTTGAACATCACAAGGGGAGTGAGACAGGCTTGTTTTTGCACTGTAGGTTTCCTGCATTGACTTGCAGTAAATCCCTGCCCTCAGGAGGCGCGTCAGAGAGGATTAGGTGGGGGGGCGGAAGGGGGGGGGGGGGGGGGGGGTGGGCTCCGGTGGGGGGCGGGAGGGGGGGGGGGGGGGGGGGGCTCGCAGAGTTTCCCCTGTTGTCGCAGCCCTGCCCTGCCTTGTGTTTTTATTCTGCAAAGTGAAGAGTGAGCAGGTGGGGTGGAGGTGGGGGGGTGTCAGCTTGTGTGTAAGAGGGTGAGGATGAGTGGGGGAGGGGGATGATACAGTGGTGTTATTTCCCTTTGCCCTGATTCTTTGGTGCTGAGCTGCAGGGAGGGGTGACGTGTAAATAATGTATTTGGAGCGACAGGGAGGAGGGGGATGGAGCTTAAAGGGAGAGGGTCTGAGCGGCCATGCTGCTGCACAGGAAGCGGGGGTGGGGGGGGGGGGGACAGTACATAACACTGGTGTGGTGCTCAGAGAAGCATGGGGCCTCCTCAGGAATGTGGCAAGCACCGTTTCCTCAGTTTTGCTACAACAATAGAGGCGACTGCTGCAAGCTGTAAATATCCAGACTTTTTAATAGTTAGGACTTTACTAAGGTTACATTCATACATACCAAGGCTTTAGTAATGGTTATTAAGGCTTTATCAATATATTAATAATTATTATGGCTTTATTAGTTACTAAGACTTTATTAAGGCTACATTTATTTGTGTGTGTATATATATATATATATATATATATATATATATAAGGCTTTAGTAAAAGTTATTAAGGCTTTATTAATGTTGATTAAGGCTTTAGAATAGCTTAATTGAATGATCCCTGGAAATAATTTTCAGTGCAGCTGCTGCCTGAAACTCAAAAATGTAAGTTTGTGATTTAATATTTGTTTGTTTTGCTGCAAGAGGAAATCAGAGTAAAACCCACTCCTGCTCAGGAAACAAACAGAAAGACTCCTGGTAGGAAGTGAACCTGCAACCTTTTTACTGTGAGACAACAGCACTAACCACTGCCCTATCTTTCCTCATGGTGCGTTTAATTAGCCTGTATCAGTTTTTGTATGGTGTTTTGCTACTGTTGCTTTTAGCATTCTTCTGCTACTTCTACATGCTAGCGTTTGGCTACTTTAAGTAGCATTTTGGTACTTTTACATTTTAGCTAGCATTTTGCTGCCATCTTTTACTTTAGCTAGGATTTTGTTACTATTTATACATTTTAGCTATAATATTTATTTTGTTACTTTCACTATTAACTAGTATTTTACTGCTACTTTTTCATTTTAGCTAGCACTTTGCTACTATTTTTACCCTTGCGCTAGCATTTTGCTGCATTTTTACAGTTTAGCTAGCATTTTACTTTTACCACTTTCACTTTTTAGCTAAAGTTTTGCTTCAAGCAAACGTTTGGGTACTTGTAGTTTTTGGCAATTGCAAGCATTTGGCAATTTAGGTAACATTTAGTTTCCCTTAGTGCTTTGCTATGTGTAGCTAGTGTTTTGTTTCTTTTAGCTCCGTTTCAGCTTCTTTAGAGGCTTTCCTCCAACCCATTCAGCTCTCAGAGTTCACGCTGCGTTTAGCAGAAGTTATTTTTGTGCTCTTTCATCACCGAGCCTCGACTGGAAAGTGATGAAACCGTTGACTCACTCCGTCGCCTCTTCATCTTCTCACTCTCCTGTCTTTTCCTGTCACATGATCTGCTGGTTTTTATGGCAACAATGACATGAATCCAAACTTTGAAGGATGGTAAAGCCCCAAAAGGAGCCGACTGATAGAATAAAAATCCCTCCTGCTCCAGTTTTAACACGGTGCGTCCTCGGTGTAACTCGTGTACTCGCTCTCTGAGCTCGCAGAGCTCTGCAGCCGTTTCACCTGCTGCAGCTCGGCTGCTAACTCACCCACTCGTTCAGCCGAGCTCTACAAAGTGTTTTTGACGCCTTGCATCTTGTGTAACCGCAGCGTTTGAAGGCTTTGAGCTCCGTGTCGTATCAACCACCCACGCAAAAACAGCTAAATGTGACGATGAGGCGAGCTCATAGAGGCCAGCTCAGGTGCCTCGCTCGGTTCTTTGTTGTTGCACGCAGAACTGATTTGCATATTTGGTGTTTAGGCAACCGTCTTCATCTGTGTGTGGACGTGCGCTGACAGATGATGCAAGAGGAGCTCCAGAACTTTAAGCTTCGGGTCACGATCTGGTTCAGACTTTCAGTCCGTAGTTTTCTTCGTTTGCAGGAAAGGTGGGCCGTCGTCGTGCCTCACGAACCACCGGACTGGTTTTATTGAAACTCTCAAACAGTCCGTTCAACATACATTTACAAGTGATTGACTTGATTCAAGATGGTCGCCACAACTAATCAACCTTAACAAGCTCAAACTACGACATTTGTTGCAGATACTGAGCCAAAATCTAACTGTAGCAGCTGAGGCACATCCTGATCGCTAACAGATTGTCAAGATCCTCTACTGGTCCACTGGTCTGGTTGCGGAGGCAACAGGTCCAGGAGAGAAATCCAGACCTCTCTCTCCCAGGAGACACTCTCCAGCTCCTCCTGGGGGATCCCAAGTTGTTCCCAGGCCAGAGAAGATATACAACCCCTCCAGCGAGTCCTGGGTCTGGGGTCTTTTCCCACCTCAACTGGCCCCTTTCGATCCAGAGGAGCAGCAGCTACCCCCGATGATGGAGCTCCTCACTCTGTCTCTAATGGACTGTACTTATATAGCGCCTTTCTGTCTCATCAAGACACTCAAAGCTCTTTACATTACAATCTGTGCCCTCATTTACCCATTCACACAGCACTCTACTAGATCTATACAAAGCTAATTGAACAAATCATTCTAATGAGACTAATCAGTGTTCTAAGGCAATGGTTCCCAACTCTAGTCCTTGAGGAACACCATGCTGCATGTTTTAGTTGTTTCCCTGCTTTGACTCATCTGATTTAAATCAATGGGTGATTGACAGGCTTCTGCAGAATGTGGAAGTAATTAAATCACTGAATCAGGTGTGTTGGAGCAAGAAAACAACAAATGTGCAGGATGGTGTTCCTCAAGGACCACGGTTGGGAACCACTGCTCTAAGGCTAAACCCGAATACCCTAGCTCATATCTGCCGCTTATATCCGGGATCTCGCTTTTTCGGTCATGATCCAACCCTCGTGAGGTGAGGGTTGGACCATGGTCAGGAAATCAAGAGCTTTGCCTTTAGACTCAAATCTTCATCACGACTGACCGAAGCAACGTCCTCATTACTGAGGTTTTATTTTAGACTTTGTCATGCAAGGTGGAAGGTGGCATACATTTCTTTAAGGACTTCTAAACCAGAAGCTGTTTAAAAGAAGTCTGGTCAGTTTTGGGACCCACTTGTCGTAGAGAAACACCAGTTTGAGTCTTCAGGGGGAGCTGCCTCATGAAACGAGTCCTCATCATCGTAAAGTCCCGACTTATTTGTCATCTGGGGCTTTGGATTAGTCACATCCGATCTGCTTTCCTCTGCAAACTGGAAAGGGAGATTACAGGCTCGTCGTCAGCGAGATCATAGAGTCAGGCTTTGACTCTCAAATGAAAGTGCACAAGGGGATGATGCATCTGATAAGGAGAAGAAGAAAAAAACGAAAAAGTTCTCACGGTGCTTTTTGCACCCATGTGAAAATATGATTTATTTCTGCCCCAGGCTCGTTTCTAATGTGGGTCAGCCTCGCAGTTGTTCATTGAAAGTAAGCTGCAGAGGCGTACGTCTCTTTAAATCTTAGACGTCGCACGCTTTTCACATCTTACCAGCTGTGATTCTGTCCCGTCTGATCAGCTGACGGCTGTTTTTAAACTCACTTCTTTTTATATTTTACTGAACTTTGTGAAAGTTACTGATGACGTTCTTCTGGCCTCGGTCCGCAGACCTCTATCAGTTTTTGTCCTGATGGATCTCAGAAACGTGATTTTAGAAAAACAGGAGCTGCTCTAAACCCATAAAAACTGGTTTTAGCCACCATCTTGCTACTTATAGCTAGTGCTCCTCAACGTTTAGCAAGCTTTTTATTATTATTTATATTTAGCACTTTGTTACTTATGTGAGTTTTTCACTGCATTTAGTTAAATGCGGTGGAAAAACGTGTGTGTAGCATTTTGCTAGTTTTAGCTAGCATAGCGTTTGTAGCTAAGGTTTTGTTGCTCTTAGTTTTTTCCACTCTTGGCTCACTTGTAGCTAGTATTTTGCTACATTTAGCTAGACTTTCACTAAATTTAGCTTTCAGCTTGCCTTTGAGCTAGCTTTTTTGTTAGCTTTCAGTTTAACTTTTAACATTCTAGCTTGTTTGAACTAGCGCTGTGCTACTTAAGGTTTTGCTATTTCCAGTTAGCATTTTGCCACTGTACTCGCTCGCTTGTAGTCAGTGTTTTGCTATTTTTAGCTAGCCTTTAACAACATTTAGCTTTTGTCTTGCATTTTTTTTTAGATTTTAAGCTTTTTAGTTATTTGTAGTGAGCATTTTACTACTTTAGCTTGGGTTTTGCGATTTCTAGTTAGCTTTTTGCATCTTTTAGCTCATTTTTCACAAGGGTTTTGCTACTTTTAGCTTGTTACAGTTTGTTAGTGTTTTGCTACTTTTTGATAACCTTTTCCATTTAGCTTTCAATTTGCCTTTTAGCTTTTGAACTAGTTTTAGCTAGCATTTAGCTTCTTATCCAGTGTTTGTTACTTCTAGTTAGCATTTTTCTTTTTTAATCTCATGTTATGCTACTTTCAGGTAGCTACATTTTGCTAGCAACCTGCTACATTTTGCTCCTTAAGTTCAGTTTTACCACTTTAGTCTCGCCTTTAGCTAGCATTTAGCTACTTCTACCTCTTTAATTTAGTGTTTTGCTACTATATATTATTACTTTTAGACTTTAGCTAGTGTTTTACTCCGTGTTTCTCCTACCATTATACAAGCAGGGTGCCCTGCCCCGTCAACAACTGCCAGCACTGACGTAACGCTAAGCTAGCGGAGCGCAATACAGACATGCTAGCTAAAAAGCTATGAATGTAGCGCTCCGGGTTCATCACGTTGAGCCGTGCGTGCCCTGACAAGGAAAGTAAACACTGTTGCTACTTTTCCATTTCAACTTCTTCTGCACGTTTCAGCAGCTTTGTTTCAGCTCGCAACATTTACACTGGATTGTTTATTTTTTGAGAAATCTCTACTCGGGTTTGGATCTGGATCTGAAAAGGAGTTTTGATTTGAGCTGTTTTTTTATTTTTTAAGGTGCCCTGACGTGACTTGGTGCTACGTGAATACACGTGATTGAACTGACTTTATCTTGTCGGAGGCACTTCTCTTCATAATGATGTAGGGACTCGGCGAGTCTGCCAGACGCAGAAGGTCTTTATTGTGTGTTTTCACACGGAAAGCCCACATTGCTGGACTTGCTGATGATTAATGAATTAATTACCGGATGCAGCACAGGATCTCTAGGTGGCAACACTGACAGCTCTTCAAATTTAAAAGAACGCAGCGATGGCAGAGACTCGTCGCGTCGGCTGCCGAGCTGATGCTCGCTCCTGTAATTACCAATGCACGAAGCAGCAACTCCACTGCGAGGTTCTTCCACGCTGAGCCGTTTAAGGTCAACAGCAAGGGGCTGGTGGAAAGTGGCTGCAGATGAGTGCTCTTTGTCTGATACGGGCCAACGCCGGCTCAGATTGAGTTAATCCTGCGGTGGGAAACGTTGCACAGGCTTTTAATCCAGATGACGGTCAGAACTGTTTCATGACGGCTCGCTGGCAAGCTTGAAAAAAGCTCACCCCGTCTCCCTTCACAACCCCCTCGGCTTCGTTCTTCCAGAGGGATGGCTTGTTGACATCCATTAGGAGGTTTCCCAGCATTCAGCAGGGCATGGAAAAAGGGAGGGGGTTGGGGGGTAATGATGTAATTCCCTCAGAGATGACATTAAAATGTCAAAGTGCTGCAGCTGACATCATCCATTTAGCGCACATTTTCCTATAATATACATTTGTCTTCCCCGTTTCCTCGGGAACTGGAGCTCCCCTCCCGCCCCGGTGCCTGCAGGCTCTGCTGAGGTGTGCAGCCAGACAGTGGACGGGAATCAAAGCGTGTCTTCCCCTGCAGCTACAAATGCCCTGCTCTGGGAAAAGGTGTTTTCAACAGGCTGCGGGTGTCACGTTACATTTAGCCCTCCCTTCATTGGGCTTCATCTGATGCTAATTTATCTTGTCTACACAAGAAAGACACACACGCTCCAGAGCGCTCCTCGTGCGTTTCCCCTTCCTGTATTTTTGAGTTGCGACCTGCAGAGTCACGTGAGACAAAGAGATCGTCTTTATCGCCCGCAGTCAAAGGTTTTAGCCTCGTCTTTTGCCAGTATCGACAAGTATCTTTGTCTGCACCGTAAAATATTTAATGAACTGGAGGTTGGATTTTAATTATCGTATTTTCCGCCATACATGTCGCATCAGTCCAAATATGTCTAATAAAGTGGAAAAAAACATAAATACGTTGCTTCGCCGTATAAGTCGCATCTATTATGCGTCACCGTTGACAACCCGGAAATGTGGACGGGCGTTGTGCCAAAAATCGAATGGCTGCCAAATGGCGGCCGCGGGAGCGTGCACGGGACTTTTAACAGGAATTTACCAAGATTAACACTTAAAAACAATTATTTGTTTGCTCGACTTTATAGCAAAGGCGTGTCTCAGTTGAACTTTTATTTAATGAATGCACTTCCGTGGTCAAATTAGCTGCATTTCGTTGGGGCGGCGCAGCAAAATGAAGCTGACTTGACGGTTGTTCCAGATGCGCTGGAAGAAGGTGGCAGCCTATGGCAAGCCGATTGTGTCATTAATAACTACTTTTACCTATTACATGACACAACGGCATGCCATACTACTCCAGTGCCATCTAGTGGCTGAAAATGGTAATGTTCAATATTTTTAATGTCTGAATGAATGAAAATGGTCATATCTCAGCCACAAATTGATTTATAAATATGGGGAAAATCCCCAAATAAGTCGCTTTGATGTATAAGTCGCAGGGCATGCAAATTATGCAAAAAACTGTGACTTATAGGCCCCAAAATACGGTAAACTTCTACAAAGTAGTCAGTGGATTTACGTTTATGACCAACTGACATTCAGCCAATTCAAGATGGCCACGGCAGCTAACGGGTCTTAGACAAAAGTGGTTATAAAACTGGTTCATATGGAGAATGGAGAAGCACTCTCACCTGTCAAGCTACACTTACTCCAGGGTAAGAGAAGAAATCTGCGCTCTCTTGCAGCTACGAGACGTTCTTTTCCGCATTAATATTTTATACTCGATAAGAAATTGCAGCGCAGAACTCCTACGAAGCTCCACCCCTCTTCCCACAGCACCCGAACAGATTTCCTCCCGCCTGCGTTTCCACTTTTACGGCACTGCACTTCCCTCACTGCTACCAGACACTTCAGTTTCCCAGACAGAGACAGCAAACGGCGTTCGGCAGTTGAGTATTTGTCTCAAAGAAACTGCCACTACGATAACGAACGAACGTTGGGAACACGTTCCTACGCTGCCCTGCCTCAA
Source organism: Nematolebias whitei (assembly GCF_014905685.2). Taxonomy (NCBI): domain Eukaryota; kingdom Metazoa; phylum Chordata; class Actinopteri; order Cyprinodontiformes; family Rivulidae; genus Nematolebias; species Nematolebias whitei. Next base: position 49,190,095 of record NC_056498.1, read on the forward strand.
CCTCCTCTTTTTCCTACATACACAACAACTGTTCTATCTCTTTCCATAACGTTTTCTCCATTAAACTATCTTTATAGGTTTTGCTGGAGCCGTTGTAGAGATGGTCGCATTTTCCGATAGCCTCGGCTAGCTTCTTCTCAGCAGAGCGGTTGAAGCAAAATTAGATCATTGCAATTAGCTTTCCTGCATAAAAACACCCACACAAAAGTTCTGACCAATCATAACAGTCCCCCCCTCGAGAGAAAATGCTCTGCTTGGACTTTTTGTCGAGAACGAGCCCTCGGAGCTCCTAGCGGAAGAAAATGACGTAACTTTCGTCACGCAACTGATTTGTTCACTTCTCAGGAAGTATAGATCCAGCTTTACTTACTCAAAATTACAGATAAAGAGGTAAAATACATGTGGCAGTATTTGAGAGTCATCCTCAACGCATTGTCTGAACACTAACGCATCTTGGACGTGGTATTGGTGAAGAGCTGTGGGGGCCATCTTGAATTAAAACGCTGCCATAAAAAAGCTTTGGGCGACGCACAGTCCTGCAAGGAATGCTAGACATTTAGTATGAAACTGTATGTCACACCTGCTTAAAGCTTCACATTAGTCAACAAAAAAGGTCTTTATTTTCCAGAAAAAATATGAAAATATGAAATATATTCCTAGGAGGGAAGCTCGACTTCTTCATTCTGCAGCGCGAGTGGGCAGGCGTAGATGTTTAATGGATGCTGGAAGGCAGAGTGAGTAGACGTGAACTGAAAGCAAAGGAGGGGGATGGAGGGCTGCGCCTCTCACTCAATAATGAATCAATTGATCCCACTGCAGACGATGGATCAGGTTGTCATGACGACAAATGCGGTGCTAAGCGGAGCGTGGAGGAGGCGGTTCGTTTCCTGGAAGCGTACAGTGAAGGCAACGAGTCGATCCGGGCTTCAGATGCACGGTGATGCAAGTGGAGAATAATAAATAAATATGTAAATAAATTCAGCATTCACCGATGCCTCAAACCACATTTCATCCCCCACCCACCCCCCTCGTTTTACCAGGAATGCAGATGTAAATACGTTGCAGGTGCTTTGGATCAAAACCGGCAATCATTCCTGCTTTGATTCATCCGAGCGCGCCTCCTTTGATGGATGCTTTTGGCACCGAGCCAAATGCACATGTGGCCCTTTTTATTGTGCTGCTTTCTGGGAAGGAAAAAAAAAAGCCATCGTGTTTACCTTGCCTGCATGTGTGCGTTCTGTTCCCATGGCAACGCGGCTGATGCTGGGTCCAGCTGGGACCACGTTGCCAAGTAACAGCTGAGTTATGAGAGGAGAGGAGCGCAGGCGTCAGGAGGAGGAGGAGGAGGGATACGAGGACTTCTACAAAGACGGCAGCCGGCAACAAAGACTGGAAAAAATATCTCTGAGGGTTATGAGAAGAAAAAAAAAAAAGAGACTTATTCAGGTTAGAGCCCCAGAAATGGTTTTTATCTCACCGAGTCCTCCTGCCAGGAAATATTCATCTCAAAGCCGTTCAGGTCTCTGGAAAACAGACAAGTAGTCGCGCGGTTCTGAAGCTTCGGTTGTTGAGTCGGCACCGTTTCAGAGTTCATCCACTCACAAGACAGAATATAATCTGTAGTCTGTTAAAGATTAGAATTACAGTCAGACAAATCAAAATGATGCAGGTGTGGAAAATCTAAGTCCACTTCCTGATCCTGCAGCTTTCAGAACCTCGGGAACTCTCGGTGGTTCTCTGTATCAGTCTCTCACACGGTTGTGGAGGAATTTGGGCTCACTCCTTTTCTCAGTGTTGCTTTAGTTGATGGAGAGTTCTGCTCAGCTCTCTGAAGGTCCCATCACAGCATTTCAGTCTGTTTGAAGGTCTAGACTCTGTCTGGACCATTGCAGCACCTTAATTCCCTTTGTTTTGACCCGTCTGTTGAAGACTAGCTGCTCCTACAGTCTGTTGTGGTCCAGAGGGAGCTGAGCTGCAAGGTGAAGACCTTGTCTACGTTCATACCCTCACCTACGGTCAAGAACTCTGGATAAAGACTGAAAGAACGAGATCATACACAGGCAGTCCAAATTAGTTTTATCTGCAGGGCAGCTGGACTCCCTTAGAGATGAGGTGAGAAGTTCAGTTGTCCAGGAGATGCTGCTCCTTCACCTCTGGAGGAGCCAGTTGAGGAGGTTCAGACATCTGGTAAAGATGGACCCTGGATGCCTACCTAGGGAGGTGCTCTAGGCTTGTCCAAGTGGGAGGAGACCCTGAAGAAGATCCAGGACACGCTGGAGAGACTCTGTCTCTCTGCTGGCCTGGGAACTCCTTGGAGTCCTTCCAGAAGAGCTGGAGGAGGAGGCTGTGGAGAGAGATGGATGGATGGGATAAATGGATGGATGGGATAGATGGATGGATGGGATAGATGGATGGATAGATGAGATAGTTGGATGGATGGATGGGATAGATGGATGGAAGGAAGGGATGGATGGATGGTTGGATGGATGGGACAGATGGATGGATGGTTGATGGATGGATAGATGGATGGATGGATAGATTATATGTGTCAAACTCAAGGCACGGGGGCCAAATATGGTCCTCGTTGACATCTTATCTGGCCCCCAAGATGATATTTGAAACGTAAAATACTTTTATCTCTTGAATTTTTTCATTAATCTTTGATTATGATGTTGAAAGCACAACAGAGAACATCAAATGAGACCAGTCATACTCTTGTTGAGGAACCTGTGACCAAGAGAAGATGTCGGGTATCTGATTTGAGTTATGTAGTTTCTGAAATCGGCCCTTAGTTTGAAAAAGTTTGTACTTTTGGCCCCCTTTTGTAAGTGGGTTTGACACCCCTGGAATAGATGGATGGATGGATGGATGGATGGGATAGAGGATGGATGATGGGATAGATGGATGGTAACAAGAAATAACTAGAAATCACTTGTCCAAGGTTTGGATAATCTAAATGTTTTTAAAGTTTCTCATTGCAAACTTTAAAATCAAACAAATATCCATCGTTGCAGTCTTGAAACTGTTTACTCCGGTAGTTTTCCGGTTATACGTGTATTGCTCACAAACTGCTTTTTCCGCAGGCTTCATCACTGTTGACCCATTTATTAGTCACTTCGCCTGTTTCCGTTAGTAAACAAACACACGTGGTGGTCGGCATCGCTCACAACATTTGTTTTTAATTTAAGACAATAACCATGAAAACACGTTTTACTTCTTTAATTCTTTTCTTTTTGGGACCGACCACCTTTAGTGTCGCCGCTCTCCTCGCAGAGTCAGCCTCCGTCTGAAGACACAGATTTGTGCAGCTCAGGCTTTCCGTGTGGGGAAGCAGAAACAGCAGAGCCAACATGGCGGCGGGCTTTATATAACGCAGCTCGCCTGCCGTGATCGTGCACGGCGCTGCGCTCGTGTAAACAGCCGCGGCGCCTCTGGAGACCAAGCTATGTGTCTTGATGCAGCAGTTATGGGCACATGCCCTACTTTCATAAATCAGAGCTGTAAAAAAAGGAAACGGCGTGATGGAAAAAGGAGGGGGGGGGGTGAGCAGATGGGGGGGGGGGACAAGGCTCATATTGATGTTCCAAACACAGCTGCAAGCGTCAGCTGACTAGCTGGCCTGAAAGCGGGCCGAGCTCTTTATCAGCTCACACTGCAACCTTTCTCTCTCTGTTGGAAAAGATCCCTTCCTACCCCCAAACCCGTGAACCTACAGCCCCCCCTCCCCCCATAACTGACCCCTCGCCACATACTGTCCACGAGCCCGTCTGTCCTCGCTGACATCTGACTTCTGCTCAGAGGGAGGTGGGGGTTGAATCTGCAGGCCTTCAGAAACACTGGCTCTCTTTTCGGCTCATCAGCACTTTCGTTTGTCTCTCACGGCTCGGCTTTCAGGCCTCGCCCCGCGCTCTTACACAACCCCACCATGAAGTCACCGTTACTCCTCACGTCCACACGCGGCGGCGGCGGCGGCGGATGAAGGGCCTCGGTTTTTGTGCAAACGCTCGTCTGTTCATCGGGACTGTGAGTCCTCGTGACAGGTTTCTGCAAAAGGTTGGAAGTCCTCGTCAAAAACTACGAAACCAAACATGAAAAAAATGTTTTCCCGAGTTATGATTGGTTTTGTTTAAAAACTCCTGTAGTTTTCCAGATATCCATTTCTGAAATGCTGGTCTGCGCTCGGTGTAAACAAATCCCTTTCATCCACTTCGCTCAACAAATCTTAGCATGAACACATGCATCAACATTGACTTGTGACCAGAACGGCTCCTCCGTTAGCATTAACGCTAACTTCCTGAATGGCTACACAAATTTTGACAATTAGCATTTTCTTGCTAGTCTGGATGGGGGTCAAAGGTCACAGCTTTAAATCAATAAAATCATGTGAGGTCTCGCGGTAGTGGACGTGGCAGTGAGCTAAACCAGCAGAGATGGGGTGGATTTATTGCACTCATTGTACTTTGATGTGTACAAGTACACAACCAATACCTGGTACTGGTACTCTTCCATCCTTACCATCTGCGCCTGCTCCGTGGGTAAACAACCGCACGTGGTAGTTATAGCATGCAGCCTCACATTTGTAGTTTAAGCACACATTTCCATCGATATGAGGAAAAAAAACTGCGAACAAGGTGTATTATTTATCGAATGAGTGTTTTAGTCTGTTCCCGACTTTGCGTTGAGTACCGGTACCTTCCAGCTGCCAGTTCGAGTTTGGACACATTTGTCGAGGCGTCATGCGAGACGGTTGACGTTAGCAGCGGTTCAGGGGGAGTTCGAAGCGGCAGCTGTTGGGAGTCGCTCCCCGAGGGACGGTCATCCGCAGAGTTGACTGTCAATCACAGGTCTGCGGGCCTCGTGGGCCTTTTCTCAGAAACACGCCTCCCCTTGATGACGCTCCTCGAGTGTTACTGGATAGTGTTTCTATGGGAGCTGTCCGCCCACGCACACACAGCAGAGCCTCCCCCCACCCTCCTCCCAACTGTTTGCAGGAAAACACTCATCCTTCTCTGGAGACGTCGCTCGCGGCGGCTCACGCACTCATAAATCCAGCTCTTTTCTGGGAAACGAAGGGCTTGGAAGATGCATACGTATACACACGCACTGGGTAAAGGGGGATGGGAGGGCGCACGACACAACTTGCCAAGTAAATCCTTATGACATTGAAGAGGTTGGATCGGACGCCTGCCGTCTGTGGGAGGCAAATAAGGAGCATATTCTGTACTTCCCCTCCCGGTTACTGTGTGAGAATCCGAGGCACTGCGGTCTCCAGGCAGACCTCGGTTAGAACCAAAACATCACAGGAATGAGACGTGTTTGGCAGTGGAGGACAAAGAGGGACGGCTGGACGGAGGGGAGGGAACAAACAGGAGGAGGAAGAAAAGAAGCGTTTGTTGGCAGCCATCGCTGGCTTCAAATGTCCGTCGGTTCCCGAGCAGACAACAGAACGCAGCTGTTCAGCAGCTTTGAACTGCAGCTGTTTGTTGCGTTGTTTTTGTGTGCGTTTACATGAGATCGCACAAACGCAACACAAACGTTATCGCCCATGGAGCGATAATGTTTTCTGTTCGTTTGTCTGCAAAACATCCCTTCAACCATCGGAAATAATTTAATGAAACATGCAGTAAATAAGGGTTAGAATGACACGTTTGAAGTCAGTCCAATTAAAGATGGCCGTCACGGTCAACATTCTGCCAGTTGTACAGATAACAATATAAAAGTGGTTGTGGATGAGCATCGTCCACAACACGTACTCTGAGCACAAAACAATTAGCTTCATCATCGCTTAAAACCTTGATTTTAACCGTTGGAGCTAATCCTGTTTGTCTGTTAGCAAAATATCCCATACACCAGTGGATGGTTTTCAAAGAAACTCACAGGAAGTAATCGTTGGGTGAATACCTACAACCACTTAACGTTGGGAGTGAACTCAATTCAATATGGCCGCCACAGTTTACAAGTAAAATGTAAATTTTGAGGATTATTTTTTCATTCAACCTTGATTTATACCGGTTAGTTCCCATTGAGCCTCGAGGACTCATTTACAGGAGAGACCTGTTAAGGATACTGAGCTATAATTGGGTATGCTCGTAGCTGAGAGGCGTTCACAACATCACACTCTAACAACAGTCTAAGTCTAAAGCTCCAGAATGAAGGGCCAGAGATTTAGCATTTTTCATTTAGCTTGTAGCTCTCGTTTAGCTGCATTTAGCTTGTAGCTCTCATTTTGTTTCATTTAGCTGGTAGCTTTTGTTTTGCTGCATTTAGCTTGTAGCTCTCTTTGCTGTGTTTAGCTTGTAGCTCTTATTTTGTTTCATTTATCTTGTAGCTCTCTTTGCTGTGTTTAGCTTGTAGCTCTCTTTGCTGTGTTTAGTTTGTAGCTCTTGTTTTGTTTCATTTAGCTTGTAGCTCTCATTTAGCCGCATTTAGCTTGTAGCTCTCTTTGCTGTGTTTAGCTTGTAGCTCTTATTTTGTTTCATTTAGCTTGTAGCTCTCATTTAGCCGCATTTAGCTTGTAGCTCTCTTTGCTGTGTTTAGTTTGTAGCTCTTGTTTTGGTGCATTTAGCTTGTAG
>NC_056498.1:49197066-49198954 GCF_014905685.2 Nematolebias whitei
CTCATTTTGTTGTGTTTAGCTTGGAGCTCTCGTTTTGCTACTGTTAGCAAGCAGAAAGCTTTGTACAGCTTGTCTGCGTTTTGCTACTTTTAGTTTTTAGTTAGCTTTTTGCTTCTTTTAGCTAGACTTTTTGCTATTTCTAGTGTTTGTGATGCTGCATAAATAAAGGCTGAGGACCGCTCGGCCTTTATTATTATTTATTTTTACACGTGATTGCAGGTGTTGTTGGAACGAAGAAGCCGAGCGTGATCGTTGTGCCTATTAAAAGGGCAGGTCGAGGTCACTGAGTGTTGCAGAGACACACGAGTAGGTGGCAAGTCCTGATTTAGAAACCCTCGAGCGAGAGGCAGAGACGAGGAGCGGTGGTGAAGTGGCAGCAGCGCTCGGTCTGGAGTGGGCTGTAATGGTTTCAGGTTGGGGGGGTCGCAGGGAGGGAGAGGAGGATGAAGGACACGACTGCAAAGGACATCTCATTTGGGGGGGGAAATAGTAAATTGAGGCTTGAGAGAGGAATCTGAAAAAGAAACTCAGTTCCGTCTTTTCGTGACTAAAAATGGCCGCAGTGTCCGTCACGCCGACACATTCCTTCGAGTGGTTTTATTATCGGTTTGGGCTCCTCAGAGAACGTCTCGCCTCTGCTGCTTCCTTTGATCGTCCTGCAGACAACGTGCCATTAGCCTTCGGCTCGATGACTTAAAGGGGAGACTCATTAGAATATCACAAAGCGCAGGCGTGACTCCACAAATCGCATTAAGTCCTCCTCAGCGCTTTCAATTATTTATATCATGTAAGAGCAGATGATTGAGTCACACATGTCGGCATCCAGCCTCAGGAAATTATACATTTCTAAGAGCTCTTTGAAAACTTTACGATCTCTGCTTCCATGCCGGTGTCCTGACCGCACGCCTCGGTGTTGTCGGGACAAATGCGTCACTTTTCAAGCTACAGCTTTTTGTCAGCGGAGTCAAGAGCGTCACCTCGGCTGCTGCTAAACTCTACAGGACAGGGCTCCTGAATTATTCAAGAGGGACCACACACATGTTCATGTTCTGGGCCCAACGTGGTCCGTGAAACATCAGACTTGTCGGTCGTCAACGTAAAACTGAGTCTGACTGTTGGAGCTCGACTAGTCCTCAACGAGATACTGGCTGTACCCGTCTGATAGCTTTCTGCACAACATCGTTTTAGAAATATAGTTTAGTCCAGACCAGACTGATGAACATGTGGCTCTCGTTTTGCTGCATTTAGCTTGTAGCTCTCGTTTTGCTGCATTTAGCTTGTAGCTCTCGTTTTGCTGCATTTAGCTTGTAGCTTTCATTTTGCTGCATTTTAGCTTGTAGATTTCATTTTGCTGTGTTTTAGCTTGTAGCTTTCATTTTGCTGCATTTTAGCTTGTAGCTTTCATTTTGCTGCATTTTAGCTTGTAGATTTCATTTTGCTGCGTTTTAGCTTGTAGATTTCATTTTGCTGTGTTTAGCTTGTAGCTCTCGTTTCGCTTTATTTAGCTTGTCGCTCTCGCTTTGCTGCATTTTAGCTTGTAGTTTTCATTTTGCTGTAGTGCCTGTTTTGGTGAATTTAGCTTGTAGCTCTTTTTCCTGCATTTAGCTTGTAGCTCTCATTTTGCTTAATTTAGCTTGTAGCTCTCATTTTGCTTAATTTAGCTTGTAGCTCTCATTTTGCTGCATTTAGCTTGTAGATATCATTTTGCCACATTTAGCTTGTAGCTCTCATTTTGCTGCATTTAAGCTTGTAGTTTTCTTTTTGCCGTGTTTAGCTTGTAGCACCTGTTTTGGTGAATTTAGCTTGTTTAGCTTGTAGCTCTCGTTTTGCTGCATTTAGCTTGTAGCTGTCATTTTGCTTCATTTAGCTTGTAGCTCTCATTTTGCTG
>NC_056498.1:49199054-49199788 GCF_014905685.2 Nematolebias whitei
TTGTAGCTCTCGTTTTGCTGCATTTAGCTTGTAGCTCTCGTTTTGCTTCATTTAGCTGGTAGCTCTCATTTTGCTTCATTTAGCTTTTAGCTCTCATTTTGCTGCATTTAACTTGTAGATATCATTTTGCCACATTTAGCTTGTAGCTCTCATTTTGCTGCATTTTAGCTTGTAGTTTTCTTTTTGCCGTGTTTAGCTTGTAGCACCTGTTTTGGTGAATTTAGCTTGTTTAGCTTGTAGCTCTCGTTTTGCTGCCTTTAGCTTGTAGCTCTCATTTTGCTTAATTTAGCTTGTAGCTCTCGTTTTACTTCATTTAGCTTGTAGCTCTCATTTTGCTGCATTTAGCTTGTAGATATCATTTTGCCACATTTAGCTTGTAGCTCTCATTTTACGTCATTTAGCTTGTAGCTATCGATTTGCTGCATTTTTGCTTGTAGTTTTCTTTTTGCTGTGTTTAGCTTGTAGCACCTGTTTGGGTGAATTTAGCTTGTTTAGCTTGTAGCTCTCGTTTTGCTGCATTTAGCTTGTAGCTGTCATTTTGCTTCATTTAGCTTGTAGCTCTCATTTTGCTGTATTTAGCTTGTAGATATCATTTTGCCGCATTTAGCTTGTAGCTCTCATTTTGTTGCATTTAGCTTGTAGCTCTCATTTTATGCCATTTAGCTTGTAGCTCTCGTTTTGCTGCATTTTAGCTTGTAGTTTTGTTTTTGCTTCATTTAGCTTGTAGCACCTGT
>NC_056498.1:49199798-49210078 GCF_014905685.2 Nematolebias whitei
TGCTGCATTTAGCTTGTAGCGCTCGTTTTGCTGCATTTAGCTTGTAGCTCTTGTTTTGCTACTGTTAGCTAAAAGAAAGCTTTGTACAAGTGGTTTGCATTTTGCTACTTTTACTTTTTAGTTAGCTTCTTGCTACTTTTAGCTAGCCTTTTTGCTACTTTTAGTGATTTGCTTCCTTTAGCTTTAACAAATTCAGCTTCTTTAGCAAATCACAGCAAAATCCTTCAACACTCAGAAACCAAATGAAAGTTTCCAAATTTGACAGGAAGCCATTATGAGAACTGAAAGCACCTGTGTGTGCATGTGCGTGTGAGATGAGTCAGCAGGATTTTACAGATACTCGGTAGTGTTTCCGGTCTGTATATCAGTTGATTACTTATTGTTGCGTGCAGCAGGGATCAAAGCTTTAGCTGCTTCCTGAATAACAGACCAGCTGTTTGTTTTAGTCTCCTTCATTTATTTATTTATTTGTTTGTTTGTGCGTGCATGAGTGAAAACCCTGGTCTGTGCTCCAGTGCAGAGCTTGACAAACACAAAGAGCGTGTGAATATCGTGCGTCAGACCCGCTGACTTTGTGTTTGTTTCACAGTAAATTGATCCGGCTGCTCACTAGACTGGATGGAAAAAGGGCCTGGGGGGTCGAGGGGTGAGGGGGGGGGTGAGTGCTCACACTGCATCAGCAGATGGGAGAACCCACTGTGTCGCCATCACATGGCATTCCTCCTCACTGGGCATGCTCAGAAGACCACGCCCCACGCAGCACCACCTCTAATCCTCTCCCGGGCCTGTTGGAACCAGTTGGTCGGAGGTGGCGGCGCTGCTTTCTTCTTCTTCTTCTTTTTTTTTGACCTTCGCAGTCAGGCGAAGGGAAAAGTAGGCCGACAGCAGAGAAAGGGAGGGTGGTTTTTTTTTACCGATATGTCACTCATTATTTCCACTCTGTGCTTTTGCCCCGTCACTGCACAGCACCGACCCAAACCTACAGACAGCACCACGCGTTGTTAAACACAAACCACTTGATAACCGTCCTTTAAAGAAAATATCTGGTTTGGGTGATGCTTCGCCACGCAGGCCGATCTTAAACAGTCTTTTTGTTTTTAAGGCGACCACAAGGAAGTGAAGTCGTTTTAGTCACTTGGCGCTTCGCTTACGTAACCTCTGCGTTGTGCAACTTGACACAAATAAAAACAGAACATAATTCAAATCAGTTGAGCGGAAGTTTCACAAACACGTTCAAATGTACAACCAGGCGTGGGAAAACGAGACGCAGAAAGCTTTTGTCTAACGGCAGCGTTCAGTGAGTTCGAGCCGTTTATTTTACAAAGACAGGCTAAAACATCATTACTGGAACTTAGGGCTGGGCGATATGGACCAAAATGAATATCTCAATATTTTTTTAGATAAATCGCGATGCACGATATATCTCGATATTTTTTAAATATCGAGATATCGCCCAGCTCTACTGGAACCTTTAAAAAGACAAATAATCTGTGCATTAGAGTCATGTTTTCTTGCTCTAAACCTTCAAGCTTTTAAAGGGAACAAACAGCCGCTGGGTAGCTCGGTCTGGTTGTGTTTACACTAAACATGGTGCAAAAAAAGCAGATTATAGTTACACCTGTTACAGGTAAAGGCTATAAGACCATCTCCAAGCAGCTTCGCATTCCTCTGAACACAAATGGCAAGATTTTTTTTTTTTTAAAAGCTTCATAGGACTGTAGACAACCACCCAGGACATGGACGCAAGGGGAAATGCGACCCCAGGGTGAAAAAAAATTGCTAAATTTACAGATTTGTTTTTCTTTATTGCAACAATATGGTCATTTGCTATAAAACGATCATGAGTTTATTTTTCTCAACCCAAGCTGAATGAAACCCCGTCAGCCGAGGATCTTTGTTTACTTTTGTTTTCACCGGCTCAACGCGAAGGACGGACGCAATTATTCCGTCAGTAAAGCTGACTTTTCATTTTATGATCCTTTCAAAATAAAGTATGATGGCAGAAGCAGAGGTTTTTTTTTTCCTCTTTCCTTTGATTTGCACCTTTAAGAAAAAAAACTTGTCTCTACCTGGTGCCAGAGGAAAATCCAAAAAACCCCAAAAACGTCAGTCTCACTTGTTCATTAAAAAGACTTCGGCTGTTCAGAAATTGTCCGTTCCTAATGGACAGAGCGGATCGTAGAATAAAAGCCAAGGAAACCATCGAAACCAATCGAGCAAGTTTGTGAAGCATTCAAACTCCTGTGATCCATTTTTCTTCCGTACGTTTTTTTGGTGTGATTCTCGTCCCGCAGTTTCAGCTATTCAACAAATCATAAATAAAAACGTTCAGCTTCTTTCTGTAAAATCAGCTTTTTTATGCAAGTTTCAGCTTTTTCTATCATTTCAGCTACAATATAGCTGTTTTATGCTAATTTAAGCTTTTTCCAGCTAAATCTGCATTTTTTGCACTCATTTAAACTTTTTTCAGCCTAATTCAGCAAAAATCTGCTCTCTCCACTTCCTTCTGGTAACTTAAGCTTCTATCTCTTTTTTAGCTACTTTTCAGCTACTTGTTGATTTCAGCTGTTTTTAGATAGTTTCCACTTTTTATGCTCACTTCTGCTTCTTTCAGCAAACGTGTTCTTTCTGCTTTCTTCTGCTAATTTAAGTTTGTTCTACCTTTTCAGCTACTTGTTTTTAATTGTTTAGCTAATTTAGCTGTTTTCTGATACACTTATGTTTTTCATGGTAATTTCTGCTACTTTCTGCCTAATTAACACCTTTCTGCTAATTTCAGCTTGTTGTACTCTTTTCAGCTTTATCTGCTACTTCAGCTACTATTTGACTGTTTTTATGCTAATTTTAGCTTTTTCAGCTAACTCCACATTTTTGAGCTCATTTCAGCTCTTTCCACTTCCTTCTGGTAGGTTAAGCTTCTTTCTGCCTTTTCAGCTACTTTCAGTTAATTTTAGCTAATTTCAGCCTTTTTAGCTGATGTACTAATTTCTGTGCTCATTTCAACCTAATTCAGTAAATGTGTGTTCTTTCTTCTTTCTGCTTTCTTCTGCTAATTTAGGCTTGTTCTTTCTTTTCAGCTACATTTCAGCAATCTTTTAGCTAGTTTCAGCTGTTTCTCAGCGATTATTCTGCAATAAGCATTCACACTGCATTTCCACAGGAAATGCAGTTTCTCTAGTTGTTATTATTTAAGGAAAGGAACCACAAACGTCGCCCTCATCTGAACAAGTATCGTGTTGCGTTCAGGGTAAAGATGTAAACACGACTCGTCGTCCTGCGGCTTCTTGCCCAACTGTTGCTTCACACGTCGTCACCATTATCTGTGCACTCTGCTGACGGTGCAAAGACCTGAATCACCGGCTGCATTCCTCCATGAGTCACACGGAGCGCTACAAACACAAAGACTCGCTTCTCTCTCTCTCGTTTCTAAATCCCACAAGCCTTCACACATTCTCTGTTTTGCCACCACGCTCCCTTCTTCCACGACTCGTACGACCAGCTTCCTGTTTGTGCCGGGCCTGAGCCAATCAGCTGAGGCCGCTGTGATCCTCCTCGCAGCTATTTACTACCCCGTGGTCCGTTTAAAAAAAGACTTATGGGCAAGCTGTGCTTTTGAGCGGGGCTGCTGAGTAAGCAGACGGCCCTAATCGGTCCGCAGCTGACCTGAATACAACCTTCCACGTTTCAGTCGGGTAGATGTTTTCAATTTGTCCAGATTTCGCTCGCCGCTCGTTTGTTTTGCCCGTGTTTCTGCAGGCTGACGTTTTCCACTGCCTCTGAGGGCTGGAATGTGCTGGTCTGGAGATAAAGCAGCACGAGGCGGTTGCGTGTCTACGCTGGATGAGGTCACGCTCCGCCAACGCAGCACATTGCGAGATGAGAGGGGATTTTGTTCTGGATTCTCCCCGGGTGTTGTCTTACCTTCACTGTGCCTCGTTAGCTGCAAGAACTCAGAACCCAACCTGTAGGTTATGAACACAAGCAGCCGTTATGTGGCCTTTTTTTTTTTAAAATAAATAAATAAAAACAAATAAAAACACCCGTTCTGGTGAACCGTCAGTCTGTTGCAGGGAGAAGACATAATCGGGGCTTTGCCGAGGCGTTCGAGTTCACTGCGAGCATTACGTGAGGCCTAATGCCCGAATCAGGCTCTGACAAACATGTCTGACATTCAGTGTTTACCCCCCACCCCCCCTGAAAGCTGCAAGTCAGACGGCCCGAGAACTCTGCCTGGAATTAGATTCAGGAAGTCATGAGATTTCCAGGTGGCTCGGCTTTCCTCGAATTGTTAAGCGGGGATTTTCAAAGCTTTGACAACACACATTAAACTGAAGACCCCCCCCCCCCCCCGCCTGCACAGCATTACACCACTGCAGTTCCTGCGTGTTCACGCAACTTTAACCCCGTTCTGAAACGTTATGACGTTGGTGCAAAGTCAACTGAACGCAACGATTTTTAGGAAAATAAAGGTCGTTTTGACTCAGTGAATATTTTAAGGCAGGAACTCGTCTCAGAAAAGTCGTGTTCAGGTCCGATTCTGTCTGTGAAGCACCCCCCACCCCTTTACCTGCAGTCTGTAAAGGTTCAGGACCTGAGGAGACCACACCAGAAGCACCAATGCACCCCCATACCATCAGAGAGGCAGACTTTTGAACTGTGCGCTGGTAACAGAACAGAAGGTCGCTCTCCTCTTTTTATTTTTATCATTTGGATCCGTCAGTTCTGGACTTCACCTCAGTCCATTTGAAACGAGCTCAGGTCCAGAGAAGACGGCCGCGGTTCTGGACGGTGCTCACATCTGGCTTCTTCTTTGTCTGATTGAGCTTTAAGCAGCATGTGTGGATGATCTGTGGAAGTGTTCCTGAGCCCAGAACAGAACCAAAGACCACGACGGTCCAATACCGACCTTCAGCCTCTGAGCTCAGAGATTTCTGCACATTCTTCTAATCTGTTGATGAGATTATGAACTGGAGATTAAGGGATACTCAAGTCTTTCCAAATTTCCTTTGAGGAACTTTATTCTGACATTGTTCCACTATTTCCAGACAGTTTTTCTCAGACCGCCGAACCTCTGCCCGTCTTTACTTTTAAAAGATTCAGCTTCACTAAAGGTTCTTTTAATGTCCAGTCTTCACTGACCTGTTGCTGTTTAAACTTTTTATTTTTTATTCAGTAACACTAACTTTAACAGATGATGGATGATGGATAACTTTTAACAGCCTTGTGAGATGTGTTCAAATTCAAATTTACTTTTTTTTCCCCCAAAGAATGCCTCAGTTTCTTAGTTTCGACATTTGTTACGTTTACCGTGTTCTGTTCCAACACCACAACTTGTTTTTGACGCTGGATTTGTAAAATCTACAAAACAAAGCGTGAACTTTTCATTTCGTTTCGAACGAGGGGAGAAAATATGAGCAGCTGCTGGACGTTTTCCAGGAAGGAAGAAGGCTCGGCTGTGCTTCGGCTCGGTTCACAGAAAAGCATGAATAATGAATCCGTCCTGAACTCCTGCTGAACCCTCTGCACCAAGCCAGAGATCTGCACCACATGACACCCAGCGCGCAGGCGGTGACCTCTGCAGAGCTCCACACATGCCCGGCAGTCCGTCGTGCAGCTACGGGCCTTTTCTTTGATAATCCTGATTGTCGGGAGGCGGCAGAGGATGCCAGGGTGGAAAGACAAATAGAAACTGGTGCAGCAGCAGTTAAAGCTCCCGCCCTTTTTGTGTTTCCGTGTGTGCGTGTGTGTTCAATGTTTAACTCTTCTGTCAACAGCTTGCATGTGTCACAACAGCATTCCTGTGAGGCTCTCGTCTTGTGACACGCTGCTTTCATAAACGGGAGCTCCACAGCCAGGTTTTTTTTTTAAGTCTGACAAGTCGATCAATGCGGAGTGACGGGTTTCATGTTGCTGCACGTTAATGAGCCGAAAGGTGATGTGCTGAATACCTGACTTAACCGGTTCAGACAGCCAACACGGTGGCCTGTTTACCCTCTTCCTCCTCCTCCTCGTCCTCCTCGTCCACGCTGTAAATCGATAACTTTGCAGGGATCATGTGAGAACAGCAAGACCTCATTTTGTATTTAATTACCCGTGTCTGTTTTTTTGTTTGTGCTGTACTGTCAGCAAAATATCTCAAACACCTGAAACTTGCATTAAAATGTTCATCTAGAACGGAACAACCCAATCCAAGATGGTCGCCACAGCTAATCAACCGCAGCCGACAGTGAAACGGAGACAACCAAGTGAATTTTACAGTTATTGAGCTAAAACTTGGGGTGGTAGTAGCTGAGAGTCAGTCCCAACAGACTCCAAGTGCTATTGGACAAGGTGATTTCAGTCTGAAGCGATGGCATGAAAGGCGTTGGGCGATAAGCATTCCTTCAAGGAACACAAAGTTGTTTTTTGTTACGTGGAATTTGAACTTCTGTCCGAGCCAAAGCCTTTCAGCGCGGGGTGATTTCATCATGAGCTGCACAAACAGCACTTCCACCCGCCCATCAGGAAGGAAGAATGACTTGTGCTCTCTGCAGAGATGTTTTGCAGATATGTGAAAATGAACGGGGGGGAGGGGGAGAAACGTGTTGTCCTCCAGGGCACCCTGGGTGTAGCTCGACCTGTCAGTCGGTTTGAGACGGTTTCCTCTTCAAGGCCGTCTGGCCCCGCCCTCCCTTTGTGCAGCGACACAGTGCAGGTGAACTTTATGCCTCTTCGCTGACAGAAAGGCCTTTTCTCATGATTTGCATAGAGCGAGATCGCGTTACACATCTGTGTGCCAAACTCAACAATGTGGATCTCATCGCTCCACTAAAGGTGGGAGGTGGAGGGGGGTATGGTGTGAACCTTTCATATGGTAAAATGGTTTGGAAACAGGCTCAAACCTGTACCTGCACACGCACACACAGAGCTGCAGCACAAACTGGAAACACACAGATAACGCCACGCCCTGCGTGCCCTTCACACAGGCAGGTTCTGTGTGCCGGGCTCTGGTATCAGCGGCCGTTACGAGTTTTCAGAACACAAACACGCGGGCGCGTATCGCCTTATCGGCCTCCTCCAAGGGCACTGAACTTTCCCACAGTGCTCGGCTCTCCTCGCTCTTTTCCTGTCCCGCTCCTCTGAGACCCGGCGGTTGCGTCAAGGCTCCCGGCAGTCATCTTCCCACAGTGTTGCTGCACCGCTCGGGCCGGGCCTGCTGCGGGGACTCAAACGATCCGCCATGTGACCGAAGAGATTAATGCTCAGTGGTTACGTCTGTCGCTCGCTTTGCAGCGAAACCAGTTCCACGAGGAAGTTTACGGTGTTGGCCAACGCATTGTTCAGCTGCTAAATGTGGGCCAACATTCATTTTGAGTCATTCATTACAAAAGATAAACACAACGGCAGCAGTTTTACTGTTGGCCCTTAAAGCAACAGCTGTACTTTCACCGTTTTCTCAGTCTATTGTGCCGAAACAGCTTTTTACTTTATTTCTCATACGATTAAGAGCGTCAGCACATTAACCCTCCTGCTGCCCTTGGGTCAAAACAACCCACGAGGTCTGCAGGGTTAAAGGTTGTCCTGAACTATAACAAATGGTTCAATTTTAAAGTGTTTACTCATTAGTTTTCCAGATAAAATGATATAAAACTCGCTGAATCAAGCCACGTAGGAGCCTGAGTGATTAACCTACATCGAGCTGCTGTTTAGGTAAACAAATATGGCGGAATCGGACAAGCGTAGAATCTTGGAGAAGACGCTTAGGTGGAAAAAATGAGGGAATCTGCAGCTAAATGCAGAAAAAGAGAAAGATCAAGTAAAACAGCTGATAGGGATTACTCAGGGTGGTGCAGGCTACTCCAACAGCAGCAGCTTTAGAAAAACCCAAGCAAACATTTACACCAATCGGGAGTAGTGTATGACCTTTGGTACCAGCAGATAAAACAGTGTAGATAACAGTTACTCAAAAAACAGAGCAATGAGATTTTGAGTCAAATGATTGAGAAAACCGAGCCCAGTTTGAAGTTTGACAGATTTCCTAGTATCAACGAGTTGGAAAGTTGGACTCTACATGACTGAACTGGTATTTTATCTGATAGTTTTTACACAATCCTGTTTACAGTTTTATGATTTTTAAAGTGTTTTTTTTCCCACTAAAGCTCGTCCCAAGAGTTTGCTTTAGTCATACTCTAAATTTAAAGATGTATAGTTTCCAAAATTTTGGAGAACATACTTCTCCTTCTGTACCATTCTTATGACTTCTTCTCATGAACTCCTCAACTTGACGCAGAACCTCACCCCCAACCCAAAGGAGTCAATCCATCCTTTTCCAACTGAGGACCATAACCTCAGATTTGGAGGTGCTGGTCTTCAGCCCAGCTGCTTCACACTATGAACCAATCCAGTGGGAGTTGGACAATATGTCACGATGACGCCAACAGGATCACATCATCTGCAAACAGCAGAGCTGGAATCCAAAGATCACTGAACTGGACCCCTTTCACCCCTTGGCTGCACTGAGAAATGTGGTCCATAAAAGTTTTGAACTGCATTAGTGACAACGGGCAGCTCTGGCGGCGTCCAACTCCCACCCTGAAGGGGCAATGCAGCCAGACTCTTGCACTGTTTGTATCAGGACCGAATAACCCCTAATACCATATTCACAAAGCACCCATTGGTTATAATTAGATTATTGAAAAAATTAATTACTTTTGGGCATTAGAGGAGAAAGTTGATGTAAGTTAGAATGTCAGGCACCGTTTAAAATTCCTTCAGAAATGTTCTAGTTCGTTGTTTTAATTATACGTTCAGCGTAGCTTCTACTTTTTCTGTCGGTAAAACGAACACAACCAAAAGAAGAAAAAAAAAACTACCGAGTTGTTTATTTACAGTGAAACATGCCTGGTCATTGTATTTTAGGAATGTAGCAGTACAGGATCTGTTGGTGACGATACCTGATCGTATCTGACACTACAGCTCGCACTTCTGCGTTTCCCGCCAAATAAAAATACAGATAAACCGAACCAAAATATCCAAAGACTTGAATACTTTGTAACCACTGCACCGGTTCAAATCATCGTCAGCCACCCTTGACTTCACACACAGTTGTCCGCAATCATCGTCAGCACTACGTTTTCTATTTCAGCCCTTGACAGCGAGCCGTTTGCAGAGAGCGGCTCTTTGAAGTGGATGAGGGGAGGCGAAACATCGTGTACCCAGATGCCCCTGACGCTGTGGTTACAGAGGACTTTATCATCACTCAGACAGGGAGACGGCTCCTCGCGTCCCCTGCCCTCCATCTCACTCTGCGGTGGAACGTAACAACCGGTCCTCCACAGCCACTTCAGGAGCGAGGCCTCCAGAACCGCAGGCGGATAATGAATGCCACGCAATCGTGACAACTTGCACTTTTATGGGAACGGCCAGGAAGGACACTACTGGCACAGACGCTCGCAGCAAACGCCAGAGCGTCATCCATAAACCAGACAATCAAAGGGGAGGGCAGCGAGGTCTCTGTGGAGTCTGATTTATGGGCTCCACTGAAGAAGCGCAGTTTCCAAGCTAAACACACGTCCCTCTACAAATTCAAACCACAACATCTGCAAACGATACACTTTGGTTACACGTAATCTTCCTTGCTTTTCCTGCTCAGAACAAGCCACATGCTGAATAATTTCCTACCAAAAGGAGTTGAAGTTTTCCCAATTAGGTCATCCTTTAGCTATTCTGAGTTTCCCCTTACTTTCACACTCGGGTTATTTATGTTGCATACATCACACAACCCAATCATTTTTTCTTCCAAGGCGAGCGTTCGTAGAAAACTTTGATCTTCTTCCAGTAGCAGCCACACAAAGTTGCCTTCTAAATAAAGGAGGTATAAATATGCAAACACTCCTGTAAGGATTATTTACAGAGGTTAGAGGAACCTTGAACAGTAGAAGGGAATACAGTACATGGAAAGAATTAAAGAAGGCCTTCATTTCTTCAAGGAATTTCTGTCGTCTGCCACCATGTCAGTGCTCTCACCCAGGGGTGTCCAAACCTGGTCCTCTAGGGCCACTATCCTTCATGTTTTACTTGTTTCTCTGCTGCAACAACACCTCATTCAAAGGTTACATTGTCTCTTCATGTTCTTCAGAAGCCTGCTAATCATCTAATGATTCAAACTGTGTATGTAAATCACAGAAACATCTGAATCATGCAGAATAGTGGCACCTCGAGGACCAGGACTGGACAACCCGATCTAAAACATGCAGGATAGTGGCCCTTGAGGGCCAGAATTGGACAAACCAATCTAAAAC
>NC_056498.1:49210088-49212476 GCF_014905685.2 Nematolebias whitei
AGGATAGTGGCCCTCGAGGACCAGGATTGGACAGCCCTGATCTAAAATATGAAGGATAGTGGCCCTCGAGGACCAGGATTGGACAACCCTGATTTAAAACATGTAGGGTAGTGGCCCTAGAGGACCAGGATTGGACAGCCCTGATCTAAAATATGAAGGATAGTGGCCCTTGAGGACCAGGATTGGACAACCCTGATCTAAAACATGCAGGATAGTGGCCTTCGAGGACCAGGATTGGACA
Organism: Nematolebias whitei; assembly: GCF_014905685.2. NCBI lineage: Eukaryota > Metazoa > Chordata > Actinopteri > Cyprinodontiformes > Rivulidae > Nematolebias > Nematolebias whitei. Next base: position 49,210,330 of record NC_056498.1, read on the forward strand.
GCCCTGATCTAAAACATGAAGGATAGTGGTCTTTGAGGAACAGGACTGGACACCCCGATCTAAAACATGCAGGATAGTGGCCCTTGAGGGCCAGGATTGGACAAACCAATCTAAAACATGTAGGATAGTGGTCCTCGAGGACCAGGATTGGACAGCCCTGATCTAAAACATGCAGGATAATGGCCCTCGAGGACCAGGATTGGACAGCCCTGATCTAAAACCTGCAGGATATTGGCCCTAAAGGATCAGGATTGGACACCCCAGTCTAAAACACGCAGTATAATGGCCCTCGAGGACCAGGATTGGACAGCCCTGATCTAAAACCTGCAGAATATTGGCCCTCAAGGACCAGGATTGGACACCCCAGTCTAAAACATGCAGGATAGTGGCCCTTGAGGACCAGGACTGGACATCTCTGCTCTAGACTGAACACATCTTGTACTGACTTTGTTTTGGTCAAACTCTGAAAATAATTTGATGTGCAATCAATCTCCTTTAATATCGTGAGATTATAACATTCAGATTACATGTTGTTCATGACTCTCAGCTACTACCACGCCAAGTTTTAGCTCAGTATCTGCTAAACCGGCTGAGCCACAACCATTTTTGTGTTGGCCAATGTGTCGACCATCTTGAATTGTGTCAAATCCAAAAGTTAATCAGTTATAGGCGACCCGAGGATCATTTCCTGACGGCTTCATTAAAATCATTCCAGCGGTTCATGAGATATTTTGCTAACCAATACGCAAAGAAAAAAATATTATGGTTCGCCTTCACATTTTTTGGCAATAATGTAACAGAATCCAGGTTTTTGTTTTTAGAAAAGTACAGCATGGCTTTGAACGCAACACCCACACTCGTCTGTGTGCGAAACTGGAGCCCGAGCGCTCCGTTAACCACGGCACCAGAACCGTCAGGGTCCATTTTCTCAGCAGCTCAAAAATAGACGGGAGCTGCTGAGAGGAATATTCCTACTTTGGTCAGGATTTAGTTCGGCTCTGAGGACGGGGCGTTGCATAACACATAATTTCTCAAGAAAAGAAAAATGTTCCCATTAAGGCTCTGCGCTCGAGCACAAACACGACGAGTAAAGCTTCTCCGGGTTTGGAGCAAAGATCCGTCAGGAGCAAAAACAGATGCAGAAAAAAAAAGTGCTGCAGTCTGACTGCAGGAGTGGCTGCGGGCGATGATGCCGTCCTCCTGGAAACTCTACGTGCTCAGCCCATTATGCAGCAGAGTAACATTTTTCACATTTTTCTCGGAGCGAGTCACAAAGTCAGCACAAGTTTTCTAAACATAACACCACTGACTCAGGCTGGAAACCTCTTTTTAAAAAGGGTCAATAAATGAGAATGTTGTTGGTGTGAAACCTGAGGCTCATGGGCCACATGCGGTCCATCTGAAGCAGGATTTTGGACCTTCAATAACATTAACATGGGGTGACTATTTATCTCCGCAACAGGAACGGCTTGCTTCAACAAATATCTCTGAATTAAATCTGTGTACCGATAATAAAATGGAGCAAAACATATTATTCACTTAGCGCTAACAATTTGTTAGCCTGTTAGCTGCAAGGCAGTCTGAATTCTGGGTGTTCAATTACTTGCTTAAGAAGCTGAACACTAGCTAAATGATAACGTGGTAACATGCTAGCCATAAGTGGCAAAATGCTAGTTACAAAAGGTAGAAATAGCAAGATGCTAGCTAAGAAGTAAAAGCAGCAAGACCCTAGTTAAAAGTAGCAAAATGCTAGTTTAAAGCCAAAACTAACAAAACAGTATCTGAAAGTTAAGCAACAAAATACTAGCCCAAAGTGGCAACATGCTAGCTTACAAAGTTAGTGTAGTTTATTAATTTCAAAAGTAAAACACCTCCTAAAATCTGAAAATAGCAAAATGACATCAAAAATCTCAAGGTGGCAAAATAAGCTGAAAAAAAAGTTAATAACAGAATGTTAGTCAGACAAAGAGGCAAAATGCTAATGAAAAAAAGGTTAAAAATAGCAAGAGGCAAGCTGTGAGTAGCAAGAAGCTAGCTAAAAGCAACAAATTGCTAGTTTAAAGCAAGATCTAACAAATCATTATCTTAAGTTTAGGCAGAAAAACACTAGCTAAAGTAGCAAAACACTAGCTGAAAATGGTATAACC
>NC_056498.1:49212486-49252155 GCF_014905685.2 Nematolebias whitei
AATAGTAGCAAAACATTAGCTAAAATATAAAAGTAGAGAAATGCTAGCTAAAAGTACAAAAAGCTGAAAGTAGTAAAACGCTAGCTATCATTTAAAAATAGGAACACGAGCAAAAAGGGGTAAATAGTAAAGTGCTAGTCAAAAAGGTAAAAAGAGCCTAATTGCTAGCTAAAAGTTGAAAGAAGCAAAATGCTAGCTTAAATGTGAAAGTAGCCGAATGCTAGCTTTACAGCAGCAATTCAGCTAAAGGAAGTTATTTAAATTTTCAACTTAAGGTAAGATTTTTATGTCTGTTAATATTTTTTGATTAAATTGAAGCTTTATGTCAAAGTAAAATATTCATTAATTTTTAAAACGGTCTAGAAAGAACCTGCACAGCTTTGAATAGTTTTTAAATTTTGATCAAATGGGTAAAAAAAAAATTTTAATAAATAAATAAAAGGCTTTTTTTATTATAAAGGTTAGAGAGTCCTGATCTGAATCATGAAATCTTCTACAAAAAGCTGTTTACAACAACATCTGCTTGCGACTGAAGAAACTCCGGGGGGTTTCCGGACAGGAAATGATGCCGTTGGTTATATTAGAAAATATAAAACTGAAAGTTTCTTTAGGAGCATCATCATCCTCCTCCTCCTCATCATCACCACAGGAGCAAACCTCAGTTGTTTCTGTTCCTGCTCACCAAACTGCTCAGCAAGCCACTGAAACTACCTTCTGCTTAAAAATGGAAGTGAAAACAATTTACAGTTTTATTTATTTGTTTTTTTTGCGGGGATTTTTTTCCCCTCCCTCCTCCCCCACGCCTCTCAGCCTTTTCACTAAAGTTGTCAGTCCCTGACGAGGCGAGCGGATTAACGGGGATTCGTTACCATCGCTCTCTTTCTTTCTCTTTTCTAAATGGATACACATGTGGCACATCTGGGTCCAAGCCTGACTCATTACTCTTCTTTTAATGCTCCGTTCTCTGCAGCCATGGCAACTGCTGCATGTTTGGCAGAAAGCTTTGTGAAGGCAGTGGAAAAAAAAAAAAAAAAAAGGAAGGGAGGACGATGGAGGGAGTCCGGGGAGGGAGCTCTCAGTAGTTGGCCTACATCCAGAGTAATCATGCCATGGAGCTGAAATGAGGCCTTTGGCAGCACACCAGGTTTCAGAGAACAAAGATGTGAGCTTCTAATGTTGGTGGTGGGGCCTGCTTGGCATCCTTCGCCATTTCCCAGCAGCCCTTGTCTTGGCGGGCTGCCAGACACCACCCTCCCTGCCCCCCTCCTCCCCCCGCTGGGACTGCAAAGAGGATCAGAATAAAGAGACTTGTTTTTCACTCGCCTCTCGCTCTGGCCAATGACATCACCTCTGCAGCCTCCAGCCCCCGGATTCCAGCCGCCGAGCACATTTCACTTCCCCCTCCTTTCTTTTTGTTGTCGACCCTCCATTTTATTACAGTTCAACCATTTTATACGTTTTTTAATATCAAAGTCGACTCCTTAAACCGTTTGATAAGGGCGCCGACGCAAAAGCTTCGTACCATGCATACTGTCGCACAGATGCAGAATAAAACATAAAAATTATACACCAAAACGTGCGGCTCAGCTAAAGATATCGCGCTATGACTTTTGGTGGCGCTAGGTCGCACAACGTAGACAAAATTAGCACCAAAAAAAGGGTAAGAAACAAAAAGATGAATGGGATTTTGTTGAAATGTAAAAACCGAGTCGTCTCCGGAGCTCCGCAGTGCTCCGGGAACATCAGCTGAAGTTTAAACGGGTCAAAAAAAGTTTGAATTTCCACGTCTGAACTGGCACTTTCACAAGTTTTGTAGTTTTTTACATGACCACAGTTTTAGTTTTATAATATTTGGAGATTTTTCCATAGAGCATTCAACAGGAGCTGCGTGACATCACTAATGCTGTTTAAAATGTTCAACTTTTACTAACAAAACCCAACAAACTGTTTTTGGTACATGTTATATACCAAAACGCAGGCCTTTTTGTTTTTTTTCACCCCGTGCGTGTCTCACTACTGTAAGACATTTGGTTTACCCTAAAATTTAATCAAAGCGCAGAGACTGCACAACAAAGCTTCAAACATAAAAGCAGTAAATTGCTAGTTCAAAGCTAAAACTAGCTAATGGTATCTGAAAGTTAAGCAGCAAAACTATAGCTAAAGTGGCAACACATTAGCTAAAGAGACAAAACACTATTTCAAAAAATGCAAAAAACAACTAAATGCTGGCTTAAAACTATTAAGCAGCATACTGCTAGCTAAAAAGTAAAGGTAGAGAAATGCTAGCTAAAAATTAGCAAATCGCTAGGTAAAAAAAAATTGCAATAGGCTAGCTAAAGTTAGAAGTAGCTAGAACAAACTGCTAGTTTACAGCTAAAACTAGTAAATGGTATCTGAAAGTTAAGGAGAAAGCTAAAATTAGCTAGGTAAAGAAAATCAAGCTAAAAGTATCAAGATGCTAGCTAAAAGCAATACATTTCTAAATTAAAGCCAAAACTAGCAAAACGATATGTGAGGGTTAAAGAGCGAACGCTAGCTAAAAGTGGCAAAACAAGAGTTATGGAAAATACTAAAAACAATTGTTAGCTTAAAACCCAAAGCAATAAAGTGTTATCTAAAATTTGAATATTTGAGCTCAAACTATTTCCTTCAAAACAGGAAGTGAGGTCATTTAACTCATCTTTTGTCCTTTATAAAACACTGTAAAAGCATCAAATTACATATGGGTGACCGTCCGAGTCTTCTGCAGGTCACAGTTCAAGAAGTTTTACGATAAGACTTTTAGTTTTCCCACAGCAGCTGCTCGTTTGAGGCTTACTTTTCAGTCTGTTTGCGTCTACTTCCTAAACAACTCGGCAGTCATTGAGTGACAGACACAGGTGTGTAGTTGCCATGGTGACCTTTAATAAGACGCTAGCATGAGCTTTAACTTATCATTTGATCTGGGTGCATCAAAACGTGGGCGTTTCCTCTGAATTAAAAAAAAAAAAAGTCTCTAAATCTCGGCTGACAAACAGAAAGCAGCTGAGGCGGCAGAAGAGAGCGCGTCATGTTTCAGAACTCCCCTAATTTAAATCAGAGCTCTAAACTTTGCGTGGCTAAAAATAGGAGAGTGAACAGGATATATATGGTAGTCGGGGGGGTAATGTGGCCGTCTCCATGGTTACCACTCCCGTGGATACACCACATTTTCCAGCCTTCGCTGTGCAGTGAAACCAATCATCTCAAAGACGAGTCACCAACTCTGTCCTGTTTTCGAGTCGGGGCAAAAAATATCTCAGCTCGCCCCAGCAGTTCTAAACAAAATAACAAAAAAAAGGTAATAGAACAGAAATGTGGGGGGTGGGGGGGGGGGGGGGGGCAGAGCAGACACACGGAGAAGAAGTCAAACATCCAGTGCGCTCGGCTAAAGCTGCAAAACTTCACAGAGATTCTGAAATGATTCGTTCCCGTGAACAAAACATGCGTGGTACGAAATTTAACCGGCACAAACAACGTCATCTCGACTGGTTTGAGACACGGTGACATGCTGCTGGGTATTCCCCTGGCCCTCACCTACCTCTCAGGCTTTATTTAGCTGCTTCATCTCTCCATCTACACTCAAAAAAAGAGAAGAAGAAGAATTATGCAGCTACTCCATCTGGTTTAGTGGTGCGACTCGAATCGGACGGCCACCAGCCGGGTCACACGGCGCTGATTTTTACTGTATACATGCTCGTCTGTGCCAATCACAGCCATCTGTGCGTCTGGCTTTCTCTCACTTGTTTTTTTTTTTTTTGCTGCCTCTGCTCAAAACAACTCGCTTTGCAGCCTCTGCAGCAGTTTTTAATCTCCCCGAGATAATGTTTCTGTGTCTGTGCCGTTAGCAAAATATGTCATGAGTCACTGAACGTTTTTTTTATTAAAACTTCAGATAAGTAATCACTGAGTTGACAGACATGACGCTCTTTTTGAGTCAACCGGATTCAAGATGTCCGCCACAGCTTTACAGGCATTAAGCTAAATGTTGGTGTGGTAGTAGCTGAGCTTGATCCCCAGCTTGTGCACTAAATGCAAACTGATTGCATAAGATGTGCCTTTTAAACCAAACTTAAAGTAAATATCGGCTGTAAATCTATAACCGATTAACGTCTAGAGTCCACACAATTCAAAGTAAACACAAAGTGGCTAACAGTGTATATATATATTTTTTACCTTAGTCAGTTTTACAAATATTGAGCTAAAAGTGATAAAAATGCTTGTTTTAAACATACGGCAACAAAACTAGCTGAAATGTAAAAGTAGAGAAATAATAGTTAAAAAGAACAAAAAGCTTATTTAAAAGAATTGCAAAATGTTAGCTAAAAGTTAAAAGAAGCACGATACAAGCTATAAGCAGCTAACCGCTAATTTAAAACTAAAACTAGTAAATTGTATCTGAAAGTTAAGCAGCAAAACTATAGCTAAAGTGGAAAAACACTTTATGAAAATGTAAAACAACAAAATGCTGGCTTAAAACTATTAGCAGCATACCGCTAGCTAAAATGTAAAGGTAGAGAAGTACTAGCTAAAATTAGAAATAGCTAGGCAAAAAAAATGCAAAAGGTTAGCTAAAAGTTAGAAGTAGCGACACGCTAACAGTAACTAACTGCTAGTTTACAACTAAAACAAGAAATGGTATCTGAAAATTGAGGAAAAACCTGTGGATAAAAGTGGCAAAACAACAGCTAAAATTTGTTAGGTAAAAAAAAAAATCAAGCTAATGGTTGCGAGATGCTAGCTAAAAGCAGTAAAATGCTAGTTTAAAGCTAAAACTAGCACATGGTATCCGAAAGTTAAGCAGCAAAACAATAGCTAAAGTGGCAAAACACTAGCTGACAAATCACTACAAAAATGTAAAATAAAATGCTGGCTTAAAACTATTAACTGCATAATGCTATCTAAAATGTAAAGGTAGAGAAGTGCTAGCTACAATGAGCAAATCACTAGGTAAAAAAATTGCAATAGGCTAGCTAAAAGTTGGATGTAGCAAGACGCTACCTACAAACAACAAACTGCTAGTTTACAGCTTAAACTAGTAAATGGTATCTGAAAGTTAAGAAGAAAACACTAGATAAAAGTGGTGAAACAATAGCTAAAATGAGCTAGGTAAAAAAATCAAGTTAAAAGTAGCAAGATGCTAGCTAAAAGCAGTAAATTGAAAATTTAAAGATAAAACTAACAAATGGTATCTGAAAGTTAAGCAGCAAAACAATAGCTAAAGTGGCAAAACACTATTTACAAAAATGCAAAACAACAAAATCCTGGCTTAAAAGTATTAGCAACATAACGCTAGCTAAATGAGCAAATCGCTATGTAAAATAAAATTGCAATAGACTAGCTAAGAGTTAAAAGTAGCGAGACGCTAAAAGCAACAGACTGCTAGTTTACAACTAAAACTAGTAAATGGCATCTGAAAGTTAAGGAGAAAACACTAGATTAAAGTGGCAAAACAATAGCTAAAATTAGCTAGGTAAAAAAAAAATCAAGCTAAAAGTAGCAGGATGCTAGCTAAAAGCAGTCAATTGAAAGTTTAAAGCTAAAACTAGGGAAACAATATCTGAGGGTTAAAAAGCGAACACTAGTGGCAAAACAAGAGTTATAGAAAATCGTAACAAAACTCTAAAATGTGAAAGTTGAGAAGCTAAGAGCAGAAAAACACCTTAAAGGAGTAAAAACAGTAAAATGCTATCTAAAAGCTAAAAGTAGCAAAAGGTACACGGTAGGTAAAATCTAAAAAAAATTGCAAAACAAACTATACAAAAAAAGGTCAAGGCTAGCCAAAAAATGTAAAAACAATTGGTGTGGTAGCAGCTGAAACTCATGAACACGTATGTGCTAATAGATCATAGAAAACACATTTGATAATATTTTCAAGGTTTGACCAACACCGATTTGTCCGTGTCCTTTCTCAGTATCAGACAATCTCAGCCTAAAGCTCTGGTGCGGAAGGCAGCGGGTGATATACATTTCTTCAATGAGTGCTGGGTCTTTAACCTTCTTAAAATAAGATCACATTCTAATGGAGCTCAGCATGCCTCCTCCATTCTTGGGCAATAGCTGTTTGGACCCTGCAGCTATTTGCTCACACAAACGAGTGGAAAGCAAAATAAAAAAGGATCAAAGCCACTGCTTTTCCACCAATCTCAAAGAAGGACTTTGTTTATTTTATCAACTCGCAGCCGTCATTTGTGAAAAAGCTCAGCAGCAGCTCTTCCTTTTGTTGCTCCGGACTGAAATTTGAGACAAAGCGGCAACAAGATACTGTCGGGGTAAAGGCGGCACCGAGGGCTTGTATGTGTGCAACGTATACGAGGAGGGTTAAGTGTCCAAGAGCCTCTGTGCACCATCACGGCCGCGGGCACGGAGCCAAAGTGGCCTCATATTTCGTAGATGGGCGAGGCGGATGAGGGTACGTGACTAAACATCTTGCTTCCTCTTTCCAACGTCACATGGACTTGCACAAACATATCCTGCTTTGTGTCTGCAGGTTTCAGACGCATTGCCTCACCCAGGAGCCCGAGGCTAAAACGCTGCAACGAGCTGGAATCAGACCAGATGAGGAGGAGGACGGAGAGGGGAGGAATCTGAACTGCCGGGGACACTCCTCTGTGTTTCAAAACCCTTTTTTCTTACAAAAAAAAACAAAAAAAAAAACACTTTTCCTTTAGGGGATTTTGGCAGATTCATTTTTCCTTTCTTGTAAAACATCTGACACGACTGCGAAGCCACTGAACCTTTTTTAATAGATTCAGTTTGACTACAACAGGTTAAAAATAGTAGAAATAAATTATTGTTGCAAACGTAGCCTGCGTCTGGTAAATATGGACAGATTTGAACAGAACTCGATCGTTAACGTTTTGTAGTAAACTCAATTCACCATGGTCGCCATAGCTACGTGACCTTTGCAAACGCAAAAATAGCTTTAATGCAGGTGTGGTAGTAGCTGAGAGTCATTCACAACATTTCACAATAAGGCACAAAGCATAACCTCTCATTGACAAGAATGGAAGAATTTAGGGCGATACGCATCCCCTCAAGGAGTTTTAAGTGGTGTCAAATTTGGTCTTGTTAGTACGGAGGAGTGTAACGTTCAGCAGCGTAACCCCGGTCCCATTCAAGTTTACAACGCAGGCTGGAAATCCCCACCTCATGACAGAGCTTCCTGGTTACAGGCTATTGGAGGCGCCATATTTTTTCCCCCTTCTTCTTTTTATAACGCGCCAGGAAAATATTATCCGACAGAATTCATGCTGGTGAGCTGACACAGATCAGGAGAATATGTTAAATAAAATAACTCTCCTAAAATAGATAAAGCTCTGTACGTTTCAGCAGCTGGGACAAAAGGGGAAAAAAAAAAAAAGCACTATTTCTCATTATGGTTTACAGTGAAGCTCGGTTGTTTTTCCTCAACGAGTCAGTCAATGCACAGCAGTGGTGGCAGCTCACTGCGTCACTGCGCATTGAGCAAAAACAGCAACAGCAGCGCTGGATAACGCTCTAAATTTAGGACAAAGCAGCAGCAGCAGCAAACTGGAGCCATTTTTATCGCCCGCCGCTGAAGGCAAAGCAGAGAGATTATTGCCTCGGTCTTCTTTTGTCTTGATCGTTACCAAAATATAAAGTAACACTGGACTGATTTTACTGAAACGTAAAAATAAAAACAATCAAATTGCCTTTTGGATTCACTCCAATTTAAGATGGCCGCCACAGCTAATCAACATTAGCAAACTCAGTTAATGCCATGGCTTTGAGTCACCCAAATTCAAGATGGCCACCAAAGCTAACTGAGATTAGCAAACACAGAAAGGGCTAAAACTTGGCCGGTCTTTCGGCTATTGAGTTAAGCTGGAGCAGTAGAAGCTGGTCGTTATTCTCTAACACATACTGTATGTGAGCACAGCACGTCAACAGTCATGGCTTTGAATCACCCAAATTCAAGATGGCCGCCACAGCTAATCAATGTTAGCCTGCACACACAAGAAAAATGTCACAGCACCTCAACGAATTATAAATCTATCAAGCTAAAATGTGGTGTAGTAGTAGCCGAGAGTCATTCACAACACAAATTTTAGCTGAACAAAAGAAAAATAAAGACTCAGGTGCAGCCATTTATAAAAAAAAAAGCTTAGCAAATTGTTAGCATTAGCCACATAGCAGGAGGCTACATTCCGCTACCGCCACACCAAAAACTTGAGCTTCAGCTCAACGACTTTAAAAAGACAGTTGTAGCCATTTTTTGTGTTTGTGAAACTAGCTGCGTCAGCCATTTTGAATTCTGAACAAAGACCGTATAGCAAATTGTTAGCACTAGGTTAAGTGGACGTTCGAGTCAGCTACTACACACAATTTTAGCTAAATTTAATAATACCAAAGTTGCTGCCATTCCCCCCCGTTTGTTCAAAATGGATACCCCGGCTAACTTCGCAAAGAGCTTAGTACTACAGGGTGTACGTTTCAGTTAGCTACTACACAAAATGTTAGCTGAACTGTTTGTTCAAAATGGCTGCCGCAGCTAACCTGGCTATGAGCTCTATTACGGTTAGCTAGAGGTTTCGGGCAGCTACTACAGAAAATGTTAGCTGAATATCACTAACATTAACTGACTTATTGTCATTTTTGTGTTTGGCAAGTTAGCTGTGGCAGCCATTTTGAACCAAGAGCTTGGCCAACTGTTAGCACTGTTAGCTAGCTGTAGGTTTAGGTTAAATATATGCTAAAAATGACTGCGTTAAGGCCATTTTGAACAAAAAGCTTTCCAAACTGTCAGTTCCTTAGCACAGTCAGCAACTTTCATTTCAACACCTCAGAGTTACAACCATTTTTTGTGTTTGCCAAGTCAGCTGTGGTGGCCATTTTGAATCGGGTTGACCCAAATATATAGTCGTACAGGGGCGTCCAAACGTTTTCATATGTGGGTTATTTAAAAGGATTTGATTTGTTGGGTTTATGCTTGTTGTTTTCTTGTGTTTGGAAAGCTCATTTTAGTCTCAGCGATAAAAAGTGTAATTTGAGTAAGTGTCCTTTAAAAAGCGGGTTGATCAAAATTCTGAAAAATCGTCCCGATGTCAAGTCGCTACAACAGATTCATAGAAGGTTTGATAAAGTCGATCAACTCGTATGTAGATGATACCACGTGATATGCGTTTAAAAATGTCTCAACTGCATTATGTATGAATCATTATCCAAAAGTCTCCTTTCTGGTAGAAATCAGTAAAAGTTTGTGGTGCTTTGTAAAAAAGTTATTTCACATAATCTAAAAATGTTAAGTCTGGTTCTGTTTTGTTTGTTTTTTGAATGTCCAGAGGACCAGAATGAACTTTTTAGATTTCTCTACCTGCATGCATCAGGATATTTTGCTTAATACTGCTCATTTTGAAAGATTGCTTTTCATCTATTTTGTTGTTAAACTTAAACATTATACAAAAAAAGTATTGCCAACAAATTTGCAGAAAGTCTGCATCGACCTTTTAAGCCTGCTAGCCAAAATGATACCATTCTTAAAATGCAGCTGTGGGCCGCACAAAATCACTCCAAGGGCCGCAAATGGCCCGCGGGCCGTACTTTGGACACCGTGGGTTAAATGCTATGCTACTAAAAATGACTGTTAAGGCCATTTTGAAGAAAAAGCAAACTGTTAGTTCCTTAGCACAGTCAGCAACTTTCATTTAAACACTTCAGTTACAACCCCCTTTTTTTTTTGTTTGCCAAGTCAGCTGCGGCGGCCATTTTGAATCGGGTTGACCCAAATAAGTAGTCATACCTTCCATGTTTACTTTGCAACTATTTTTTATTTTTTTTTTTCAAAAGGTGTTCAGTTTCATTTTACTTGGAAGCCATTCTCCATGAAGTAATATAAAAATATGTATAAACCCGTATGGAGGTGGGTAGCGTTAGCTGCCGCCATTGAAAAGCATTATGGTGAACGCAGCGATAACAACAACAGGACCTGCCGGAGGCGGCAACACGGGCGCTGTTTTTGGCAGAAGCTCATGTGATTAAAAAAAAAAAAAATGGCTGACTGACAGAGGCTGCAGCACAGTGGAGGGGGGAGGGGGAGGGGGGGTCTGTCGAAGAAATCAAGTCAATAGAAACTGAAGTGGAAGCAGGCGTGATGACGTCACTGCTCCACATCGAGCCAGTAGTAGAGTCGTCGTCGGCGGAGCTAGAGAGAGGAGCGCCGGAGTAAAGTACACACCGACATGAACTTCTCCCTCTAACTTCAGCCTCCAGAAACCCGGGAGAGGACCTCTTTCCTTCGCCGCCTTTCTTTCCGACGGAGCGTGGTGTTTGTTTTTTTGGTTTCATTCACGGAAAATAACCCACCCCCGGAGAGGAAGACATTTTGGGGTTGTTGTTTTTTTTTTTTTTTTTCCCTCCCGTTTCGAACGGTCGACGACGAGCGAGATGTCGTCCGCGGCGGTCGCTGCTTCTTCCAGGAGGCAGTCGTGTTATTTGTGCGACCTGCCCCGCATGCCCTGGGCCATGATTTGGGATTTTACCGAGCCCGTCTGCAGGGGATGTGTCAACTACGAAGGAGCGGACCGCATCGAGTTCGTCATCGAGACGGCCCGGCAGCTCAAGCGGGCTCACGGCTTCCAGGAGGGGCGCTCTCCCGGGCCGGGGAAGGCGGCGCAGCAGCTCTCCGGGAAGGACATCCACGCCGCGGCGGGCGACCCGGGCTCCCGGCCGCCGCAGCCGCTGGACCGCTACCCGCTGTCCTCCGACCGCCCGCCCAGGCTGGGTCCAGAGTACCAGTCTAGCAGGCAGGCGAACGGTATCCCGGTCCCGAACGGATTTCCTAAACCCGATGAGCCGCCAGAGCTGAACCGTCAGAGCCCGAACCCGCGCAGGAATATCTCGGGCCCCAACCTCATGCCTTTGGTGGTTAACGGGAACTTGCCGGTGCACGTGAACGGGAGACCGGGCCAGATCATGGGGCTCCCCTCCGGCAGTCCCGCCGACCTGGGCAAGAGACCCGCCTCGGTGTCCAGCACCGAGCACGACAGGGAGGCGAAGGAGAAGCACAGACCGGACAGCCTGACCCCGGAGATCCCGGAGAGCCACAAGAACCGGGCGGAGCAGGAGTGGAGCAAAGGCAAGACGGTGCGGGACCTGATGGCGCTGCACACGTTCGACAGCAGGTTCAAGAAGGACCATGCGGCCATGCAGCAACGGGTCATGGGCTACGAGAGCAGCGCCACGGCTTCCAAGTCAGGTACAGCATCTGTTCTGATTAAACCTGGGGGGGGGTGCTTTAGGTTGCATTCATGTGCTTGTGTGCTGTTTGCTTTGTTGTCTGGAGCAGCGACTCAACTGTTTTCTTGAACCTGTTCCCTCCGACAGACCGAGGAAAACACCCCCGCATGAAGAGAAAAGCCTCGCCTGAACCCGAGGGAGAGGGCACCGCCGCCAAGCTCAACGGGGAGGGACAGCAGTGGTTACCGCCACCCAACGAAGGACTCAAAATGCCTCCGGTGCCCCCGCCGAGCTTCGCCTCCCCCCCTTCCACAATATCCCCCCACCCACGCACCACCCCGCCTGAGGCAGCCCAGAACGGCCAGTCCCCCATGGCGGCGCTCATCATGGCGGCGGACAACGCAGGTGGAAACAGCTCCCCCAAGGACGGCAACCAGGTGCACTCCACCACCCGGAGGAACAGCAGCAGCCCGCTGTCGCCGTCCTCCATGAACCAGAGGCGGCTGGCGCAGAGGGAGGCGTCCGGCGCAGGCACCCCGCAGGTGCAGGGCATGGACCAGGTGCACCCCCCCAGCATTCCGGACTCCTCGGTGCCGGGCAGCATACCTCTGTGCTGCACGCTGTGCCACGAGCGTTTGGAGGACACGCACTTTGTTCAGTGCCCGTCCGTGCCCTCTCACAAGTTCTGCTTCCCGTGCTCGAGGGAAAGCATAAAGCAGCAAGGCGCCACGGGCGAGGTGTACTGTCCGAGCGGAGAGAAGTGCCCCCTGGTCGGCTCGAACGTACCGTGGGCCTTCATGCAGGGGGAGATCGCCACCATCCTCGCAGGAGACGTCAAAGTAAAAAAGGAGAGGGATCCTTGATTTTGTCTGAACACTTCCTCGGGGAGGGGAGTCCCAAAAAAAAACAAGTATAAATATATAAATATCACATACATACCATTCAAAACAAACTAACAGACTTGTACATATTGGACCCAAGGGAAGAGTATACTTCGTAAACATGGTTGTATAATTTTTGATTTTTGAATACATTGTGTTTCTATATTTTTGAAGATAAAGGTATGTACTCATCATAACGAACGACGTTCCCCTTTGTTGATGTTTAACAAAAAATCTCGATGTACTTCTAGGTCTGGTGGCAGTTCCTGTTTAACGTAGAATGTGACTAATGCTACTCTACGAGCACTTGGCAAAACTAAAAATGCTTTTAGCTGTACTTGTATGCACTTGTTTAAAAAAAAAAAAAAAAATTGCCAAATACAATTTCTGATCTTGTATGAACACACTGTCTGGGCTTGCTTCATTTGGGTGAGTTGAGCTTGTTGTGACGGCTCAGGGGCTTAAAGCTGCAGGGGGAAACCAGCCGTCTGCACATTTACGCAGAGGGACGCAAAAACAAAACGCAAGCTCAATCCTTTTTTCGATTGCGAAGCGCAGAAAGAGTCGCCGAGTCATGTTCAGCCCACTGGAATCTGATGAGTCACTCAATAGGAAGGCGCATGAATGTCAACAAGACCACAAGTCTGGACTGTTTCAGACGCCGGCGACATTTTGCAGCAACAAAAAACAGACGGTTCAGACGCTCGGCGGGCTACAGATGTGGAGTATAACGAGCGTTACATCTGGTTCAGGTGCAGCCACAGGACCCAGCCGGTCCTCTGAACGCCACACGGGAGCACCTTGCTGCCTGAAGTCGTTCCAACGCTTCGGGCCGCAGCGCACTTTCTCCCGAGCAAAACTTGATTTTTAAGAATTTTAACGATTCACAAATCCGTGCATCAGCTGAAGATTGAAGCCTTTTTTTATGTATACCCCGCTGAATAAACTGATGAGCACCAGCTTGGAGGGCGGGTTTCATCCCAAGGTGCTGAATGGACTGCTTCTCCTGAGCTGGCTGTTTATGCCTCTTTCCCTTTTGTCTTTGGAAAGTTATCAGTTGGACTTTAAAACCCACTTTGATAAACTCCACACTCTCCATCTTGTCATGTTTTTAATTATATATATATATATATATATATACTTTGACCTAACTGTCCCCTTATCAGCAGCCAAATCCAACAAGCCACTTCTGAGAAAACCCGACAGGGTTTTATGCCCCGAGCTTAAAGGACGGCTCAATAAAACAGAAGAGCGGTTCTCCGGCCCGTAAAGATTTACGTCAGCAGACCTGTTTGTTCAGCGCTGATTAAAATAGCCCGCGCTGCAGCTAATGCAGTCAGAGCGTGTCCCTGGAAGCAGGGCCGTCATAACACGAAGCTCACCGGCCGCGTGGCTTCCGGCGCACAACATATGTTCCGGTGCAGCGTGGTGATTCGTACGTTGAGGCAGGGTGGGGGTTAAACGAGTTCTGATAGTAGCGTACGTCTTTGTTTACACCACAAATGAGGGAAATTGTCTCCTCTCGGTGCGATTGCAGCCATTTGTGGTTAATGACTCGTTTTGTTTACTGACAACAACCTTCGGGGATTATTATTTTATTTATATTTAAGCTGCAGAAGAGTTGCTTCGATGTGCTCTTACCCTGAAACTGTCCAGGGTCAACGGTCCATCACAACCAGACGAGCCATTTGCCAAAACGGCTGCAAAACCTTCTGGATACAGGTTTTTAAAAACTCAAGACTTAATGTGTTGTAAAAATCGGGACGGTATTTAAATATTTTAATCAGAGGGGGTCAAAATTATAAACCAAGGGTCACTTCCTGTCTGACAACTAGAGCTTCATCCGCCTCGTTTGACGTTCTCCGTCTCTTTTACCGCCTCGATTACAGGAAAAAAACATTTCTCGGCTTCAAAGCTGACTCGAGAAGTCCGCGCTGAATAAAGTGCTCGTTTTTTTATGTAAAATGAGAAGCGATAAAATGTTTTTATTTTAAAATCTCACTTCTTAGGGCCAGATAAGATGTTAGCAAAGGCCACATTTGGCCCTCGGGCCTTGAGTTTAAACCCTGCGAGTCCTAAGCTTGAGACATTTATTTAAACTTTATGAGTTTTTCTTTTCGTTAGTCACCACAGTTTGATATATTTTGTAAAACGCTTAATTTCAAAGACTTGTAACTTAAAAGTTTTATCAACAACGCTTCAAATGTCAAATCCTGAAAGCTTGAGAAAATATATATATATAAGTGACTGGAGTTTTATTCTGTACTTTGTTTTGCTCATCTCGTTTCCAAACCGGAGAGTTGGGAGTTCTGGTGCAGATTAATCTTCGTCCCCTCCCTCCTGAGGGTCATTTCAGCTGCCTGGCTCGGGACATCAAGGTGTGAACGGAGCAAAATACTTCCAACCAGAGAATAAAAGTCCCAACTGGCTTGAGAATACACGCGTAAACGTTTTGTGAGGAAAAATCCCGTTTGTCTGGAAGTTGGGCTAAAAAGTAGCTACCATGCTAACAAACGACTAGCGCTAACGCATTTTACCTCCTCGCTTCATAAGCAGCACCAAATCAAACAGATGAAAATTATCATTTACATTTAGAACTCTGATAAAAATGGATAGTTTTCCGTTTCTGTAGTTTTTGGTCAAAGCCTCAAAGAGCCGCAGGTGAACCCTCAGCCGAAGATGTGATTTCATGTCGCCTCTCCTGGTTTACTTATCTGGGTTAGGCCGTGCAGTTTGCTGGACCTGAGCCAAGTGTTGCACACGAACCCAGGCGTTCTTTTATCAAGCCGCTGCAACACACACACACACTGATCAATGGTCATGAAAGCCCTCCGTGGACTGATTGATCCGCCTCACACCGTCCTGTTAATCAAGCTAAGTGAGAGGCAGTAACCGACGGGCGGAGCGCGTCGCTTTGTTTCGCCCGGCTGTAAATGGTTAACCGGGCTGTGGGCCAGCGAGGTGACGTCTACACAAAGGTTGACGTTAACGGTCGTAACTCAGAGGTCAGCTCGGCTGTGGTTACAGCACGAGGTACGGTTCAGGTCAGCGCTCCTCTCTGCAGATAAAACCCAGACTCTTGCATAGCAACACGTAAACGGACTGTACTGATATATCACCTTTTTATCTTATGACACAAAGAGCTTTACAACACAGTCTGTGCCTCATTTACCCGTTCATACAGCACTTTACAAGATCTCTACAAAGACCAGTCAGTGCTTTATCACATTCATACACCAATGGGACACATCGGAGGCAACGAGGGGTTCAATGTCTTGCCCAGGGACACTTTGGCATGTGACTGCTGGTGGATTTGAACCCTTAACTCTTGCATTGGAGGACAGTTGCTCTAACCATTCAGCCACAGCCGCCCACGTTCAAACTGTAATAACACGAAGACCGTTAAACACCGATACTACGTTGAAGGAAAGTAGATCACAGCTAACAGACACCAGCCAAAGTTTAGCTCGGTGATATCCGAAAGTCAACCCCAATGCATCTTGCACGTCGCTGGATCTAAGCGGTTGTAACTCCGTCACTTCTCATTACAAAGATGATTTTATTCACAAACAACGGGCGATGTGCATCCCTTCAAGCTAAACTCGGTCTTTAAATAGGACTAGGAGTCGACCGTGACGCTAACACCGACGGCTCGTTTGCTTAAAATTACTATAAAGTTGAATCCTGAGGCGCTTATCTCACGCTAAAACGTTGACTTTCGTCCAGTAGGTGGGTGGGAGACATGAAGCGCTCAACGCAGCCAGCTGTTTCACTAATGAATCTATGTTTAGCACAATAAATCAGAAAGGCCGCAGTAATCCCCCCCCCCCTGAAAGCGAGCGGAGCCGGGGACGCGCCAAAAGGAGGATCTGGTCCACATTTCTCCGCTCCCAGTATAACTGATCCGCTCGGTTAATTTTAGACCTGTCAGGGAAAAACAAGGTCACGGCAAACGCTGTATCGAGGGCACGCTCAGATCTGCCTCTTGGTTTCCCTTTTCATCAATCAGTTTCCCCTCCGGAGGCTCCTGCGAGGCCGGTAACGACGGCTTCTCTTCGCGGCACGGAGGGAGAAGCTCGAGCTCCAACCAGCAATTAGGAGGAGCGAGGCGAAGTCGGCAGGATGTGTAAAATCTCCTCTCGGATTCTTGGCCCGGCCCGTACATGTGACCGGCCTGTTTACCACGGAGATCTGCAGAAAGTTAGGATGATTACAGCGCTGAGTGCCAAACGTGTTTCTACTCAGACTATAAACAACATATAAACTTTTTTTGTGTGTGTTTTCTCTGCCTTTTTCAAGAAATAACAAAACTTTCATTGTTCTCGTCATTGCTGTTGGATTATTTTTTTTTTTTTGGTTCGCTTTTGCCCTTTTTCGTGCCTTTTTATGGCGTTTAGTGAACCCACATTCCGTTTTTTGTGTGTCCTTCTTTGTTTTTGACTGCTGGTTAAACTCAACCTCCCTCCGTATTCCTACACTCCCTCCTTTCTGCTGTAAATCAAGCCTGTGAAATGGAAATCAGGACTCGGTCTCTCCCCCCCCCCCCCCCTCCCTTCTTTCCAGACATCAGAACAAGGCTGTGCCTCCAATGTTTTTCTCAGATCGTGGAGTGCTGCCAAATCTTATAAGTGGAGCAGCGAGAGAGAGGAGGAGGTGGAGGAGGAAGAGAGTGAGCAGAATGCAGAGGAGGCGTTCAGGACAAAAAAGATGAAAGGAGCGAGGATGACAAATGAACAAGGGAAGAGGCAACGTGAGACGAGGACAGTGCATGGGACTGATCCAAGAGCATTTGGGCCTTTTCTCTTATTTATAGCCGAGCCTCGGCACAATTACAGTTTTTTTTTTCTTTTCTGCTGAGCAACTACTCCTAGCTTCCGGCTCAGGATCAGCTGATAAGAAGGCATGAAAAAGAGGAAGCGGGCGTGCGAGCGTTCTCTCTTGATATCAAGAATATTTGCCACACAACGGTACGGCTGCACAATAAACCCCACGGAAAGGGGTTTAAATCTGCTTAGATTGTGAAAAATGTCCAACAATCCTCCAACTGAACTCTTCTTTCCAGACTCCCACCGTCAGTCAGAGTATCCTTGTTTCCACCTTTGACACGGCACGCTAAAGTTAGATGCGGGTGTCAAATGAGCCGTCCTAAAAGTAAATACGAGTCTAGAAGGACCGGCAGCCGGCTGAGCCACTTCATCAACAGGAATTAAGACAGATCTTTGGAAAATACAAGTAAAAAATAATAAAAAATCAGCATCGCTCCAACAAATGCTCTGCATAAAGTCGGTGAATTCAGCTGATTTGTCCATCTTAATCACATGTGAATTTATATTTTTTATAAGGAGAGAGCGAGGACAAAATGTGTACCATTAAAAACCTTTGATTATTTTAGGCCTTGTCCACATAAAAACACATCGCCTTCTCTTAAATCTCATCTAAATGTCATCATCTGCACAAAAACAACCCAAAATGCTGTAGTGACCATGCCAGGCCTGTGGTGGCGCTGCAACACTGCCAGGAAAATGCACCAAAAACAGGAAACAAGGTGCAGAACGTGCATGTAAAGCTTGCACTCTGAGTAGGATTGTGTGTTGGATTAAAAGTGGGTGTTTAATTAATTAATTCATTCATTCAAACGCTAGTCTCATTGAGTCGTGAGGATTCATTCAGCCGTCTACATGAAAACACTTCACTTTAAGAACCACATTTAAGATAAAACATTTTCCTAAAATGCCATTTCCATGTAGACACAAGGCAAAAAGAACATTCTTATATGGATGATCCCTTCTATGTTTTGTGTTTGTAGACATGAGGGTGCTGGGTTTACGTGACTCACCCAGAACCCCCGTCTGAGAACCTTGTTTAGTCAGCTGGGAGTCCATCTGTGAGCGGCCTCTAAAAGCCAAATAAGCCAAAGCACGGACATGCAGAGTGCTCAGAATAAGAAGATTAAGCATATCATTTTTAAAAACTGGACCCACAGCAGCTACAGCGAAGGCTTCGGATTTCATCGTTCTGGCGGTCTGACGTAGGGCCCGTTTTCAGGGGTTTGTCAGATCAGAAGATCTGTGTTGATGTATTATGGGATAAACAGTTCTTGTTGTCCCTTTTTCCTCCATCCTAGTTAGCGCCGTAGACAGACACAAGTTAAAAGTTAAACCTTAAGGCGGTATCTCATCAGGCGGCGACTGTTGAGACCTAGGCTTGTTGTGATAAAAAATAAATCATTTAATCACATGATGATGAAAATTATCGACTTCATTTTCATTTATCGGCTTTATCGTTTCTTCGTGTCTCTCTTTCTACTGAAGACACTGGATGATAAAAAGCTCAACTCAAAGTACTTTTCACTGACCCCTCCCTTTCTCTTTTCTCTTTAAAATCTGTTTTAACCGTCCAAAATTGTGTTTTTGGACAGTTAAAAGCAGCTACTCTGAGAAATTAAGCTATGAGCTAAGCTAACAGGCCGACCTCAGGAAGAAACCTCCGTCTTGTTGAAGCTCCAAAATTCATGGTTGAAACCCGTGCCTTCACGTAAAAAGTTGTTTTTCCTCTGCAAAAAAGAAGCTGAGAACTTGTTTACTGATTTTTTTTTATTAAACGCTTTGTGCGAAAAATGCTATGCTAAAGAGCTCAAACCACACCGAGCATCCGCCATTTTTAGAACCGAAAAACAGGAAGGAGAGACGGCCCATGTGTCAAGGGACCTCCCTCCATTTTTTCCTTAAAGAGACACGCTGCTGCTCCCTCACTATCCATCCTTCGGTTCAAACAGTCTTATACTGCCATCCAGTGGTCAAAAAAAGGAACTACACTCAAAAATAAACCAACATTTCTTCTTAAATTTGACAATAATCAAACAATATTATTGTTTATCGCAATAATTTCTGAGACAATTAATCGAACGGCAAAATTTGTTATCGTGACAGGCCTACTGAGACCAGATGACAAATCAAAGTCGTGAGAAAACTGGCAAACTTTCCGTTGCAGTCTCACTGAGTTCCGAGTGTTTGCAACTAATTGACCAGCTAGCCGTGCGGCTGCGTTTTTGACCGGCGAGTTTTTTTTTTTAAACTCTTGGTTATCATGTGTACGACTTGCAAAACTACATTCTTGGCCGTGCACATTATTTTGCCTTCTACTTCTAACCACATAGAAGCAGCCTTGGCTAGTCGTACCATCCTCGACAGCCCCCATGATTTGATCTACTGGACCATCCGTGGGATCACTGGACAGGTGTCTAGTCCATTACAGGGACACAGAGACAGTTTTTTTTATTATTATTACTGATTGTCAGTGTGGGGTTTTAGACCACTAGTATTTGGGGGCTGAAACCTCGGATGTTTTCTGTCAATGGGCGTCCCAGCCCGGCGATATACAACCTTTAGCCGTTGCACTGTCAAACAAGAACTCACAACAAAAAGTGTCTGAAAGTGCTTTAATGTTCTGCATAAATCTGGTATTTGTTCAAGGTCTTCTGAGTGTTGAACGTTTCCTCTCATCTTCCCGAAGCCAAACCGTTGTCAGAAGATAAAAACACTTGGATATTCTGACACGTTTGTTCTTATGACAAACCCACCCACAAAATACACATTAAACCACTCCACAGACTTACAGTATTTTATTTGAACGTTACATAACTGAGTGGGAGTTATTTCTCCTCTCTGTGTTAATGTTGTTGTCAATCACGGCGTAGTGGCAGCCGCTGCACAATCTCCACAGAGGCAGAACAAAGCTTTTATCGCCTTTGTTCGGTCCGCCACGCCAGTCAAAACGCTACCTTCCACGGCTTTCACCGCCACCTCCTTTGTCCTGCTTTGTTGGAGACAGTTTTCCCGAGAATTGTTTACGTTGTTTCCCAGCTGTGGAACATTTGAGACGAGTTGGTGGGGTCAACGCTGGAGAACAAGCAGGGTTGACAGGTGCGCTCTATTATTGGAGCCAGCGACTTCGAGCACGTTACACAACCGCGCCGCTCGCTCAGGTTTATTTAGACTGCCAGCAGAGCCTTCGCAGTATCTGATAACTTGAGCAGAGCATGTCCCAACAGGTGTCCGAAGGGGATAATGGTACAGTAAATAGGAGAAGGGGGTTTTATAGCTCAAGGTTGATGGATTGAAATCTGAAGCACTCGAGAGGTGGGATACTTAATTCTGCAGGGCTGGGCACAAACACACCGCCGTTCCTATCCAGCAAAAACACACTGGTATTTAGCCACCATGACATAAAAGTATGCTAATGACAGGTTGCGCTTGATATACTGTATACATGTCTGCTGCTCTGTAATGATATAATCACAGAGCCGAAACAGCAGCTGCTCCCCTCTCTCCCTCATCCTCCTCTTTGGCTGGAATGTACGAGGGGGTGGGTGGGGGAATGATCCAATGTCATCCGGAGTGATGGAAGCTTCTCCGCTGAGCCAGAGGGAGATGTTCGGAGCAGGGGAGAAAGGGAGGGCGGTGGTGAGAGAGAGCGGATATTTCTGGTTGAGTGCGAGTTTGAGTAAGTCTGGGCACCGAGCCAAGCATGCCGATGGAGAGGGAAGGGGTGGAGGGTTTGGGAGAGGGACAGAAACTCTTTTAGGTCTGGCTCTCCATCAGCTCCACTAGCACACAGCTGCTTCTGGAAAATTCTGCACCCTGCCCCACTAAACCACCAGGCATGACATGAATAACAAGAATGGCCCCGGCCTTCAACAGTGGATACTTTCCCTTTTGACACGGGCCTAACAGACTGGTACAAATGCCCTGGCCTTGCACAAAGTGGAAAAATCAACAATGAAGGGGACACCGGGGGCACCATGTGGAAATGAAATCCTGGGCTTAGAAAGCTTTGTTTGGACAAGTTGACCCCGAGGGCTTTGCAAAAGGCCACGTAACAAAATGCCAGCTGATGTGTTTTGATGAGGGGTTACTCGTTCACCAGCCAGTCACTAATTTGAGAGTCAGGAACCCGCCAAATCGCTTTCCATCAACGTGGAGCCTTTTTTTTTTTTTTTTTACAATCTGCATGTGTCAGTGAGGTCAAAACAAACTGGAAATCTGAAGAGGCATGTGCTAGCTGGTGCACCGTTTCTAACCTGGCACGTCAACACTCGCCCCGGATCCCAGAAACCAGCGAGCACGAGTGTATTCAGCCACGTATCGGACGAGATTTTAACATCGATGTTAAATTAAAACTAAAAAAAGAGAGATTATCCCCAAACTCAACTGACTGGACTCTCTTTTCTGATGTCTCGAGTATATTTAGATCTTGGGCCAAATTATTTTTTCTAAAAGGCCCAAATTCAAAAAAAAAAAAAAAATCAAAGGCCAATTTTTTTTAAAATATTTTCTTGTGAAACGCAAAAGCCCATAAAGTTCATGTAGCTAAAAATAAAATACATGCAGGCAGACTTTGAAGTTTTGAAATTGACACATTTTCTCTGACAGTCTGAGTCGTGGAAATTCAGGACATTAGAGTGAAACTCTTTTGTGTATTTAAAAACGAAAAATAAATGTCCACACTGGTGAGCACAGAGGTGATTAAACAGCACAGTTGGATTTTTTAAAATTATTATTATTTATTTATCTTTTTAGCCAAGCAAATCCCATTGAGCTCACAAGTCTAGTTTGCACGGGAGATCTGGGCCTGAAGGCAGCCTCACTTGCACGTTTTGGACCGCAGGAGGAAACTGGAGTACCCGGAGAAAACCCACACAAACAGGAAAAGCAAACTCCATATAGAAAGACCCCAGTTTTTGAATGAATGAATGAACTTTATTTAAAAAGGGACGATGCACAACTCAAACATAAATGTCACCATTTGATGCGCTGCACCAGATTATAGTAAAAGCTAATATGCATCTGCAGTCCCTGAATAGTGAAGCAACTATACTAACCACTAATTCATCGTACGGCCCAAACTTTTTCACCTCCACCTCAAACTTTTTGTTTTCTCAGCTCCAAAGTCAACAAATTACTGCATCAAATGTTGTTTTTTAATCAAATGCACAACAGACTCTTCACCTCAGCACGTAGCTGTAGGACGGCAACAGCAGCTCACACAACATGGCTTCAGGGGAGTGCTGCATGGTCCTAGTGCCTGACAAGTTTGTTTAAACTGCTGATACAAACAATTTAAAGTGAAGAACGTCACTTTTGAACCAAACCAAAATGTTGTGTTTGGTTCATTGGGCAGTTTTTTATTTAACTTGGTAAAAATCTCGTTATCTTTTTTAGTCTTGTGACTTGTGGTTGTGCAGAAGCGAGCTACCCTGCTCTTATCCATCCATGGGGTTGTTAGCTGAGCAGAAGCCTGTCTGGGTTGACAACCATGTGAGGACACTGCGGGCTACTCTCACAGTCTTTATCCGTGGCTGATAAAGAGGTGAGTCAGCCTCGAATCTATCCTGGTCCCCCCCCCCCCCCCCCCACACACACACACACACCGTCATCCTCCTTCACAAGGCCTTATGTGTACATTCTGCACATGGCGAACTGTATAAATAGCAGCAGCCGCGTGGCTCGTCGCTGACACCTGACATTTTCATGCCCCAGCAAGCCCCTGATGCATTTGGCGCTTGGCACGCATTCCTCTCCCGGGTTTATCCATCTGTTGATGTGGAGCCCAGCGCCCCACCCCCATGTTCTCGTAACATAACACGAGCCTCGCCTTTTCCCTCTATTCATCTTAAATGCAAGCACCGCATGGCACAGGCTGCACCCCTCCCTCCTCCATGTTTTTCTCCAGCTCCCGCTCACTCCCTCCCCTCCGTGCCGTCTCTCTTTTTCCTCTCTCTGCCTAACAACCCCCCACCAAACACCATCCACCCCAGTCATTAGTCTTCAGACTGCTGTTCGGCTGGTCTCAGTCACCCGTAAATATGCAGAACAAAAAAAAAAAAAAAAAAAAAAGCGAGAAGGAAACTGCGTGAAGCTGGAAGTGATGGAGCCGGTGAACTGCAGATTGGAGGATTGTGTGCTGGCTGCCTGCCAGGTTCCTCCAGCAGCAGCACTGCAGCATGTCAATATGTCCGTTGCCAAGGAAACAGGAAGAGAGCGCACACCAACACGGTCCAAAGAAAGCCTCGTTGCTATACACCCACCCCCATCGCCACCCCTCGTTTCAAGCTGAAAATGCTCAGTAAAACCTGAGAGGACACCGAAACCTGAGACGGCAGACGTGGTTCCACGTTGGATTCCCACCAGCGTCCGTTTTCCGTTGACTGACTGTCGGGGTCTTTGTTCATCTCATGAGCTCTCAGGGCCCTGATTCGGTTGCGTCAACTCATTTTTACATCCGCAACGTATAGAAGACGAATGTAAAAACTGGGCAACAAAACCACTGGCACAGCAGTGCAGTGGTTAGAGCTGACGCCTCACAATGAGAAGGTCGCAGGTTCGCCCCCTGGCATTTCAGGGTGTCCATTCCTGTCCACGTGTGGGTTTTCTCTGAGTACTCCGGTTTCCTCCCACCGACCAAAATCATGCATGTTAAGTTAATTTGTAACTAAATTATCCACAAGTGAGAGCATTTGTTTTATGTGTCTCTTTCTGTCCTTGTGATGGACTGGAGACATGTCCAGTTGGACCCTGTCCTTTACAGAGCGACTACTGGAGATGGAAGCCAGCTCCCTGCGGCCCTAAAAAGGAAAATCGGGTAAAGAAAATGGATGGATGAACTAGAAAAATGCAAAAAATGCAGCCTTGAGTGGAAACGAGTTAGCACATTGGTGTTAATGGGTTTTTTGAAGTGGGGTTCTGTGGAAATGTTATAAAGTATAAATAACTTACCTGTTGCAGGTAGCTCACTGGGGACATTGTTTAATTTTAAGTAGCTTGACGAGCTAACAGCTAGATCACTACCATCTTAAAATAACTCCATTATCAAATGATTTCTCGCCCATTTGAACATTTTCAGGTTTCATTTTCCTTTTGCGCGAGTTGCAAAGATGTGCAGGCTTCTCGTCAGAGGCTACAACCTGGACTGGCCAGATCTAAAATCTATATTGCGGATAAATAATTATATAAAGACTCCCTTTCTTCATTACAAAAACTTATTCCGGTAGATTAAAATATAAACATGGTGGCGACCGCTGAGGAGAGCACAATGTGGGCGTGCGATTAAATAATATGTATGGCCCAGAATACAGTTTTGGAAGCCGTGCTCATAAAAAGAGGCCACGGTTTTTAAAATACCAAAATGGTCTCTTCGTAGCAAACAGAATTCAGGGAAATTACGACAAAAATTTCCCGATGCATGCTCAATAATTGAGCTCAAGAATAGCAAGCGTCCATCAGGGCACTAACGATCAATTGTTAGGCTGATGATCCTCCTTGATCATGTGAACAGCTGGATGTCATCAGCAAACTGGTTGATCCACTATGAGAAGGTGAAAGCTTTATACATGTCTTTGCGTGAGTGCAGCTACAGCGTGCGCTCTCAGGACATTATTACCTGCAGTGTCCCCTCAGTGCAGACTGAACTAGACAAAAGGGCCTTCTCCTGCTCCGCTCCTGTTTCCTGGAATATCTTGCAAAAAGATCTGAAGCTCTCGACCTTGACCTCTCTAAGCGGCTTCAAACATCTGTTAAGTTCCTGGGAAAAAAACAATACAGACATGTTCCTGTTTTTGGTTTTCTACACCGCCTTATAAACTAGCTGTTTTTTTTGGTTGCTATTTTTCCTTTTCATTGTCCTTTTGGTTTCCATTTTCTTTTACCTTGTTAAAAAAATTAAATATGTATGCATCTTTTAAAGATTGTCTATTGTTGTCCACTGTTGTCATCACTCTTAGTTAAAACAATTCAGTTCTCTCTTGTAAATGAGTCCCCGAGGCTCAATGGGATTAACCTGTATAAATAAAGGTTGAATGAAAAAAAAAAAATCACCACCATAGATTTCACTTTACTCGTTCAAAGTAGCATCAAATTAGATACTCCTGCAGAAAGAGCCCCAGAATGCTACAGCTAGCTCTCTAGTAAGCTAGCTTATGCTGCTAGGTGTTCAATTAATCAAATAAATCTGTAAATAATGAATTAAACAACAATCTAAAGCTTTATAAAATGGTGTTTTTTTTCATAAAACTGCTACAAAAATCTTGGACAATGGAGTTTGAAGTCAGCAGCAGTCCTCTTCGCTCTTAGCGTCGCTCGAACTAGCCGCTAGCTCGAGTCTCATCAGAATTTAAGTATCTCTTCAAACTGAGGTTGCACAAATAAACAAGTAAGATATTACTCATAAACTGAGCACAGAAGACCACTTCAAAACTATAGTTTTGACGTTTTATTGGAAGGGCACGCACAAATCGATGAAAAGATCAAATCAGACCAAACGTGTTTTATTTTTTTGTAATGATTTAACTCTTCTCTGTCTGATGTAAGTTTCTTTGTGCTCCCCGTGCGAATTATTGACTCTGTGCTCGTATCCTGCAGCAAACAGCTCGGCTGAGAGTTATTCCTGGCAGGTCTATAATTCTCCGTCAGACGTTGTGAAAGAACGACTTCAGGCAACACGAGTCATGTGTTTTAGTGATCCGAGCCACAAAGTGTCACAGTAACCTATCAGTCCATCGCAAGCTGTGACCTCCTGTTCTGCTGATACAAAAAGTACACGTTTTAGACTAAAAATACACGTTGCAACACTGGAACAGGTCGTTTCTTGTAACCAGACGTGTTTGAAAAAAAACCACAGCAAAAAAAAAACAACAACAAAAAACTACTTCCCTTTTACCTCTGCATCTGTTGTCCTTATCACAACGGTTTATTATAAGCCATGATTTATGGATATGTTTAAAAAAAATACTCAACATATTTAAATTTTTGGGTCTGGCCATGCGGTTTTAAACCCTATCAACAGGTTAACCCTCCTGCTGCCCTTGGGTCAAGACGACTCCATTTTAAAACTGAGCCCTCGCTGGTCATTTTGGCCGGAGGGATAAAAATCTCATGAAAGTATCGGATGTGCATCTAAAACCCATTATCTTTTGGAGGCAACTCTACACCGAATGGCCACAACTCAGTCAGTTTAACAGCTATTGACCTAATATTTGGTTTGGTAGTAGCTGAGACTGATCCCCAACATGTATTCTGAGCTCCAGCAGATTGTGCACAAGCTTTAATCTAAAGTTGTAGTCCAATGGAATCAACTAATCCGTTTGCAAAATGTCTTACCTCTGTCTCTGACAGAGGTACGGCAGCCGACCTGGGACAGGAAGTCGCGGTTCAACTCCCAGCCATGCCCACATGTCGTAGTGTCTCTGACATGCATTGCATTGTCCCCGGACACTTACATAACTGCCCACTGCTCCACCTGGGTGTATCTCATGTGTGATGGGTTAAAAGCAGAGAACTAATTTCGTCATTGTATGAAAACATACATTGATGACAATCTCAAACTTCACTTCCCTTTTAACCAAACGTATGAGATGTACCTCTAAAAGTTTTGATTTAAATCTAACCAAGATGGCCGCCAGAGCTCGTCTCAGCCGACGCAAGCGTGGCCGTACCTCAGTCAGCTTTACGCACGCCGAGCTAAAGTTTGAGGCGCAACGCGGCGTCGCACATTCAAGCTTTGCCCGAATCATCTGCAACTCCATTTCCCTACGTAAGAGAAGGGTTTGGTCTAAAAGTCTGAAACGTGGCGGGTGACATGCATTCCTTCAAGCGACGCCGGGTCTTTAATTAAAGGCGTGTCTTTGTCGTATTTCTGTGGAAGGACAGTTAAAGGACGGCTCTGTCTGAGGCTGTCAGCCACACCTAGTTGGCACTTTTATCCAAGCCTGGCTCCGTCTGCGCTCGTATCACTGAAGTGTGTGTGTGTGTGTGTCTGTGTGTGTGTGTGTGTGTGTGTGTGAGCAGCTGCTGCTGCAGTGTCTGAGCTTGCTCAGGGATGCAGATGAAAGTGCTGATGTGTCCTGTTATTTTGGGCGGCGTGGTGCCCTCGGGGGGCAGAGGAATGTTTTGGAGGAGACCGAGCGAGGTTTTTTTTAGACGGTGGGGGGTGAGCCCAAAGGGGATTTTATTTTAAAGCGGAGAGCTTCTCCCAGAATTCATTGCGACCCTCTGTGCCACATGGCGCTCTGGGAGTCCTGAAGGACAGAGGGCAGAACTCGCTGAGAGACGGGCGCCGAGACTGGACCTGCTTTTGGTCTCTGATGGGTTCTTTGCCTTTGACGCAACTTGCTGACGGCCTGAAGTGGCCCAGGTTTGGCCAGACGATCCAAGCTTCTCGTTATCGCGAGTTTCAAAGCTCATTCTTGATACCGAAGCCAAAAATCCAAACCGAGTACACTTTGAACACTTTTGTCAACAGCAGACAGAGTTCAAACTTTGACGTTTTTTCTTCCACACAGCCTCTAAAAGGAGGTCAGATTACTTCGTCAACGATCAGTAAAACCACATTAACATCAATAAATGGTGTTTTTCACACACACAAACACATCTGGAACCATTAGATCAACAGAATATTTAAGGGTCGTCTTACAACAAAACCGCAGTTTCATTCCTAATCATCATTGTTTTAAATTTTCTTGTCATTTGTTGAAAAACTCTTGAAACTGAGCTGTTTTTTGCAGGTTCTGCAGCACATGTGTGGCGCACAAACAACTGGTTAGTTTTTTTAAAAACTCGTTTTTCTGTGTAAACTGTTCATGTGCTGCTCATGTTAACGTCAGCGACCGGATCAGCTCTCCGCTGGCTGTGAAACAGTTTCACGGATCGACTTTCCTTTCTGTCCAGCTCGCTCATGACTGAAATATTAGACTCGGATCAGAGAGATGTTTGGGAAAAACGCCATGTCATTTCCGTAATTACATCTATCCCCCGCAGCGGATAAAACTGTCCAGGAGTCACAGCTGAGTCCACTTGTTCTGTACTCGTTCAGAAGACTTTCCGTGTCCGAACGACGCCGGATTAATTAACAGGGATACTCGCAGATCGCTCCGTAAATCATGTTTTCATGCCTTGGCGAACGTTGTAATCTGTGTCTTGTTCGTTTTAAAACGTTCACCACAGCGAAGAGAAGCTTCAGCTTCACCGTCGGGTTTTACTCAGGGGTTTGTTGACGATCTGGGCCGACGGAAAACTGCTGACTCGTGTTTATCTCCACATCAGTGACGTCACAGAGAACCAGGTTTTAAGTTTCTCCATCAATACTCCAGAATGTTAGAGGAAAATAGTGAACCTGTGAGTAGAAACCTCGTGAAAATGAGCTTTTTGTGGACATATAGAGAATAAAAACTGTTTAAAGTCGTGGAAATGGTTTGTAACTAAAAGTAAACAAACGCTAGTACAAATCTGAGCTCATTCACAGAAAAAAACAACAACAAATAAATCAGGGTTTTGTTGATACAAAGCACGTCTGTTTCCAGTTTTTATTCTTAAAAGAAAACAGCAACAGCAGGAGCTTAAACAGCTTCGTTTTGAAGGAATGCACGTCACCCGCCAACTTACACGTCACTGTTGAAGAAGTTGAGAAAAGATTGCGTTTTAGCCATTTTGGGTAAAAATTGAAAACAAAAATGGGGTGATTGTTGGGAATGACTTAGCTACCACGTAAAATCAGATTGATATCTGTAAAACTGACCGACTTACCGTATTTTCTGGTCTATAAGTTACAATTGTTTGCATAATTTACATGCCCTGCGACTTATACGCCGAAGCAACATATTTATGGATTTGTTTCCACATTTAAACCAATTTTTATCTGAGATATGACCGTTTTCATTCATTCTGAGTGAAAATATTGACCACTAACATTTTCAGCCGCTAGATGGCACTGGAGTAGTGTGGAATGCCGTTGTGTCATGTAATAGGTAAAAGTGGCTATTAATGACACAATCAGCTTGCCATAGACTGCCACCTTCGTCTAACTGGAGCAACTGTCAAATCAGCTTCATTTCGCTGCCCTGGCGAAATGCTGCTAATTTAACCATTAAAGTGCATTTATTAAGCAAAAGTTCAACTGAGACACACCTTTACTATAACGACGAGATAACAACTAATTGTTTTTAGGTGTTAATCTTGGTAAAGTTCGAAGAAATGAGCAGCGAGTCGCCCTCTGCGCGCTCCTGCTTCCTCGTATCGGCTTTTGAGATGCAGCTGATTTGACCGTCAAAGTGCATTTATTAAGCAAACATTCGACTGAGACACATCTTTGCTATAATTTCGAGCAAACAAACAATTGTTTTTAAGTGTTAATCTTATTCAGTTCTTGTTAAAGTCCTCCCGTGCACGCCCCCGCGGCCGCCGTTAGGCAGCCAATCGATGTTTGGCACAACACCGGCCCACATTTCTGTGCTGTCAGCGGTGACGCGTAACAAACGCGACGCGTCAGTGGTGACGCATAATAGATGCGACGTATTTATGGATTTTTCCACTTTATTAGACATATTTGGTTTGATGTGATGTGTACGGCGGAAAATACGGTACATCCTTTATGTCCCCCGTCGTGGAGAGAAAAGAGGAATTGGAAATGCCCTCCGTCTGTCCATGTGAGCGCGATAACTTAAAAACTGGTTCAAAATCCAAGATGGCTGCCACCATACATATGTGAAAGTAAATCAGCCACCCCGATCATGAGGAAACTAGGCTTTCTAGTTTTTATATTGATTAAAAGTACAGTTCCCCCAAATGATTGGGGTGACCTTTGGGGTGGCTAAAGATTAATCTATTGTGGCCAAGGCCACCGTTGGCCACCCCTTGGTACTGCCTTTGCACCTGGTGGTGGATAAAATTGCTCCCTTGCATTCTATGTTCAGTTCCAGTCCAGAAAAAAACACTCATCTCCAAAGCTACAAACATTAATTTAGTAAATCTCAGTGACGGGAGACATCGACGTATCGCTGGTTAAGTTGTCCAAGGATCTACGCTGTGGCGGCCATCTTTACCTGGGGCGACTCCAGAAGCTACATTTCTGTAGAGCGTCATTAAAACCTGTCCAGCGACTCAAAATATTTTGCTAACAGAACGTTGACTTTAATAGTTAACATTTTTAGAGCTCAGAGAACGAGTTGCGAGTGACACAGATACTACTGCGTCAAGCTTTAGCTCAATATTTGTAAAACTAAGCGAGTCATATTTGTGTCTTCTAAGGTGGATGAGCTGTGGTGGCCATCTTGGACTGGTTTGCTTTCAAGTTATTTTATTGTAGATGCAACCTACTTGGCGAATTTGGTTCTATAGATATTTTTCTAACAGACAAACAAACAAGGTTTGTGATGATCCTTGTAAAAAAAAAAATAAATAAAATTAAAAATGCACAATTTATCAGAATAAAATGCGTCACCGGGAAAAAGGCGGGGCTAATAGTTTAACTCTACGTTGAATTTATTGGGTGGCAGAACCTCTTCCTTCGTAGAAAACAGGGCTGAGACTAATTATCCCCTCGAGTCAGATGACAAAGCTCTTAACGCCACATTTCTTGTTACAATATCTGTTATTATGTCGAGCATCAATGTTGGTTGAACTCTGGTGATCTGAATCCCATGACTCTTCAGACAAAGAGCCAAATCAGACCGCTTTGTTATTTTAGCCGCTCATGTGCTCAGTAAACTTAACACCAAAGGTCCGCTGACGGTCGCCCCCCTCCCGGTCCTCCACAGACCCACAGAGAAGGTCTGTTAGCCAAGGAACAAAGGTCAGCGTAACGTGTCGTCAGATTTCCACCCTGAGAGAGAGAGAGGGTTGGAAACAAGCCGTCTTTGTTTTTGCTGCAACAATCCTGCGTTTGTCGTCGTCCTCTGGACTCCTCTCATCGTGACAGTTCCTCCTCGGTGTGACCTCCGAGACGAAGGGTTTTAAATAGATTCAACGGGAGGTGAACGCTAATTAGAGCAAAGAATTTCTCTCACCCTCGCACCCAAATGTGTGCTTCTTTGACGCGATAAAAAAAAAAAGAAACTTGGTTAACTGTCGCCTGAACGCGATCGTTTCATCCCAGATGTTGAAAAGTAATCAATGTCATCGCAAAGGGCAAGCATGTGTCTGCTTCCTGTTAGCAAAATATCTCCTGAACCACTTGATGGATTTTACTAAAACTCTCAGAAAGAAAGTTGACCTCAAACTAAATACCTTTTGAGGTCAACTTAATTCAAGATGGCCACCACAGTCAACTCTGTCTCCATCTTCTACCACCTATCTGTGATCGGGTCACGGAGGCAACAGGTCAAGAGGAGAAACCCAGACCTCCCTCTCCCCAGTGACACTCTTCACCTTCTCCTAGGGAACCTTAAGGTGTTAGAGGATATATAATCCCTCCAAAGAGTTCTGGGTCTGTCCCGTGGTCGACTACCAGTGGGACGTATACGGTAAACCTTCAAATGGAGGCGTCCAGGATGAATCCTAATGAGATGAACCATCTCAACTGACTCCTTTTGATGAAGAGGAGCAGCAACTCTACTCCGAGCTTCCCCCGGATGATGGAGCTCCTCACCCTGTCTCTAAGGCTGAGCTCATTTCAGCCGCTTGTATCCAGGATCTGGTTCTCTCGATCATGATCCAAACCTCACGACCACAGGTGAGGGTTGGAATGTAGACGGACCAGTAAATCAAGAGCTTTACTGTTAGACTCTACATTTTGTTAGAAACAATACAATTTGTCTGTTGGGAAAATATCTCAAACCACTTTGACGGATTAATCAATGCACGTGCCTTTGTGACTGACTAACGTTTGGAGTCAATCAAGTTGAAGATCACTGCTACATCTACTCAACGTTAGCCAACTGACAAATGGCTGCAACAGTCAAATCTGCAACGCTTGAGCTAAACTTTGGTGTGGAAGTAGCTGAGAGTCATCCTCAGCACATACTACAAGCACTAACAAATCACACAGGTTGTCTAAAACACTCATTGTGCAAGGCGATATTCCTTTAAGGAATACTGTATTTAAGGAAAAGTTGTAGTTTTTTGAGGCAGAAAGAAACAAACGAATAAACTGAGGAAGTAGCGGATTGAAGGCAGCAACGATTCATTCACACCAGAACCCGTGAGCGCCGGATGCCTTCGACCTTTGATGGTGAAAGTGATGTAACGCTCATGATGGATGCATTGGGCTTTGGCCTCAGGCTGCTCTGATTGTTCAACTCCCTGATGGCCCGGCAGGCTAAACGAGCCAACGCAGACCCGCCATCAATACACGACCAAGCAGAGCTCTGGATCAACTCAACTGCCGTGATTAATCCTCACCATGTAACCAGCTGACGGGCCTTTATCCAAACAACAAACAACGCAGGCGCCCAGCTGTCTGATAGCGGCGATAGCGGGGGTCCGGATGTACATTTTCAGGCTGCCGTCGCCCTAACGAGCACGTCTGCGCGCCGTGTTTACCTGAGATTAAAAATTCAAATGCAGCCCGATCAAAGCGGGATTACCGTGGTAAGCCTGTTGGAACAAAAGACGAGGTGGAAGATGAAAAGTGGAAGAAAAAAAAAATCAGACATCTTCCCTCCGTTCTGCAAAGCTTCTTAATGTGATTTAAACGTTAAAAAAGAGGCATGTTTCGGTGACCTCGTTAGCATGCCGTGTCAGTTTTAATTCACATCAAACCTGTTGTGAAAGCCTCAAAAAGATGGCATCTCACGCACGGTACGAAACTGAAACGTCTTATAGGATTTAGCAAATATTTCTGGAAATGTTCCTTTTCAACATTACAAGAAAAGACTGAGAGGATATTTTTGTTGACGTGAAACATTTTCGCCTCTCGCCAGGTAGAACTATCAGCCGTGAATTCAAACCAGACTGGAGGTAGGTTATAATCTGTAGAGGTCGGATTATCTGTGAAGGTTGGGATCTTCACTGACGTCTTGTTTTTGACTTGTCTAAAAGGCGTACTTTTAATTTTTAAGGTTATACAGGTCATCACATTGAGCATCATCACTGATGGGCGTCTGGTCGATCCAGAAGTTGACTCCGCTCCAGCAGACGGATACGTTCAGCCTCGGCACCAACATTTAATGGTCTATGGTCAACACACACATTTGGATGCTAAACACATATTTGGTAGAAAAAAATAAACAAACTAGGTCAGTTTTCTTTTTGATCGTGGCCTATTTTTGCATTTTTAGCTGATTTTAGTTGATTTTATCATTGATTTTAGTTGCACTTTGTAGCACTTGGAGATTTTTGTTAATGAAAAGTGTGTTACAAATTAAATTCATGATTATTATTATTATTATTATTTTACCACCATTTGTACCTCCACATCATACCAGCTTCAACCAGTGAGCTAATCATGGTGACAACCTGATCGACTTCATTTTTACTATTTGCTCTGTTTTATTGTAAAATTTGCCATTTTCACTAAAGATCAACATAGAACTAAAAGTTACATCCGTTTTTGTGTGTGTGTATGTGTTGGCTAATGTCAGTTAGCTGTGGCAGCCATCTTAAATCGGGATGAGTAAGATTCTCTATTGCACATTTACAACCAGTTCAAAATGCTGCAGCCCAATTTTTAACTGGTGCAGGTAAAAGAGAGCACCTTACTCCAGTTCTGGCCTCCCTTCACTGGCTCCCGGTTCAATTTTGAATTCATTTTAAAATCCTTCTGTACGTTTTTAAATCTCTGAACAGCACTGATCTGCTGCAGCCATATGTAGCGCTCTCTGACATCAGCAAACCAGATGCTTTTATTGGTTCCAGGAACTCGTTTTAAGCTCAGAGGTGACAGAACCTTCTCTGTTGCAGGTCCAAAACTGTGGAACGAGTTACCACTGCATGTCAGGCAGGCTCCCTCTCCAACTGTTTTTAAGTTTTGTTTAAAAACTCACTTTTACTCCCAGGCTTTTGACATTGCGCGAGTTGATTTTAACTTGTCTGTATTCTACAATGTTAATCGTTTAGTTCTTATCTTTATCTATATGGATCTATGTATTTTATCCTGTGTCCTTTGCTTGTTTGTTTTTGCTATACAGCACTTTGGTTGGCCTTGTTGCTGTTTTTAAGTGCTTTATGAATAAAGTGGTATGGTAAGACACGGGTAGCACTTTGAGTATGTGATAGGGATGACTCTCAGCTACTATTAAGTACCGGTATATTGCAGTTATTGGCAAAGTTTTTAAAACAGATGTTGGGCGATCAGTTGGTGCTCAGAGCAAGTGGTGGCGATTGCTTTCAGCTACTACCACACCAAATATCAATTCAATACCGGTAGAAGTGGCTCAGTTATCACCATTCTTTTGTGTTTGCTATGGTCACCTAGCTTATAATTACTTTTTTAAAGTTCGGTTGGCTGTGGCAACCATCTTTAATCGGATTGGCTCCAAAAGGGAATCACTTGTAAATGTACATATATTTACTTCCTGCAGGTTTCATTAAAATTTGTGTCGTGATTTATGAGACCCTTTGGTAATGGACATGGGCGATAAACATTAGACGAGAGCTGATTTTACCAGATGAAAACATTAAAGCACAAATGTTCTTCCTTAACAATGTTTTTGGTGTTATTGCTGGATTTAGAGCACGTTCCTCCCACCCCCACCCAGCAGCTGTAATGAAGTTGTGTCTCTCCTCGGTCTACCTATCATAAGATCCCCGGGGCGTTCCTGTCTCTGAGTACCCACAGACCATCTCAATCTGTCACTCCTGACCGACCCAGAATGACACCAAAGAGCGCAGAAAGTAGGACACCCAGAACTCTTGACACACACACACCCACACAGAGAACAAAAGAGACACAAGCACAAAAAATGTGCCAAAAAAAGAAATCCTCATTTAGCTTAAAATCTGCTGTTATCTGTGGACAGTCGGCTTACGGAGGGGACTCTTCAAAGCCCGGCTACCTCGTAGCATCTCGGGCTAAAATTGATTCTGATTTAATTAGAACTTCTTGCCCGAGCTCCACCGAGCCTCGACATCAAAGTGCTGCTTTGAATAATGATGCAGCCCTTCACGCCTCAGGTACAGCCTGAATCTCTGATTTCCCATCCACTCCGTCCACGTCTTCCCACTTTACTGCGATCAGGCTGACATAACCATATTTCGTCATGTTCAGGGCGAAAAGTTGTTGTTAATCTTCATGCTGCAGCTCCAGTAGACTGATAATAACGTCACTCCTAAAGCCCACAAAGCCAAATGACACAAAAATGGTTTCAACTCCACAGATATCCACAGATACTGAGCTACATTTTGATGTGGTAGTAGCTGACAGTCATCTCCAACATATCCCCAGAAAAAAACAGCTAGCTACAGTGCTAGCTATAGTTTTGCTTGTTTTAGTTAGCTGTTTAACTTTTAGCAAGCTACCCTTTAGCTACTTTAAAATGTTAGCTTGCTAGCCTTCTGCTATTTTAGCTTTTAGCTAATGTTGTACTCCTTTAAGCTTCTAGCTAGTGTTCTGCTTGTTCACGTTTGCCTAGTGTTGTATATCTTTAAGCTTTTAGCTAGAGCTCTGCTACTTTCAGATAATGTTTTACTCCGTTTAGCTAGTCCATTTCAACTTTTATATTTTAGCTAGAATTTTCCAAACATTCACTTTTAGATAATGTTTTACTACATTTACCTTTATGCTCATGTTTTTGCTCATTTTAGTTATCCTTTTATTACTTTTAGAGTTTAGCTGGTGTTTTGCTTCTTGTAGCTCCATTTCCTACATTTAGCTGTTAGCTAGCCTTTGGATACGTTTAGCTATGAGCTAGTCTTTAACTACATGCTAGTCTTTTAATTTAATATTTTTTTCTTTTTTTTTACAAATGTTTTGCTCCTTTTAGCTTCTAGTTTGTGTTCTGATTCTTTTACCTTTTAGCTAATGTATTACTGCTTTAGCTTTTAGCTATTGTTTAGCCTCTTTTGTCTGTAAGCTAGCGTTTTGCGCCTTTTAGTTTTTTTTGTTGCTAATGTTCTGATTCCATTATCTTTTAGCTAATGTTCTGTCTCTTATATTTTAGCTAATATTCTGCTTCCTTTATTTTTTAGCTAATGTTTTGCTTTTTATTTTTAACTAATGTTCTTCTTATTTTATCTTTTAGCTAATGTTCTGCTTCTTTTCATCTTTTAGCTAATGTTCTGCTTCTTTTCATCTTTTAGCTAATGTTTAACTTATTTTATCTGTTAGTGTTTTGCTCCTTTTTCATTTTTTGTTGCTAATGTTTTGCTTTTTTATTTTTTAGCTAATGTTCTGCTTCTTTATTTTTAGCCAATGCTCTGCTTCTTTTATCGGTTAGCTAACATTTAGCTTCTTTTATCGGTTAGCTATTGTTTTGCTCCTTTTAGTTTTTTTTTGCTAATGTTCTGTTTCTGTTATCTTTTAGCTAATACTCTGTTTCTTTTATCTGTTAGTTTGTGCTTTGCTAATTTTAGGTTTGTGCTAGCGACCTACTTCTTTTATCTGCACTTTGAAATTTTTGTTAATGAAAAGTGCGTTACAAATTAAATTAATTATTATTATTATTATTATTATTATCTGTTAGCCAGCGTTTTGCTCACTTTTCCTTAAGCTAGTGTTCTGCTGACACTAATAGCTGTTAGCGTCAGCTAGCTAGCAGTAAGGTTACTTTAGGAACCCAACTCAATGTCTGGTTAGTAAATACAGTAACAAAACCAAGCAGGCTTGTTTCTTACAAATCATTTTTACCATCTTATCTGTTCGTATTCGATCCTAAAGCAGAGGTCCAGTCGGACATGGGTTGGTCAACAGCTGGCTCAAAATGGCGGCCTGTCTCTGACCGAACCGCCAGTGACTGAGATATCAAAACCTAGCAGGCTTTAAAGTGTACGTTAAAACTCTTGACATGAAAGGCGGTGGGCGATATGCATTGCTTTATACTTAAAACAGATTTTTGACCTGCCAAACGCGTTTATGTCGTCGTTTCTTCAGAGGTTCAAGGTTTTTAAAAGGCAGAGCTGAGTGATTCTCTCAGACAGTCGAGGTTCAAAGCGTCTGTCTGCACAGAGAGAAGAATCTAATTTTAACTCGGAGACAGAGGGGCTCATGAAACAGCTCTCTGCCTGACTACAGCTCAATTATTCATCAAGTCTCTCAGCTCAAAGCCCGGCACGTTATTCACACACACACACACATTATCCTCTTTCACATGCTGTTTCATTCAGACACAAAGTCAGCCATCTTCACACAAACCATAACCCGCCTTCTGTTAAAGCACAGAGACTTTTAGTGGAGATGAGCGGAAAAAATATGCTCAATGAGGCGTTTAGGGGCTCGATTTTCAAAATACGAACATAACAGTTTGCAACTAGGAGCTTTTATTGTGAAATTATAATTAAATCTCCTTTTGAAATGGGTTAACATATCTTTGTAAGTAAAAACTGTTTTACTTTTTTTATTAATCATCAACCACAAACTGCAGTAAAAGCCAAGATTTAACAAAACATTACCGTTTGTAAAATTAGGCAGAAAATTTTATTTTATGAAAAATAGACTGGTGTTTCAAATATAGAGTCAAATGATGAGCTTGTTTTGCCTTTGACGCTCAGAAAGTAAGAAATTGATGTTTGTGTACAGCTGATGGACTTTTAGGGTCAGCCTGATTTAAAAATGGCTGCCACGACAAACCAAGCTTGGGAAAAACACAAAAATGGGTCCTCGGTCTGTTTTACAGGTCTTGAGCTAACAATATGTGTGGTGGTAGCTGAGAGTGCTGCTCAACACAAACTTTGAGCATTAACACTGTCTTTCTGCCCATTAACCAGTAAACGGATGGTGATGGTGATAATTTGATGTACGTCAACTGTTGAAAGTCAATCCGATCCAAGATGGCCACCACAGCTTTTCAAACTTAGCAAACACAAAACTTTCATTTCATTCCACCTCATTTATTTATTTGTGCAACACAATAAAACACAAAACAATTCAAATACAGTAAAAAAAAAAAACCTGCATTTAAAGGGATCTGTGGTGAGAGCAGGGAACAGGTGGAAGAGAGCTTGGAGAGGTGGAGGTATGCACTTGAACAAAGAGGAATGAAAGTCAGTCGTAGTAAGACAGAGTACATGTGTGTGAATGAGAGGGAGGAGGTGGAACAGTGAGGCTACAAGGAGCAGAGGTCACAAAGGTGCAGGACTTCAAGGACTTGGGGTCCACTGTCCAGGAAAATGGGGAGTGTAGTAAAGAGGTGAAGAAGAGAGTCCAGGCAGGATGGAGTGGATGGAGAAAAGTTTCAGGAGTGATTTACGACAAAAGGGTGTCAGCAAAGATCAAAGGAAAGGTTTACAAGGTAGTGCTGTGTTGTCTGGTCTGGAGACAGAGACATGGACAAAAAGACAGGAGACAGAACTGGAAGTCGCAGAAATTAAGATTTTGAGGTTCTTCTTAAGAGTGACAAGGATGGAGAAGATCAGGAATGAGATCATCAGAGGTACAGCACAGGTTGAACAACTGGGAGATAAAGACTGAGATGGTTTGGACATGTCCAGAGGAGGGACAGTGGGTATACTGGTAGAAGGATGTTAGAAATGCAGCTGCCAGGAAAAAGACAAAGAGGAGTTATATGGATGCAGTTAAAGAGGACATGGAGGTAGTTGGAGTGAGGACAAAGGAGACAGAGCGAGAAGGAAAATTCTCTGGAGACCCCTGAAGAGGGAACAGCCGAAAGAAAAAGAGCCGTAAAGATTGTCAAAACACATTAAATGATGTATAAACAATAGACATACAAACAAGTGTAGTAAAATAGCAACAAAGCATTGATTAAACTTCATTTGTCCTGATGCATGCTCAATAATCCAGGTAGATAAATCTAACAAGGTTAAGTCAGGACTGAAGAAGTCCTTTGGATAAAAGACTAAATGTTTCTACAAGGTAGAATCAGTCCAGAGGACCTGCCTTACTCAACCTTGTTAGATTTATTTAAGCACCTTTTAGCTTGGTCAAAGTCACAGATACCGAGCTAAAATCTGGTGTGGTAGTAGGCGAGAGTCATCTCCATCAGACACTCCTGACAAGATCTTCGCCTAAAACTTTGGCGAGCCATTTATTGAATCACTCTGTTGAGAAAACCTTACAAAGCCTCGTAGAGTCCCACTCCGGCAGCTCAAACTGAACCGTTTTCTCAGAACATCAAACAGAGCAGAGAACCTGGAGCCGCCGCCTGACGATGACTCAGTCTTTGTTTTGAGCGAGCTGCGGGAGGCGTCATCTCAAACAGATGACCGGTCCTCGTGTGGCACCGAGCTGAGCTCTAGGAATTACTCACTTTGAAACTTTCCGTAAACAGTTTTCTCCCCCCAAACTTGATGACAGGAAACAAACAGAACAACATCGTAAAGCATCTTTATAAGCTGTTGGACTTCTAAACGTTACCGGGTGGCCCTCGGGTTGGCGGAGCGACCTCGGGGTAATCTGGGAGAGGATTTGGAGCCTGCTGTGATAACGACGCCACCCAGACGACCTTAAAAACTGACGCTGAGGTTGAGGCCGCATGGTAAACGCAGATAAACAGGTGTGCCCGTCTGATGGGCGGCGTGGAAATACAGTAAGTTTCATTTTAAGAGCCAACGTCAGGCCTGCTGAGAGCTAAAGAGGATTAGCGTCTCTCTCTCTCTCTCTCGCCACGCTGGGAACGTTTTGTGTCGCAGCAACAGATTCACATCGTCAATAGGGAAAAGGCACGACGCATCCCGAACATTTCCCCCTCATGAAA
>NC_056498.1:49257155-49263848 GCF_014905685.2 Nematolebias whitei
TCACAATTTGTTTAGTGTCCCAACTTTTTTGGAATCCGGTTTGTAGAATTAGTAGGGCAAAATATCAACAAAAGGCAGAGCAGAACTAGCATTAGCAGGTCATAACTAGCATTAGGAGGTCAGAAGGAGCATCAGTAAGGCAAAATATTAGCGAAAAGCAGAGCAGAATTATAATTAATGTTACGGTTAACTGTTAGCACAAAAAGCTGCAGCAACAGTTCTGGTGCATCCTGCAGCGTTTTCATCAGGAAAATCTGATTATTCAAGCCTGAATAACCGGGTTATGTGAAACTGATGGCAGTTTTAAACTTTTTAAATTAATGTTTGCCTGAACTGCTATGAAACATGTCGAAACTGAAGTCGTTTTAAGTCAACAGCCATCCACTTTGACCTTTACCCTGCTTGGATCAGCCGTTAGCTCGTTAATCTGGTCAGGTGTAAACTCCTTTTCTCCAAAATGAGGTCATTCAAAGAGCTATCTACAACAGGTAAAATATTAACTGTTCGTAACCTTTCCTGTACTATCTTTAAAGCCTCGCCTCTGATGTGTGTAGTTGACAGTCTGTGAGGAAATAGCAGCTCGTTAATATATTACCTAAACGAATTGGAGCTGTTTTTCTTAACGACCGGCTGTGGAAAGGGATGATGAGTTGTCCCACATCCAGAGGCGAAGCGGTGAAACCGGGACCAGTTCGGGGCCACCACATAAAAATTTTAACAAAAGTAGAAATCTCTGCAAAGCAAAGCATTTATTTTTATGATGGAAATTTGAGTTGATTCATTTAATTTTCACCTCAAAAACGTTTGTTTTTGTAAACTGCGTTTGCACGTTTCATAGATAAAAGGGTAAAAAACGCGTTAACGTTTTGGACGTGGTGACGAGCGTAACGTCCCGTTTCATCTCGCCGCCGTGAGATGGCGTCTCTGATCAAAGATAGGACAGACAGCAGGACACTCCATCGTCGCCTTGGCTGCCTGGAAACAAACATCACGCCCCCTCCGTTCGCAGTTCTGAACCCTTATCGGCCGTCTTTGTGTCTGACGGTCTCAGTAAACGTGTTTCGCCACGGAAGTCTGAGCCATCAGAATCACAGCCA
The DNA here is from genome assembly GCF_014905685.2 of Nematolebias whitei. Lineage (NCBI taxonomy): Eukaryota > Metazoa > Chordata > Actinopteri > Cyprinodontiformes > Rivulidae > Nematolebias > Nematolebias whitei. Next base: position 49,258,253 of record NC_056498.1, read on the forward strand.
CCTCCGTCTCTGGTCCTGATAAGAAAATGTCATCTCTCAGATTTCTGACACCGCTCAGCCTTGCAGATTTTGATGTTCGCATGTGTTTATGTTCACTCAGAATTATAAACCAGCTCAAGTTTCCGTGTGTACTCATAGTTTACGAAAAAAAATGAAAAGTTCTCTGAAGATGAACACACTTCTTGGCAAATTTAATGTTTCGCTGCAGGCGACCAAGGCAAGAAACTTTTTCATTCTTTCTTTTTTTTTCTGGGTAAAATAAGCAAACCCCAAAGACACAGCGTTAATTATTCACCCTTCCTGCACCAGTCTGACATTCTGATTATGACCGGAGGTGCTTACAGGGTGCCGAGTAGGGCTGACAGGGGTTTTAAACTCTAATATGTTTGCTGCCAAGAAAACTTGGGCTTGTCTGATGCGTAAGCCGCCCGCGGGGCATCAAAATGAGCCGTAATAACCCATACGAAAGAAATGCTGCCCTCTTTTCAAAGCCTGGAAGAAAAAAAAGAAAACAAACAAGAAAAATACTAGTGTAGCGTTTCCCAAATGACACTGATGGCTATTTTGTTTCTCCACCTAAAATAAGCAGAGCTGGTTTCACCATTAGGTAAGACTGGAAATGAGTGTCAGCTGACACAGACTGATACTGTGAAAGTTGAAAGAAGGGTGTTGGCTTTTTGTGATTTGATTACAGGTGAGTCTCTGCCAAAACAAGCAACTTGAAACTCCCCAGGGCTGAACTTGGAAAGCTCTGACGCTTCAGCTTTGACAGCGGGGTGGATTTTAGGCCAACTAGCTCTTGGTGTTTGGTTGGTGCGTGACCTAAAACGCCACCATTTGGATGTAACCTCACTGGAGCGGCGGGGGTTTAGACCCGTTTGTGGCAAGTAAGGCCGCTATAAAGTGGAGCTGAATTATTAATGAGAGTTATTTACAGCTTCAAAGACAATACCAGCCTCGAGCGAGTCGCGGGCTTATCACGGCAGAAGCGCCATGTAAGAGTGATCCACTTCCTGTCGGTAAAAGCGCCGCAGCAGCCCTTCCTCGCGGCGCTGAAGTTGAACTGCAGCGTCAGGAGTCCTGGCAGGGCGGCTCAGAGAGGAGCGCGATGTGAAAACTGGCATGTTGACGCTTTCATGCCACCGTCACGCAGTTCGCAAGGTGCCCCGGAGAAATGTCACCGCGTATTCTTGTCACCGAGCCGAGCGCGTTCCTGTCACACTCCAGGTTGTTGCAGTCAGACGGCATTCCTCTCCTCACTATCTGTTTCTGTTACGCTAGTGCGCCGTAGTTATCTGCATCGGTCGTTTTATCTGAACTCAACATTCGTTTCTGAGAGTTTTGCTGAATCCACAAAGACGACCGGCACTTGTCTTTGGATCTTGAATGTGTATTCAGATCCAGATCCAAATCCAAATGCCAACTATAAATGTTGTCTGTTTCAGGAAGCCAGCAGGCTGCATGGAATCCTCACTTCATTGAAATCTCCCATCCTGAGCAGCACAGTGGCGAAGGTGGAAAGGAATGACTCCCCTTGAACAGAGAGAAACCTCCAGCAGAACCAGAACCAGGTTCAAGATGAGCAGATATCTGCTTCAACCAGTCTGGGTCAAAGAGGACACAGACACAAAACGACTGGTCTAGGCGTAGTTTCTATGGTCCGGGTGTGGTTTCTATGGTCCAGAGTAGTTTCTATGGTCCAGAGTAGTTTCTATGGTCCAGGTGTAGTTTCTATGGAGCAGTTGCAGATTATATAGTTAAAGTGTAATTTCTATGGTCTAGGTGTAGTTTCTATGGTCCAGTGTAGATGCTATGGTTCAGGTGTAGTTTCTATGATGCAGTTGTAGAATATATAGTTAAAGTGTAGTGTATATGGTTTGTTAACGACAGAAATAATAAAAAATACAAACATGAGGAGTAGAGTGAGTAAACGCAGCAGCAGAGTGAGGACGTGGTCAGTTTGCCCTCCAGCAGTCTAAGCCTATAGCAGAATTAAGGAGTAACTCAGTAAGCCCAAAGCAATCCTAACTTTAGGATTTACCAAAAATGACATCCGCGACATGAAAAGGAAGAAGCGGGCAAAAATGATGGATGGATGGATGGATGGATGGATGGATGGATGGATGGATGGATGGATGGAAGTCTTAATCCTAGTCTAAAAGGTAGACAGACCGTCAGTCTCATGGACAGAAACTGGAAGTTGGTTCCTGATAACTGAAAGCTCTGTTTCCAATTTTATAAACTATAGGAACCATAAGTAAGCCTGCAGTCTGAGAGCGAAGTAATCTGTTTGGAAAATATGTAACTATAATATCTGTAATATAAAATGGAGCTAGCCTGTTTGGAGCTTTGCCAACGGAGAGAAGCTCAAACTGGAAAAAGACGATTTCTCCTTCGGACTCTCATCAGAACTCCAGCAGCATTTTGGATAATAAATAATTAAAATGCTCTGGCCTGGAAGAGATGAAGTGACCTCTTTTTTTAAAATAATTGTGGGTCAATCTGTTTCTACTTTTAATGATTTTGTGCAGGTGGAAAAAAAACACCGCCAACACACGAGTTTAAAACAGTCCAGAGTGTTGAGCACAAAGAGGAACTCCTCATGTAGGAGTGTATGCGTCAAACAACTGCCCCATGTAAACCAACACCCCCCACCCCCACCACATGGCTCTGGCTCGTGTGACAGCACTATTAAAGCCACGTTTGTCATGTTGCGGTTTTCTAACTACCACCCCACACCCCACCCTCCAACTGCCTCTGAAGCAGTGGAGAAAGCGCCACATGGCCCGCTGCACACAGCACGTGGTTTCAGTTTCAGCCAGGCTGCACCGGGGTCCTCGGTGAACCCGGTGGTGCCCGGCTCAGTCCTGGGGAGGGCGAAAGGCCTCATAGATTCAGCAGATTTCCTAAGCCACGCAGTCGCACCAGACACGGTGTCAGCCGTGCGCCGTGTTGTGTCTGCACGTGGTTGTGAGTCACAGGAAGTGGGTAAAAGGTGAGATTTAGTGCCAAGGGCTTTCATTTCCACTCAAAGATCGTTTTCAGAACGTGTTGGCTATAACGGCTACCTGTACCTGAAACTGTGAGCAGTACGAACAGTTGCTCGATGAGACCAGTTGTATTTGTGTATGCGACGGCACACAGTTTGTCTTTCGTAAATATATTTATATTTGGATCCCCTGCAGAGAAGATAAGCCTCGACTGGTTAAAGATAAAATCATGCAGACTGGTAAAAACTTTCTTTCTTCCATTACCTGCAAACTTGTTGCTTTTTGGCAAAATTCGCTGATTTCAATCAAAAATACAGTATGTTGTTTATGTGACTCATTTGGATTCGAAGAGGGTTTTTTCGGGAGGGAGGGGGGCAGAGGCGTGGTAGTAGATGGCATAATTTCCCATTGACTGGACTTGTAGCGCTACGTAAGGCGTGCTAGCTAGTTTGAAACAAAGCTTACACTAGCTCGTATGCGCTAAACACTTACATAGCACCAACTTACGCTAGTGGTAGCACTACATAAGTGCCGGCAGATGTTGACTGGTGGGGTGGGGGGTAGGATGCGTGAGAGAAGTGGACTGCTATATAGATTGCAGGAAATGGCATCTACTTTATTTAAAATAAAGACACCCCCCCACACACACGCACACACACACACACTACAGGTGCTAGGTTTGTCACCTTTTTCACCCCTTGTGAGTTTGCAGGTATGTTCTTCTCAAATTGATGGTTCATACATCCCAAAAGTACAGACATGTAAACAAAATTTGCGACCACCACGTGTGTTCGTTTACTCACGGAAACAGCCGAAGTGAAGAGAAATAGGTCAACAATGACGGCAGCTGTGGAAGAGCCATTTAAAATCGAGACGTCCGACAACGTTGATGTACGGGTACGTATTCACGCTCAGATTTGTTGGATTAAAGATGAAGAAAATAGTTTGTGTTGAAACAAAACTTAGTTCTAATCTAGAAGAAGTTTTGAATGTTTTAGCACTGAACTTTGTGTTCATGGCACTTCACTTGCTTGTTATATTTTTTACGTTTGGCAGCAGATTCACGCTTATATTTTTAATTACCGTAAATATCCTCGGCTCTGTGCTTGTCCTGTTCTACCACATTTGTTTACCTACAGACTATGGCCAGCCTATGGATGTTAGTCACGTGACTCAAACTTCCATGTTTTGTTTCCACAGATTTAGCTGTGCTAAACCTGCGTTTCAGACTGGCATATTTATAAATCTGGAAAACTACCGTAGTATAGTATTGCTATATTTCATGCTTCACATTGAGTACTAACAATACACACCAAAGATGAAAGTGAGCGTGCACTTCAAAACTTTAAAGGCTGCTTTGAAGGAGACGGTGAAGTGCATAAACCAAAGACGGGTTTAAAAAATACATTATGTGTAGGTCAGATTAGATAGACATCATTTGTCTGTGCTCATTTGAAGACCAGGCACTCAAGAGGTCCATTACGTTTTGGCAGAACTGCTCAGAGCCAATAAAAGGCACCGACGTCCACCTTTACATCCCGTTTCCTGTCCGAGCTCTTTCACGCTTCATGTTCTCCCATTACATTTCATGCGTTTCCACAGGAGGGATGCCTTCCGTGGGGGTTTTGGTAATCCTCAAAGTTGTCATGAACCGTATTCGGTTGGGACTGTGTGTGGGAAGAGCACCGTGTTGCTTTTTAAAAATAAAAAAATAATTAAATAATAATTTGATATGTCACCTTGGAGATGGCAGCTGACAGCTGTTTCGAGCACAAGCTGCGCTTAATTGGCGGGGAAATTAGCCTGACCTTGACTGTGGCGGCGCGGCCGACGAGCTGCCGCTCCCTGCCACTTGAAATGACATTGTTGTAATTTCCGACAGCAGCAAGCAAACACTCGGAGCATTAATTATACCAGCAGAATGTGGCCTGCTGCAAAGACACACACATGCACACACACACAGAATACTTACGTAAGCCGTGGCTCCTGTCTCCATGACGACCTGCAGCATTCTAACACACGCTTCCTCCAATATGCCTTTTCTGAAGTGGGCTGTTTCCATGGAAACCGGGCAGCTGCCTCAGACGATGCTTCTTCTGAAATGACACCCAAGTGATGCCGCATCATTCGTGCATTTTCACTCTCTCTGTGGACACATGGATGGATGGATGGATGGTTGAATTAATAGATGGATGATGAATAGATGGATGGATGGATGATTGATGCATGGATGTATGGATGATGGTTGAATGACAGATGTATGAATAGATGGATGATGGATGAATGTTGGATGGATGGATGATAAATGGATGATGGATGGATATTGAATGAATATCAGATAGATGATGGATGCATGACAGATGTTGGATGGATGATGGGTAGATATTGGATGGAAGATTGACACATGACAGATGTTGGATGGATGATGGGTAGATGTATGGATGTATGATGGATGGATGTTGGATGGATGGATAATTAATGGTTGGGTGATGGATGGATAGAAAATGGATGTTGTATGGATGTTGTATGAATGGATAATGGATGGATGTTGGATAGATATTGGATGGAAGATTGATGCATGACAGATGTTGGATGGATGATGGATG
>NC_056498.1:49263858-49270868 GCF_014905685.2 Nematolebias whitei
AACATTTGATGGATGGATGGATGATGGATGAATGTTGGATGGAAGATGGATGATAGATGATGGATGGATGATGGATGGACAACCGTTGGCACTGATCTAATATCTGAGCTGGTAGTAGCTGAGAGTCATCCCTATCACATCTCCTTCATGACCTTTATGTGAACCCTCAGAGACGAGGCGGCGGCGGGCTACATGCACTCCCTCCAGGGATGCTCGTGTCACTTCCTGTTGACGTGCAGCTCATGATTCCCCGCCTCAGAAAGTGAAACGGATAAGAGCACTTCCCGTCTCCTCCTCGGCGCTCACGCAGCCAGAGACGGAGCTGCAGGCCCGCCGGCCTGCAGCTCCGTCTCTGTCATGATGGATCCTGTTGCCCAAGAAGCAAACAGTTTGTGGTTACAACTGCCTGTTGTGCAACATCCTCGACTAACCAGATACTCTTCTTGGCAATCGTTAACTGAAGCTGGCTCCGCCTCCTGTCAGCTATAAACTCTGTTGTATTTATTTTGTTCAGGTTTGAGGAGGTGAGGACTGTTTTGCAAGCAGCTCTAAACTAAACCTGTGTGTCTGTCAGTGGGCTCAAGCAGGACGGTTGGAGAAAACAGCTTTGACAGCGGCAAGCAGCTCAAAGTGATCAGACGAGTAATCCCCCATGAGTCGGGGGTGAGGGGGGGGGGTGAGTCAGAAAATCGTTATTGATACATTTCACTGATCAGGTTTGTGAATATGTCCATCCATCCATCATGAATCCATCCATTATCTTCTGCTTGTTCTGGTCAGGTCTCGAGGGCAGCAGCTCGAGCAGGGAGGTCCAGACATCTCTGTCCACAGCCACCTCTTCCAGCTCTTCTGGGAGGAGCCCCAGGCCATCCAAGAGATGTAGTCTATCCAGCGTGTCCTGGGTCTTCACCCTCGATCCACCACTTTCTGACTGAGGACCATGGCCTCAGATTTGGAGGTGTTGATTCTCATCCCAGACGCTTCACACTCTGCTGCGAACCGCTCCAGTGAGAGCTGGAGATCACGACACGATGACGCCAACAGGACCACGTCATCTGCAAAGAGCAGAGATGAAATCCCTCCCCCTTCTGGTTGCACCGAGAAATTATGTCCATAAAACACCAAAGTTCACGCAGGTGAAAAATCCAACAAAGTTCAGTCAGGTCATCTGGACGGTTTCTTGATTTTGTTGAGACGTTTCGTCCTTCATCCAAAGGACTTCATCAATCCGAGGAGCCACAAGCAGCAACTCCCATGAATATGCTCATGTTCATCCAAAAGTGAATAAACCTACCAATCAATCAAAACCGTTACTATTTGACTAATTTTAAAGTGTTTTAAGTAAACAAACATGCACTAGTTGGAATAATTATTCTTAAAAATGTCTAATTAAAGGATAATAATCATTGATATAAGAACAAATCTGTGTTCATACATTTCTTCATCGTTTTTTTCTAATCTGCATCGCTATGAGTGTCTTTAACTTTAAAGTTGACATTTAAAACTCTTGTCCACTTTTCAAAGTTGCTAAAAATAGATCCCAAGCCCCCCACCCCCAGAACACGTGGAAAGCCGGGGCAGTTTTTTTTAACGCACCTTAATTGGCAATTTTCATGTTTTGATGCTGTCTTTGTGAAAGTCCTCCTCCGGTGTTTCAGTTTGCACTTCCTGTAAGATATCTTTGAACTCTGCGGAGGTTTTCTGTTTGGACTGAATCAGAAAATTACCCGGTGAGCCCAGTAATTCCCCTCGCTCGTCTCTGCAGCGACGCCCTGGCTTCAGACACGTCACGAATTGCTGGATGGCCTCATGTTTCTGAAACTGTAGATGCATCACTCTCACAGGGATCTAACCGCAGTGACAGACATTACCCGTCTGTGGTAACGTGTCGCGATGAGGGTTAGACGAGAAAGACAAAGAAAGAAAAAGCACGACGACCTCAAAATAATACGAGACGAAAGAAAAAGGGTTCAAGATGAATATTTTGGTTGTTTTGACTCAAGTATTTCTACAGAATGCAGACCTCAGTCACTTTTTATTGCCCGCTGTTGACGGTGGAATACCGTTTCGTCCTCTGCGTGATTGTTTGTCCATCAAAATATTTCACGAACCACTGGATGGATTTAAATGAAACTCTGAAGTCCAAATCTCTTGATGCACCTCTACAACCTAAACACGTCTGGACCCTATTTAAGATGGCCGCCACAGTTTAGCACCCTTAGCAAACACAACAAGCGGTACACCGATGTCCCCTGTCATCATTTCAACAGTAAATGTTTATAGTTTCAAGTGGAGTGTTTTTTTTTAATGGAATTGGGCAGGGAATGCAAGTAACCCTTAATGTTTTTGCGGCAAGATATTAAAGTGGGTAGGAGTTGAACAGGGGTGTTTTTATTTTTTTATTCATTTATTTTTGGCTTCTTCGCATATTGATGGATCCTGGCGAGCGAGGGGAGCAATTTTATCCACCACCAGGTGCAATGGTAGAGCCAAGGGGTGGCCAATGGTGGCCTCGGTCACCATAGATTAGTCTTTAGCCACCCCAAAGGCCACCCCAGTCATTTGAGGGAACTACTTTTAAGTAATATATAAACTACAGTGTTTCCCCTACATTACTTGCCTTGGCAGCGCACTCATTTCTTCTGTGATTTGTGTGTGTGTGGGGGGAGACATGTCTGTGTTGAGCGCCGTTTGTACCCGAAAGTTCAAGCGCATGGGGGGGTGTTGGGAGATGGAACAGTGTGAGGGAATCGGAGCGCTACCTCTAGCTTTTCAGCTAGCATGCCTGTATTGTGCGCCGCTAGCTTAGCACTACATCAGTGCCAGCAGTTGTCGACAGAGAGTGGGGGGTGGGTCTGTTCAGTAGGCAGGGCGCTCGGTTCTGTTGACAGGGCGGGGCGCTCTGCTTGTATAATGGTAAGTGAAACACTGAACTAGAAAGCATAGTTTGTTTAGTCAATGATAGGGGTATATGTGGCAGCCATCTTTGATTTTGACATGGCAACCCAATTTTTGATGGTGACCTGTCTTACACTTAGATGCAGCCACACACCAGAACAGAAGTTGATGCGTTGCACACTTTTCAGGTTATTCAATCCACAAAGTAACCATATAAATATTGCAGCAGCCATCTTGGATTTTGACGTTGCAACCCAGTTTATGAAAGGAACCGTTCTTACATCCAGATGTAGCCACACACCAGAATGGAAGTCGGTATCTCGCTTGTTTTTCAAGTTATCAGATCACAACATCCACAGGCAGATGGACGGAGGGTATTTCAAATTACCCCTTTGCTGCGCAACAGGGGACAAAAAGGGGTACAAATAAATCTGTTTTATAAATACTGAGCTAAAATTTGTAGTAGTAGTAGCTGCGAGTCATCCCTAAATTAGACGTTGAGAGCTATTTAATAAGACAAGATCTGTTTTCGTATTTTTGTCTCTAAGTATTAGTGTCAGCTTTGTGTTTGTAATAGCTAAACAATATCAGGAAACACAAAAACATCTGTAAGTGAGTAGGCCTGTCGCGATAAACAATAAATCAATTAATCGCATGATAAATGAAAATTATTGACCTCATCAGAATCAGAATAAGCTTTATTAGCATTGCACCGAGATACAACGAGAACATGTACATGCAGTCGTCCGGAAGATGGACGGAGTGCGCGAAGCTGCTGCTGTAACTAAGCGCGGCCTTTCTTATCCTTTTTCAGAATAATAATCTTAGAGAGGAAAAGGGGGAGAAACATGAGGGTAGATAGTATTATTAAAAAAATATGTTTCACATCTTGTTTATCAGGACACGATTTGAGACATCAAAAAAACTCTACCAGCAGCACAATTAAAACATGATTACATTTGCATTTGACGTCGAGGTGTTGAGATTTGTCCATGAGCGTTTTTTTCAGATCGGCCACAGTTTCAGATGATGTTGTTTCAGCCAGCAGTTCTGAAATGTTTGCACAGAAAGTTCTCGGGGGAGATGAAGCTTTTGTCCTTGTCCATTTTTATTTATCGGCTTTATCGTTTCTTCGTCTTTCTACTGAAGACACTGGATGACAAAAACCTCAACTCCGGTGTTTTTCTCTGGAAAAAGAAGCTGAGAAATTGTTTACCGCTTTTTTATTAAAAGCTTTGTGTGAAAAATGCTAAAGAGCTCAAACCACACCGAGCGTCCGCCATTTTGAGAACTGAAGAGAAACAGCACATGTCACGTCAAGGGGCCTCCCTCCTATTTTTCTTAAAGGGACACTGCTCGCTCCCTCACTATCCATCCTTCAGTTCGAACAGTCTTATACTGCCATCCAGTGGTCGAAACAAAGGTACTACATGCAAAACAAATTAAACATTTCTTCTTAAATTTGACAATAATTACTACTTATTGTCAAATTTCAAACAATATTATCGTTTATCGCAATAATTTCTGAGACAATTAATTGCCCAGGAAAATGTGTTATCATGACAGGCCTATAAGTGAGTCAGTTTTACACATACTGAGCTATTTGGTGTGGTAGTAGCTGAGAGTCATCCTCAACACATACTCTAAATGACACTAAATGAGTCCCCGAGGCTCGGTGGGATTAACCTGTCTAAATAAAGGCTGAATGAATGAAAAAAACTAATCTGATCATAGCTCGCCTTATCGCTTGAGATGGAACAAAATATCGTTTACAGTATTAGATTAAAACAGATTGAAACTCTGGTCGAAAGGTGGCGGGTGACATGCATTCCTGACTGCAGTCCTACGACTGACTCGTGTGTCGCTGCCGTTTCACAAAGGTTCAAGTTGTGAACTCGCAAGCGTCACGGTTGTAAATAACTGCCACGCCTTTGTGTTTTGATTCTATGCAAATGCAGAAATGTCACGTCGACTCAGGGAAATTCATACGTGTGTGTGTGTGTTGTTTTGTGACCTGAGGTCTGAGTATTTTGAGGGAAGCGTTTTGGCGCTCGCTATGACTCACATGTCACCATAAAGTGCGCTCAGTGGGCGTGTCTGCCTTCCCTCAGCAAACTGCTCGTCAGACGGCGAGGGCGTTTAAAGCGCAGGTGCAAGTGAAAGCATGAGGTCAGAGGAGGATGATCTTTCTCTCGGGGCTTTCTGCCAAAGAGGAAGTTTTTGTGCTCTTCTTACACAGATGGCGGTGATGAGTCACGTCACAAGGCTTCCTCCTTTTCGGCTGGATAATCCTCATCAATTAGATCCATTGTCAAATGGCTTTTCACACCAGTGGAACCGATGCCCGAATGCTCCGAGTGCGTCGGAGAATCTGGGCCTCGTTTTCTCTTTGAGTGGTGACTCACCCGTCAGGGAAGAAAAAATCTTTTCTGGGTACAGATGATGGTTTATTTACGAAGCCGGAGGCACTCGGAGCTGAACCCTCCCATCGTGTACCGTCATGAATAAAAGACGCGATTGCATCATAGCGGTTTTCATCAGTTAAAGACACACCTAAGAAGAGTGGGAACAGAAATAATCTGCGTTCATAGGAAAAGCGGTGAACAGGCTCTTACCTGTCCTTGTCCCGCTTTCAGTGTTTGAATGAGGTTTTGTTTTCTCTGCAGCTGCTTTCATGGTTTCAATGACAAGAACTGAATACACGCACATGAGATCTGCCACCAGAAACATTATCCTTTAACAAATGCCGACATGCAAACACAGCAAACGGCGAGCTCAGCGAACAATAACTGAGCAGTGAGATAATATATCACTGCTTATGTAAAAGCTGACCTTTGAACCTGATGTGTGCAGAATAAAACCGACAGCCAAGACAGGAGAGGAGCAGTTTAAGGGTTTAAGACCGTGTCGTTCTAAAAGGTCCATGGACTAAAAACTGGTTGGGTTTTTAGAAAAAAGACGGTCCAGACAAAAGCCAACGTTTAGTTTTCCAGGGATAACCAGATTTAAACTCCTCCATGTGGAGGAGTTTTATGTACACCAAAGAAACTACTGGAGAAAATAATGTTTCTAAGACAAAGGAGATGGTCATTGATTAAAAAAAGACTCTTCAGTTGCAGCTCTTGTTCAGGTGGTGGTCAATATAAATATCTGGGAACTGTTCGTGATGAATGACCTTTGACCCCTATGTGAACTCACTTTGTCAGAAGGCCCATCAGAGAATGTATTTTTATCAGAATCTCTGTGGGATTAATGTTGATTTGACTTTTATGAGAATTTTTTATTGAGTCTCTTTTAACTTTTACCTTCATCTGTTGATTTGGATTTTTGACATGAAAAAAAAAAACAGGAACAAACTCTTGAGAATTTTCAGGATGTGCAGCAAAACTGCTGGCAATAGCCCTACAGAACCTCACTGACCTACAGAACCTCACTGACCTACAGAACCTGACTGACCTACACAAGGTGAGGTCAGTGAACAAGGCCAGGCTGATTCTGGCAGATCCCGATCATCCCCTCCATGGTGAGTTCAGGTTGCGTCCATCTGGACGCAGGTATCTGCTGCCCAGATGTTGGACAAACAGACTCAAACTCATTCATCCCTGTAGCGATCAGGCTTCTCAACAAACAGAGATGACTTTTGTTATTTTAATGTCTCCATGTCTTGTCTAGTATGGATGTTTTATGTGCTACTGACCTGTGAAACTAATTGTCCCTTGGGGATAATAAAGATTCTTGAACTTGAACTTCGGGCATGAGAGTGACATATGGATAGGTGCAGCTTCTGCAGCATTGCGGACTCCGTGCCGATCTATTTTGGTGAACAGAGAGCTGAGCAATAAGAAGCTCTCTGTTTACCAGTCGGTCTATGTTCCTACCTAGAATCTTCACCAGCATCTATTTACCTACCCTCACCTATGGCCATGTACTTTGAGTAGTGACCATAAGAACAAAAACTGCTCCTCCACATCGAGAGGAGCCAGTTGAGGTGGTTCAGACATCTGGTAAGGATGACCCCTAGTCGCCTAGTTAGGGAGGATTTCCAGGCATGTCTAACTGGGAGGAGACGCTTCCAGGGTATCATTGGAGTCTTCCCAGAAGAGCTGAAGGAG
>NC_056498.1:49270878-49285337 GCF_014905685.2 Nematolebias whitei
GACGCTTCCAGGGTATCATTGGAGTCTTCCCAGAAGAGCTGAAGGAGGCAGTTGTGGAAAGAGATGTCTGGACATCCTTGCTCAAGTTGCTGCCCCGAGATCTGACACCAGAACAAGAGGAAGATGGAACCAGATTCACGTACGATCCAAACTAAAGGTTTCACATCTCTTAAGTGAAATTTGGTGCAATAAACCTCCAAACAAGTAGTGTAGAGCTGGTGCAATGACAAGGAAAGTGGCCTACCCAACACTAAGACGAGCTGAAAGTTGGAACTAAATAACATTCGGGCACAAGATCAGAGCGATCAGTCGTGTGGCTTGAAATGCTGAACTTTTCAAGAGTAAAGCAACATTTTCCAATTTAAACGCCTCACTCCTTATTTGCTCACTTGGTATTTTGCTGGTTAGACAGCACTAAATCATGACTATTTATCAGCTCAGCTACTATGAAGATTATGATGGATGTTGGCTTTTGTAGCATTAAAAGGTAAAAATGATGAAGTTTACCTCGAAAATCCCCGTTCGCCGTTTGGTCAAGCGGAAATAAAAATCTCCAACATGACAACAGGAAACTTCAGCAGCTTGAAACCTACGGAAAACCAAAAAGGATCCAATGAACGGCGTAAAACTTAAATGTAAACAGTTTTGAGGATTGACTTTTCACTCAAGTTTAAATCAGGGAAACAGAACGTTGGTGTTCTGTAGGTAGAACTCGTCACTTTCTTTTCTTTGAAGTAAAAAAGATGAGCTAAAAAGTTTTGAAGACATAGAGGGGCGTCATTGCAGCTGCTGCCCAAAATTCCAACAATCGTCAAGTTTGCATCATCTTTCGCTCCCTGACAGAGCTCTTCAAAAGGCAGACGGAAACACAGACTAGAAAGTAAGCCTCAAATGAAGAGTTGCTGTGCAAAAACCACAAGTTAAATTTAACAAACGCTGGACGAAGAATCTGATGGACGCACATCAAGTTTTATACCTCTATAGAGTTCTTTTTGTGTGGGAGACACGACAAATAAATAAAAAAAAAGGTTCACTTTCCGCTCTGAGCTCAAATAAAGTACCTGTATTTATAGAACAGTCACAGTTGTGTAGACCCAAGAATGTGGACCAAGATGAGGAGCTCGAAATAAAATAAAACCAAACTTTATTTTGAACTAAACAAAAAGCTGATTTGGCAGGAATAAAAAAAACGTACATAAACTGAGGATAAGGCACCATGAGGGTGAGAACGGAGCAATTTTACAGACAAGCTGATGAGTTGAGTGGAGACACCTGAGAACAGGTGAGAATGGGCGGGGCCTGTGCTAAAGAGCAGAAACTGACTGAGGTATAGGAAACCTGTGGCACAGGAGACACTGGAACACATACAAAACAATACCAAAGGAATTAATTTTGAAAGATAAACACAAAAAGTTATATTAAAAAAAAAAAACACAGATCCTGACATTAAATGCATAAAACACTAAAATGAGAACAGTTTTGAAACATTTTGGAAAGCTAAGACAGCTCTGAGTAGAACATGTTAAAAGATCATGTCATTTAAGCTATGATTGTGTAAAACTTTACTAACAGCCCAGCTGAACGTTTTGTGACCGTTAAAAGGTTGAACGACGACACTGTGATGTATATCTGAGCTGTCGAGAACCACAGAGGGCTACGTTTTGTCACTCGTCTAACCAAAAGCCCATTGATGTCTCCGAGGAAACCTTTAGCAATATTTGGGCCATTTTGGACCTTTTTCATGTATTCTTATGGGTTTTTCCAAAGCTGTGGGCGACGATACAAACTACAACTTGTGATGCATCAGCGCTTGTGATTCGCCCCAAGATATCATCATAAAACCCACGATTAACTGTTGAGAAATGTTTATATATTTATTTATTTTTTTGATCAAGATGCCAGATGGAATTTTGTAAATGCTGTTTGGGTAAGCGATTCAGGAAAGGGTGAGGTTGCATTCCAGGAGGAAAAGGCCCGGACGTTTCCTCTCCTTTTAGCTCGTCCACTTCAAAGTGTTCGTGCAGCGAGGTTTGTGTGTACACCAGTGTGACATGGGACCGGTGAATGATACAAACGCATGTGTTGTTGTGGCGTGAACAACACTTACATCATGATGGAGGTGTGTGACAAACGAGGACGCTGCATCTGTTCTCTGCTGAAAGTAGGGCAGCGTCAAAAAGTGAACCGTGAGCGATGTGTTTCAGAGCTGCTCATCCTGGGGAGGACTTTAGAATAATTTGCAGAGCGGAGGGTAAAAATTTCAGCCTTGTTTCTGTTGATTCAGGGGAAAATCCATTTTACAAGAAGTGCAGCCAGCCAAATGTCCAATTAGTGCTGTAATGTTATAAAAATTATTAAAAAAAAAACTCCTTGAGGCAGAATAGAAAATGCATTTTGTACATTCTGAAGTTGTCCCTGCCAAGTTCTGACACAAGGGAGTCAATGACTTCACTGAAATTTCAAGCTGTGTCATTAATTATAGTTTCGTTACCTACAACCTTGATCTGCTGGAGCGAGGCAACCGCCACGTCTTTGCTGTTAAAGACGTGCTGTGACGCTCCGAATTCACCCCTGCGGCTTTTCGAACAACTGCCCTCCGTCCGCCGTGCAGGGGATGAATTTGAATAATGAATTGCGATGGGACTGAGGCCACCGAGGTCGTAAATTCTGCTGCTAAATCAGCTCAGCCCAGGAGAAGGAGGGAGGCGCACCGAGGGGTTGTTTATAAAATGCCCTTGGAAAAATGAGTCTAATCCCCGGGCAAACCGTAAGCCACGGGGAGAGCATTAGATAACCCACAAGCTGCAGAGTAATGAGGGAGCCGGAGACGCAGCGCCAAGACGGAGAGAATGTATCCATTTGTTGGCTGCACGCTCTGATTGCTCAGACCGTTTGAGACAAGCTGGAGCCTGACAGGGCGCTGGAGTCCATTTCGTCTGATCAGCAGCAATGAGCACTTTCCACAGCCGGTGAGTGCTCCCGGCTGACTGTACTTTACGAACAACGTGCAACCCTTCAAAATATGTCTGTCTGCGATCGATACCAGCGACCACCATCGATCCTCAAACCTGAATGTCCAAGTCTAACATAAAAGTGACCAAACAAGCTCGGCGACGTGCGGTGCAAGCCCAGGTTGGGCCTAAAACGCTGAAAACTTTAAGGGGATTTCATTCGTTGTCACGACGCCTGCAGAAGGGAGCAGCCGAAAGAGAAACCACAACAAAAGTGACCAAATCAACTTTTTATCCACATTTTTTTACTGTCCTGGAGAGTGCAAACAGGAAAACAGATTGGCCCAGCAGACTCAAAGCCCAGATTCTCTTGATGTCTCATTGGCTTCCTCCTGTTAGGCCCTAAAATTAGGACGTTTGTGTGCGTGGGCTTTATGGGTATATCCAAAAGGGTACTTCAGTGAGGTGCAGGTGAGTCATGAAGCAGCCTGGGTAGCATGACTGCGGTGTTATTATTGCCTCCAGAGGAGTTTGTGTGCACGAGGACTGCCTGCCTGCACCCCCACCAGCTCATCCCGTAAAGCCTGGGTGACAGAGCAGGTAATAAACGACCGAACACGTTGACTCAGCACTTCAGCTTCCATTTAATTTCATCTGAATGCAGCGCCAACCCTCACCCATTCAGTTTCTCCTCTATAGAGCTCGGCGTGAAACGCGAGACAAGTTTTGTTTTTGTTTGTTTTGTTGTTGTTGTTGTTGTTTTTTTTTAAATTGGCACGTGTGTTCTCGTGTCCCCAGCTGGAACAGACTCCTAAATCAAAACCCTGAACTTTTACAGGTTTCCTGCCTTTATTGTTTCTGCTACGGAGACTGTTAAACTTGTTCGTGCTGACAGGGAGTGTTGATGTTAGCGAAGGGGAGGTCTGGGGCTGGGGGGGGGGGGGGGGGGGATCTTGGCCACACATTCCTTTTCAAGGAGCTGTCTGAACACAAGCGAACAGGGCTGCACAGTCCGACCAGCATTTCTGAAAATCCTCTTTGAGTTTCTCTGTTATTTAATGATCTCCACAGCTCGGCTTCTTCTCTTTAAAGAAACTCACTGAATGAGCAGTTTCCCTTCAAGACGAGTCACAATGGCATTTATTGCCTTTTTGTCTGTTAGTCAAATATCTCATTCATTCAACCTTTACTTATACAGGTTAATCCCGCTGAGCCTCGAGGACTCATTTACAGGAGAGACCTGAAAAAATGAACCGCTGGACGGATTTTAAACTAACTCAGAGTAGGTCACTGGATTTACATCTACACCTGATGGCAGCTCCATCCAGCAGCTTGTTCTGGACTCGGGTCTTGTTGCGAGGTCCAGACGTCTCTTTCCACAGCCACCTCTTCCAGCTCTTCTGGGAGGACTTCAAGTTGTTCCCAAGACAACCGAGAGATATACCGATAGTTTCTACAGCGTGTCCGGGGTCTCCTCCCAGTTAGACATGCCCAGAACACCTCTGTAGAGAGGCGTCCATGAAACATCCTTACCAGATGTCTGAACCATCTCAACTGGGTCTTCTCAATGTGTTGGACCAACGGCTCTGTACCAAATCTCTCCTGATAACTTCTCCCCAATCATCTCAGGCTGCCCCGCAGAGGAAACTCATTTCGACCATCTGTATCCATGATCTCGTTCTTTCAGTCAACGCCCAGAGTTCATGACCGTAGGACTGTAGACCGACTGGTAAACACAGATTATGCCCTAAGCTGCATCAATCAGTCTGTTGACCTCACTCTCCAATTCATCCCTCACTTGTGAACAAAACCTTGAGATACTTGAACACCTCCACTTGAGGCAGAACTTCACCCCCAACCAGGAGATGGTAATCCAGCTTTCTCCAACTGAGGGCCATGGTCTCAGATTAGGAGGTTCTGATCCTCGTCCCAGCCGCTTCACATTCGGCTGTGAACCGCTCCATTGAGAGCTGGACATCACGACATGATGACACCACCAGGACCACGTCATCCACAAACAGAAGAGACAAAATCCTGAGTCCACCGAACCGGACTAGCTTTGATGTTCAGCTAAAATTCGGTGTGGTAGTAGTTAAGAATCATCCTTAACACATGCTTTAAGAGTGCTGACAAGTCTGTGCAATGTGCATTTTGTCTTTTTTTTAAACAATTAATAAACTTAAATCTTTAAAACACTTGGTTTAACTCATTTTTCATTTGAACTTCATGGAACTGAAGTTTTTTTGGGGGTCATCTTTTGCCCAAATGTGGCTTTTCCTTGCACTTTTTTCTACTTGTGCACTTTGCTTTCAGTTTTACTCACTGCTTGTGCAACGTCTGGAGATATTGGCCAGACCTCCTTTTTCCCCCTCAACCCCCACCTCCTGCCTCTCCTCCTCATCTCTCCTTATTGCTTTAGCAGAATTTCAGCTTTTGTGTTTCATGCAGCGGCAGCAGTGTTTTTGAGCTTTAAAGTCCAGACTAGACTAGTTTAAATAAGTCCCCCCAGGCCTTGTAATACCCCGCCCCCACCCCCACGTCCTGGTCTCCCTCGTCCCATTGGTACAACACATTCTTCCTCACGTCCAGACAAACAGCCACACCACGGTAGGAAAAATACAGAGCTGTGATTCACAGCCTCAATATAGAATATCACCTCCTCCCTTCTCCCGACTCCAACAGCTGGTTTCCTGGATGCAGCTTTGCTCGGTGCGAGATCGGGCGGGGGTGGGGGGGGGAAGGTGGTTAAATGATAACCCCACACACGCACATCTGCAGCTCTCCGTCAAGCAACTGCAACCTTCACAAGCAGCCTTTTGTTTGTGTGAAGGTGAAAACACGCAGTTATCTCCCAATGACATCAGTCGAGTTTATGGTTCTCACATGCTTGAGACCCCCTCCTGTATGGGGGGAGGGTGAAAAGGTGAAGCAGAGGAGGGACTGTCTCTTCCCACTGCTGTCAGAGAGGCAATAAATGTGTCTGAGAGAGATATACTCCCATAAGGATGGTTAATATCCCTTCAGCTGATGACTGAAGCGATGTTAAAGGGACAGTCTGGTTGGTTTTGTTAGCAACAGTTAGCAACAGTTAGCATTTACCAGTCAGAGTGTGGAGGAAGACGAAGGAGTCTTCATCAAGGCTAGGCTAACACCTAGCCAAACGGTAGTTTTGTTTTTTCAGGCTTTAAAAGCAACTCTTTCATATAAACAAACTACCAGTGTAAAAAACCATTCATGTTAAACTTCCTGTTGCCTTTGGGTGAAAATGGCCCCCCGAGGCCTCAGCGAAGCCTCAGGGGTCGTTTTGACCCAAGGGCAGCAGCAGGGTTAAATTACTGCACTTTGCATGAACGTGTTTTAAAACCACACGTGCTTGTGTTGGTTTTTAATCCCAGCTGAACTCGACACTAATCACACGAGTGTAAATTATGTTGCTTTATATTAATTGTTTTTATTTTACTGCATCGTGCACGGCCCCAGGAACAACTAGCCCTTTGTAAATAAATCTGACCTTTGCTTGGTTTGTTTGTGTTTTCTCAACCAAACAAACAACCATGTTGAGGCAGCGACATATTTTTGTCAAATTCTCCATTTCAAAAGCTTCAAAATGATTTTGAGGTTTGATGAAATTTGGTGATTTGTCAGCTGGCAACAAGCAGAATGTTGTGTTTAGAGTGCCGGCTGGTCAGGAGAGACGTCACTGGGAATTCCAATCCTAGATTTCAAAAAGAGGAATCCCCAAGCTTTACAATGATGCCAAACATTATACAAAGGGATTTCCCGCTGGTAAGGCAGCGGGTAAAGATAAATGGTCAATTTCAAGGAAATTCTAAGAGTTTTAGGATTATTTCTGAAGACACACCTTGTCAGGAAACTTTGATTCAAATGTAAATTAAGATTAAATGCTAATCTAGAAGATGGTGAGGTTAGAGACGGCAAGTCTCTAACTTGTGGGGGAGTGGTGGCGCAGAGGTTAGAGAGGTGGGCTTGTGATCCGAAGATCGCCGGTTCACGCCCCGGCCCCGACAACGTCAAAAATTGTGGGTGGGGTAGGTGAAACACCCACACTTGCCCCCACCCTCATTCGCCCCACTCTGGGCCCATGAGCAAGGCCCTTAACCCCACCATGTGCTCCCTAAAAAAAAAAAAAAAACAGGTCTCTCTTGAAAATGAGTTCTCGTGGCTCAATGAGACTAACCTGGATAAATAAAGGCTAAATGAAAAATGAAAAAAAAAAAGTCTGGATGTGATTAGGAGGTCACAGATTCAAATCCTCCGACCTTCATAGGAAAGGTGCAGCAACCACATCTGCCTCCACCTTCATCTGCCCCACTCTGAGCCCTTGAGCAAGGCCCTTAACCCCACCATCTGCTCCCCCAGGCACCCTAGATGGCAGCCCACTGCTCCACACACGAGGGCTGCGGTAGCCCGGTGGTCTGCATCAAGAAAGGCATCCGGCGTATAAACAGTTGCCAAATCTTAGTGCGAGTTTGCTCAATGTGGCGACTTCTGAAAAACGGAGCAGCCAAAAGAAAAAGAATAAGAAAAATGCTAATTTAGTTACCAGAATGGCTAAAGGGAGTCTTTACAGACTCATTTTTACTCATGAAAATGTTTTAATTAGGGTTATATCCAGCGTTTCCCCTACCATTATACAAGCGGGACGCCCTGCCCCGTTACGGAATCGAGCGCCCTGTCTACCGACACTCTGAGCTTCATGGCTGACAATAAGAAACGATTTGATAAGAACCCCCCTTCATAAAGGACTAGCTCGTCTCTTTAACTTACCACAAAATAAAAATGTGTAATGGTGTTCTTTAGATTAAATGTTCCCCAGTGTTCCCCTCCAGACAAATGGCTTAAAATGTCCCCCCCCACCCCCACCGAGCGACCTTAACCCACTTTAGCGAACAAGTCATAGGTTTCTGTGGCCTTTCCTGTCTACACAATGACCCTGGAGAGAGGCAGAAGAATAGGAGCGGAGCCGACTTCCCTCCTTTGCGTGGACAGCCTAATTTAGGAAAGCGTGTCAGTGTGAACCTTTGTCACGACGCCGGGCTCAGAACACCCATTGTTCCTCCGATGGAGTCATCCCACGTTGAAAGGGCTTTCAAGAGAGCGTGTAACATCCTGCATCCGTACAGAAACATCTGCATTTGTGGACAAATATCTTTCCATTTAGCGTGTGTACAACGCCACGCTCACGTGTGTGCGCTACACGGGGAAATTCAGAATGTAATTGGGCTAGCATGAGCTCATTTGGGTCACTTATTATGGTCTGCCTGAGAAGCCATCTGTTCCAGGTGGATGGTGCCAGGTATGACCGGGAGCTGGGAGTAGAGGTGGTTCCCAGTTTCCATTTAAAACATCGAGTCTAATTCAAACGAGCACAACTTGGACCGTTAAAAGGTTCGGTGTTAAATAAAGGAACGCATGTCGCCTGCCACAGTTTCAACAAAGACCTTGGCTGACATTAGCATTTGGAGTTTGTGTTGGAGATGATGACCAACTACCACACCAGACTTTAGCTCATTATCTGTAAATTCAACTGAGTTTTTGCAAGTTTTGCTGATTCAGCATCCAGCATAGCTTTAACTAGACTTAACTTTTAGCTAGTCTTTTGATCATTTTAGTTAGCCTTTAACTACTTCTAGCTTTTAGCTAGTCTTTTAATACTTTTAGCTAGCATTTCACTACATTTAGCTTTTAACTAGTCATTTGATACTTTTAGTTAGCCTTTAACTACTTCTAGCTTTTAGCTAGTCTTTTAATATTTTTAGTTAGCCTTTCACTGCATTTAGCTTTTAGCTAGTATTTTGATCATTTTAGTTAGCCTTTAACTACTTTTAGTTTTTAGCTAGTCTTTTGATACTTTTAGTTAGTCTTTAACTACATTTAGCTTTTAACTAGTCATTTGATACTTTTAGTTAGCCTTTATTTATATTTAGCTTTTAGCTAGTTGATTTTGTACTTTTAGTTAGCCTTTACCTATATTTAGCTTTTAGCTAGTTGATTTTGTACTTTTAGTTAGCCTTTACCTATATTTAGCTTTTAGTTAATTTTTGATTTTTTTAATTAGCCTTGAACTACTTTTAGCTTTTAGCTAGTCTTTTGATACTTTTAGCTAGCCTTTCACTACATTTAGCTTTTAGCTATTCTTTTGATACTTTTAGTTAGCCTTTACCTATATTTAGTTTTTAGCTAGTCTTTTGCCACTTCTGGATTTTAGCTAACATTTAGCTACTTTTAGCTTTTAGACAGCCTTTTGAGACTTTTAGATCGTGGTTCGCTACTTTAAACCAGAATTTTGATACTGTGAACTAGCCTTTTTTTATGTTTTTCATATTTTTAGCTAATCCTTTACTACTTTTACCGTTTAGCTTGCTAGTCTTTTACTACTTTTACCGTTTAGCTTGCTAGTCTTTTACTACTTTTAGTTTACAGTCCACATATAGCTACTTTCAGCTTTCAGTTAGCCTTTAGATACTTTTAATACTTTTAGCTAGCTTTTACCTGCGCTTAGCTTTAGCTAACGGTTTGATACTTTTAGTTGTTTCTTTTAGCTTTAACAGCTTCATAAAATGTTAGCGTTTAGCGCTCACACTGTGTTCTCCCAGAAAATGTCTTTTTTTCTCCTATTTTTAATTCACGTCCAGCTCGCGAGGGGACATGTGTTTAGGACATTTGTCCCTCTGTCTGTCTCTGCTGCTGCAGGATGGGTGAGCCAACATTTGGACCCTCCGCAGCTCGCTCGTTTTTGTCGTCCCGGGTTCTGAGTGTTTGGGGAGTTAACTTTCCTCTCCTCTGATCCACTTTTCCACTGAGTTCATGCAGGTCTGGCAACGTGTTCTGGACCCGTTCTGAGTGTGAAGACAATTTGTTCTGCAGACGCGAACGGTTTTACAGTTAAATGTAAACCCAGAACAGGAGATGGGGAATTAAACCGTGATAAAACTGAGATTTTAGACTAACTTCAGTTTACATTTAGGTTTTGGTGCACTGCGGGTTATTAGCGTGATGGATCTCTGATTTCAGGGGAGTGCTGTGAGATTTCAGCAGAGTGTCATTCAAACCGCGGGGCAGAGATATAAAACGAGTCCTTCAGGAGACGGGACTGAAAGCCTCCATCAAGGCAGCCGGAGAGGAGGGAGCCGAGGTATTCCTTTGAAGTGGGTGGCTCAGATATTAAATAATTGAGTTGCAGGAGATTAAAGTTTCAGAAGCTAATTTGGTCCCCTCCATGGCCCGTCACTCCAGGGCTCGAGGAGGCCGGTGAACAAGCGTGACTCACTTCCTGTGTGTGGCTCGGCTGGAGAAACCCTATATCTGTGGCGGGCTGAAACAGGAAGTTCATCCAGGGCGCACTGCGCCTCTGACTCAGAGCGAGGGTGACGCCATTTCTGTTGTCCCAAGTTTTAGGAATTCAAACCTCCGTGTGCTCTGGAAGCAACAAAGAGAAGTTTGGCCAACCCGCCTCCTCCCGTCCCGCTCCATAAAAACTGGCAGCGGTTGCTGACAGCCCGTCGGTTCTGTGGAAAGAAGCTCGAATGCTGATGCAAGAAGAATGTGTTGCTTGTGCAAGTTTGTGTTATTAGATGGGAGGGTTTCAGGTTCAGTCACTGCTGCGTGACGGGGAGGCTGAGCAGTCTGGAGGTGAAAGCCCCGTTAGTTTTGTCGGGAACTGTCTCTCAGCTGACATTGAAACCTCATTTTCAGGCACCTTGAGGATAACACTAACCAAGTCATCGGTAATTGATATGTATGAGAGCATACAAACACAAGACAACTGTCCTTGAAGACAAACAACAGACTCTGCTGAAGGGGACAGAGGGACATGGTGGAGTCACCGTCCTGCTGTCCTCGGCAGGTGGCGTGTTCTCAATGATCCAAACGCCTGACTATAACAAAAACAACCATTTAGCTTTTTGTAGGTCTCGACTCTTACAAATTTTAAAATACACCAAGGATTATCTGCTGCACATGACTCTCGGCTACTACCACACCAAATTTAGCTCACCATCTATAAACCTGAGAGGCGGAGCCAGTTTGGTGCACGCCAACTAGCTGTGGAAGGTGTCTAAAAACGGATCAGCTCCAAAAGTTAAAAGTTGATGACATCTTACACTATATTTAGATTGCAGCTAGCCCTTTACTAATTTTAGCATCCAACTAGCATTTTGCTACTTTTAGTTTCTAGCTAGCAGTTTGCTGCTTGTACCCTGTGTTTTGCTCGTTATATTTAAGCTACAAGTTTCCTACTTTTAGCGATTAAATTCAGTTTTGCTACCTTAGCTTTTAGCAACACTTTTAGTCATTTAGCTTGCATTTTGCCACTTTTATCTACCCTTTTAATAATTTAGCTAGCATTTCGCTACTTTTTACAACTAACATTTATTTTGCTATCTTAGCTTTTAGCTACTTTTTATTGTTTAGCTTCAGTATGCTGCTTTCAGCTACCATTTTACTGCTTTAGTTAGCATATTGTTACATTTAGCTTTTAACAAGCAACCTTAGATTTTAGCTACCATTTTAATGCTTAAGCTAGCATTTTACTATTTAAAGCTACTCTTTTACCACTTTAGCTAGCATTTTGCTATTTGTAGCTACCTTTTTACTGTTTTAGCTAGCATTTTACAATTTGTAACTACCCTTTCCGCTACTTGTAGCTACTCTTTTACTGCTTTAGCTAACATTGTGCTACTTGTAGCTACACTTTTACTGCTTTAGCTAACATTTTGCTACTTGTAGCTACTCTTTTACTGCTTTAGCTAACATTTTGCTACTTGTAGCTACCTTTTTACTGCTTTAGCTTGCATTTAGCTAATTATAGCTACCTTTGTACTGTGTTAGCTAGCATTTTGCTATTTGTAGCTACCATTTTACTACTTTAGTTAGCATTTTGCTATTTGTAGCAACACTTTCAGAGTTTAAGCTAGCATTTTGTTATTTGTAGCTATCTTTTTATTGCTTTAGCTTGCATTTTGTTATTTGTAGCTATCTTTTTATTGCTTTAGCTTGCATTTTGTTATTTGTAGTGACTATTTTACTACTTTAGTTAGCATTTTGTTATTTGTAGCTACCCTTTTACTGCTTTAGCTAGCATTCTGCTACTTTTCGTACTAAATAAAAAGTTAAACTAGGAGCATCTGAAGTGGATGCCACTTAGCTTCGTCTAAATATTAGCTCAAGTTCTGTAAACTCGACTGAATTAAAGTAATTTGTTTTGTGATAGCTTATGTTGATTAGCTGTGGCGTCCATCTTGAGTCGTGCTGACTCCAAAAGTTAACCAGTTCTAGATGTACGTAAAGTGATTTTCCCGTTTTGTTCAAACTTATTGATATATTTTGATAACACAACCAAACAAGCGCTCAAATCTTTTGACCCGTGGGCTGCAGGAGGGTTAACTCAGATTCGTGATAGCTGCTGCCCAGCTAAGGTTTGAAATACGAAGTTAAGATTAGATTTTCTTGTTTGTTTTACATTCGTGGCACGTTTGAATCACCTCGGACAATGTCCCTTCAGCAGCCAGCGTGACCCGGGAGGATTTACTTAGGCCGGGGCAGGACTACGTTTTGAGTCAGGATTAGCTTGGGGGCAGCGTTGCCGCGCTGCAGAGGAAAAACATGTCATCATGTGGGCCGGAGGGCTGCAGGGACGGAGAGCCGAGGCCCTGCGGTGAAATCGTTTTCTGGAGGAGGACCGCATTTAGGAACGTGTCCCCGCGGGCGGTTTACAGCGAGCTGAGGCAGCATTTCTCATCGAGCTGGAGGAAAAACAACCGAAATGAAACTAAAAGAAAAAAACATCACCGCTGTTCTGCTACATTACTGCTGGTTGCTGTCAGTTGCATCACACGAAAAATAAACTCCGTGCCTCTTTCCGTCGAGTCCGTTTGGTTTCAACTCGTGCTTCGAAATCGGAGCGTGCATTAAGTCAGGAAGTTTGTTTGTTTCATGCAACGTTTTGTAAACATTTCACCACAGTCTACAAATAAAATAATCTCTCAAGAATGCTTAAAGAGTCAGGACTTTCTGTGCATTCATTTGTCCGTCTGTTAGCAAAATATATCATAAATTAATACACGGATGTTAATGAAACTCTCAGAAAATAATAACTGGATTGGCCTCGACAACTCTTTATATTTTGGAGACAACCAAACTCAAGATGTCCGCCACAACTAATCAAAAAAAGCAAATGGTTTTAGCTCAGCCAGTTTTACAAATATTCAGCTAAGATTACGTTGGTTAGTAGCTGAGACTTATTGTCAACATAAATTCTGAGCTCTGACTGATTGCATAAAATTTGGTTTAAAATATCAGCATTTAATATTAGATTGAATTGTGTCTGTTAGCAAAATATCTGATAAACCACTGGATGGATTTCAGCAAAACTCTCGGAAAAGATTCAATGGGTTGACGCTTAAAACTCAATAACTTTTGGAGTCAGCTCAATTCAAGATGGCTGCCACAGCCAGCTGACCTCAGGGAACACAAACATGCCTGTAGCTCAGCTGATTTTGCAAATATTGAGCTAAAATTTAGTGTGGTAGTAGCTGAGAGTCATCTGCAATGCAAGTAGTTACTTCAGGCGTTAGCACTAACAGATTACATCATCCATGTTTGTTAGCAAAATAACTCATGAACATTGAATAAACTCAAAATAATCAATAGACGTACGTATCTGGCTGATTCAAGATGGACGCCACAGCTGGTCTTCAGTAAACACAAAAAATGGTTGTAATGCAGTAAGATTTACAGATTTGCCTCAGACTTGGGCATCCAAGATTGCAGGTGATATGCATTTGTGTGTGTGTGTGTGTGTGTGTGTGTGTGGGTGTGTGTGTGTGTGTTTGTGTGTGTGTGTGTGTGAGTGAGTTTTCATATCACAAACTGAAACTAGATTAAAAAAGAAAGCACAACACAAAACAAATTTGAGAAATTCTTTCATGAGTTTATTGATTTTTCTGTGCCGCTCTGTGTCCGTCACCATGGAAACGTGAGCATCATCTCCAGGTAAACGCACAATATTACGACCAAAACGACCACCCCCACCACAAGCACGGGGGTGTTCTTCAGGGAGAAGCCGTGGCTCCTCACCTGCATCCCCCGTCTGTTCATCATATAAAAATAAAAAAAATCAAACAAACAGATGGACTTCCTGTGGCGTTTCTCCTCCTGTACAGAGTCCGCGTCTTCTCTGCCTCGAGGACTGTTGACGTTTCCTACGAGTCAAAGAAACAAACCCAACCTGGCAGCAAGTTTTAGATTTTTAGGTGGCAGCTGCTAAACAAGAGGCTCCCAGCTGAGTAGATCCCTCCCTCCTCGGGTTTGGTTCCGCATGGGTCGGTCTAGATTTGAGCTCCTGTGCCGACTAGCTGCACTTTAGCTGTAAGCTAAGAGAGAGGAACTGAGGTGCGTCCTCTTCACCATGGAGGCAGGTGGGTAGGTCACACCCAGAGGTAGGAGGGAAGGAGGCTAAAGCCTCAGAGAGATCCTGTAGTGAAGGAG
>NC_056498.1:49285347-49288902 GCF_014905685.2 Nematolebias whitei
GGAGGCTAAAGCCTCCAAGAGGTCCTGGAGTGAAGGAGGCTAAAGCCCCTGAGAGGTCCTGGAGTGAAAGAAGCTGAAGCCCCGGAGAGGTCCTGGAGTGAAGGAGGCTAAAGCCTCCAAGAGATCCTGTAGTGAAGGAGGCTAAAGCCCCCGAGAGGTACTGGAGTGAAGGAGGCTAAAGCCTCCAAGAGGTCATGGAGTGAAGGAAGCTAAAGCCTCCAAGAGGTCATGGAGTGAAGGAAGCTAAAGCCTCCAAGAGGTCATGGAGTGAAGGAAGCTAAAGCCCCGGAGAGGTCCTGGAGTGAAGGAGGGTAAAGCCACTGTCCAGTCCTGAAGTGAAGGAGGCTAAAGCCTCCAAGAAGTCTTGGAGTGAAGGAGCTAAAGCCCCCGAGAGGTACTGGAGTGAAAGAGGCTAAAGCCACTGAGAGGTCCTGGAGTGAAGGAAGCTAAAGCCTCCAAGAGGTCATGGAGTGAAGGAAGCTAAAGCCCCGGAGAGGTTCTGGAGTGAAGGAGGATAAAGCCTCTGAGAGTTAGCAACTTTTAGCTACACGTTAATGCTTTAGTTAACATTTAGCTACTTTTAGTTTATCTTTTACAACCTTAGCTAGCATTTTAAAACTTTTAGCTACCATTTGCAACATTTTACTATTTGTAGCTACCTCTTTACTGCTTTAGCCAACATTTAGCTACATGTACATACCCTTTTGTTGCTTTTAGCTCGTATTTTCCCACTTTTATTTTATAGTTAGCTTTTTACTACATTTAGCTTTTAACCACTCTCACTACTTCTAGATATGTTTGTTACTTGTACCTACTCGTTAACTAATTTTAGTTACCCTTTTGTATATTTAGCCACCACTGTATGGCTTCTAAGTAGCATTTAGCTACTTTAAGCTATTGTGCGTCTACCTCTCTATTTTAACTAGCCTTTGCTACTTCTATCATTCAACTACTTTTTTGCTACTTTAATTTTAGCTGCTTTTAGGAGGAATGTTTTTATTTAGCTGCTTTTGTCTTTTAGCTACCTTTTCGCTTAATGAGATTTTAGCTACAATTTGCTTTCAGATACCCTTTAGTTTTTTTGTCTATTAGATTGACTTTTACTATTTTTAGTACTTTTGCCACTTTTGTCTTATAGCTATTACAGTAATTTGCTACATTATTTTTTTTAGCTAGCCTTTTGCTAGTTGAGCTTGTAAAACTGCACATTATTTTGCTGTCCACCTTCGCCCACATTGTACCCACCACAGCTGCCTCCAGGTTTACAATTTATTGTACCGAAGTACACTTTAGAAACAAATTCCAGCACTTTCTGAGCACTTTTTTTTAGTTTTGTACTTTTTATCAGCTGAAGATTTTTAGTTAGGGGCTATAGTTATATTCAAAAACAGCTATAGCACTGCAGAATTCACACAAACTAAACTTAGACGTCGAGGACTTGAAGAACCTCCGGGAACACATTTTAGCGACTCCTTTGTGAACGCTCTTCACCAACTAGTCGAGAACTGATGGGTACTTTTTTAAACCAAGATTGTTCACAGAGCCATCTGCAACAGGTAGGATAATTATTGGTAAACAGAACCCCACTTCAAAATATCCATGCTATCCCTTTAAAGCTGGACGTGTGTTTGTCCTTTCAGTAAAAGTGTTGAGTTAATTGGAACCAGGATGTTCCATCTTTGAGGCAGGGCTTCGTCTCTGGTCACTTTCACCAGACGACGGGACTTTTTTTGTTTTTTCTGAGGTTGTCCCAGATTTTTTGACGTTTAATCTAGGCCAGCTCCACAGCAGGGCAGCCAAGGGGAAACCAAGGAGCCGAGTTAACTAGTTCACGTCAACTCTTTTTAAAAATGTTTCCTAACAGATGTAGGGTGCCCTCACTGCGGCGAAAAGGAAGATTTTCCACTTCGAAACGGTTTTGACCTGCTTTCGGCTGCACATTCTGACGTCCCAGGGAAATTTTTCTGACTCTAAGCAGCTTACTTCAGAGATTTGCATTCAGGTTTCCATCGGTTCTGCCAGGCGGAGAGGTAAAAAAAGAAAACAGGAGGATGGTGAAACTCAGGCTATGGGCCTAAACAAAGCAGTCGCTGTCAGAAGCCATCAGATTTTAATAAGGCATAACCTGGTCCTGGGTGGGCGAGGGAAGCCGCTGTTTTTCTGTTTCCTTTTATAGACTGCGCCAACAAGCCCCCCGGGAGGCGGCAAGCCATGACTCATGTCTCCGGTGCTTCTGGTCCAGACTGCAACCCCCCCATCCACCCCCTCCACGCCTAAACCATCCTTCCCCACCCCTCCTCCCTTCTCCTCCATAGCTGGCTTTACATTTACTGTCTCTTTCTTTCTCGTTTATGTCTGTTAGCAAAATTTCTCATGAACCACTGGATGGATTTTAACGAAACGTCCAGACAGTATTCAACAGGTTGACATCTACAGAATAACAATCCAAGTTGGCACGGTTCAAAATGGCCGCTACAGCTAAGCAAACACGGCGAGCACAGAACAAGCTGTAACTTGGCCAAGTTGAGAGATTTTACGGGAACATTTGGTGTGGTAGTAGCTGAGACTGCTCCACATCTTATACTCTGAGTGCTAACCGGTCAATCCAGATCTGGTATTAAAACTTTACAATGAATTACTGAAGTCAACTTTGCCTGTTAGCAAAATAACTGATGATAAAGATTGGATAGATGTGGATTTTGATGAAGCTTTAGTGCAATTTATTTATTTGTCTTTACCTAAAAATTATGACCTTTTGAACTCAGTTTAATTCAAGATGGCCGCCACAGCTGACTAAACTTAAAAGCACTAATATGGCTGAAACATCCAATTTAACAGATATTAAGCTAAAATCCTCTGTTGTGGTAGCTGAGCATCCTCTCCGACATATATTTTGAGTGCAACGTCTTTGCTTACAACCCTGGCGTGCCTGTTAGCAAAATATCTCCTTGTTCCAAAATCCAATTCAAGATGGCTGCCACAGCTATTTAAACTTAGCCAACACAAAAATGGCTACACCAGTACAGCTCAGTAAAATTTAAAGTTATGGAGCGAACATTAGGTGTGGTAGTAGCCGAGAGTTGTCCACAATTCCTACTCTTAACGGCTCACAGGAGACAGCTCACAAGATTTTTAACGTCTGACCAAAAACAGCTCGTCGTTTCTCAACCGGTTCACACATGGAAGGATCTCCTGATGTTGACCAGGACGTTAAAAATGTCACATGTTCACACGGTAACGCTGCGACCGCCAATTTAGACAAGTCCGCAAAAGACGTCAAATCCGCTGTTGTTCCCATGCCAGGTCGCCAGGTGGCGCTGCGATTTTTTGCAGACGTTTCAGTCTCAAGCACGAGAACAGTTACATCCAAAATGGCGACAAAACATGAACGAAACGTTTTTCAAGGCGTTAGTGACGAACCTCATCGATGCTAACGCAGAGGGACTGATACTTGAGCTTGTTTCTGTCTTCAGTGCGTCGCTCTCCTTCCAAAAATACAAGCCGCCGCCCAGAAGCACACACAGGACCCAACAAGCGTGTCGGCTCTGACTGCAC
>NC_056498.1:49289302-49294997 GCF_014905685.2 Nematolebias whitei
CGGCCATTTCCCAGAACTGTTATTGTGGTGAAACGGCAGCGTCAGTGTGGATGGGAGGGGGAACACGCCAACCAGCCTGCAGGCTTTTCACCATCACGTGGTCTGCCTGCCCCCCTCCCCCTCCTCACCCTCAGGTCACCCGCCTTGTTTGCTCAGATGGAGCAGGAGAGGAAATGAAATCTCTGAGTGCTCCGTTAACCCTTTCCTTCCACTCCGCTCCTTTTTTTTCTGTCCCCGCCCGCCTGTTTTCCACAGACTCGTGTCTTTATTTGTGTCTTTGGCAGGACACCGTGTTTGTTCCACTGGAGTGTGGCGAAAACAGCAAAAATAATAATAATATTCTGAACCGTAACTATTCAAACAAATCTCAGCTGTTGCTGCAAAACCAGGAACGATAATAACCGGACTGACTGAAGGCCAGACATTTAGACTAAAGTAAGGACACAGATGTGAACGTTTTGATCACAACATTGTAATAATGATCATGTGAGATGTCATGCTCAGTTCATGTGTTGTGACTGACTCTCAGCTACTACCACACCAAACTATAGCTCAATATCTGTAAAACTGACTAACTTATAGTCATTTTTATGTTTTCTAAAAACAGTTGGCTGTGGTGATCATTTTAAATTGGGTTAACTCTAAAAGTTAATCAGTGGTAGAGATTGATCCAAGTATTATTCCCCAAAAGTTTAATCAAAATCCTTCATGTGGTTCATGAGATATATTGATAACAGACAGACAAGGTTGTCTGTTCCTAATATTTATTGGCAAAATTTCAAATATGATCTTGTGCTTCGTGTTAGCTCGGATTATGTGTTGGGCATTAGTCTCAGCTACCACTGCACCAACATTGAGCCCAATAGCTGATCAACTGAGCTCGTTACAGCCATTTTTGTGTTTTCTAGGTTCAGATGGCTGTGACGTTCATCTTATAACAGACTGACTCAAAACCGTAAACAGTTGTGGAGGTACACCTAATGATCATTTCCTGCACGTTTCATTAAAAATCGTCCTGTGGTTCATGAGATATTGCGCTAACAGACACACACAGTAAGCAATTAACAGACTTTGGATATGGATGACATCACTGGAAACTTAAACGACGCATCCATGAGTTTATGAAGTTTAACGTGTTGCAGAAAACACACGAGCTGCTGCGTCTGCACGCCATCCAAACGGCGCGTGAACACACGCGAGCACGGCTCTCGTCGGGTTGCTTGGTTTCAGTGCAACAAGGTCAAAACAACACGGAGGCGGTAGCTGAATGGCCATTTTGGGTAAAAAGCTCTGCGGAAATAAACAGCCTCTGGCTCGGAGTCGACGTTTCCCAGCTGTGGTTCGGTGCCAAAGTGCAGAATTAACTGCAGAACCGTTTGGTGCTGCAGAAAACATCAGAGGTCCAAACCACGTGCCCTCAGAGGCTCCGAACAGCTTCAGACACGGCTGTCGGAGAAATGACCAAACCTTCACAGCTACATCTGTAAACAAAAGGTCCAGCATTCCTTTCAGGATTCAGGTGAAATCATCTCATTCTCAGCTACTACCATGCTAAATTTTAGCTCAATATCTATAAAATTCAATTGGTCTGAGCCATTTTTGTGTTAAGTTCCATTAGCTGCGGCAGCCATCTTGAATTGGACGACTCCAAAAGTTAATCAGTTTTAAACATCGACTCAATGATTACTGTGCGACAGTTTCATTAAAATCCGTTCAGTGATTCACAAGATATTTTGCTAACAGACCAACAAGATTAACTCCACCAGTTAATGACAAAGTTTTGAGCAAATATGTTGCTCTAAAAGTATGCTTTAGAGACTGTCCTCAGCTACTACCACACCAAATCTCAGCTCAATAAACAAAACTGACTGAGTTACAGTCATTTCTGTGTTTGCTAGGATTGCTCGGCTGTGGCGGCCATCTTGAATTAAATCAATTCAAACAGGCCATCATTTTAGATGTCGACCCAATGAGGGTTTTGTTAAAAAGTCCATCCAGTAGTTTGTGAAATATTTTGCTAACGGCACAGACAAGCACTCAGACAGGATAAAACAACATGATCTCCCCTGCTTCGCCTGCGGGCGATACGAGCCGCAGCGTTCTGTGGGAGAGTTGTTTTTACGTTCTGCTGGAAGCTCACAGTTGTCTTTACATGAGACGTAAGCCTCAAACAGCTGCCTCGCGTTTTTACCAAATCTCCTTTTGAAGAGGCTCCAAACGCATTCAGAGCGACTCGAGGAGATCGAGCGACCTTTGACCTCTCTCAGCTGCCAGAACCCGCGAGGCTCGAACAAACGTGGAACTAAAACGACGTCAGGGCCGTGCACGAGCCCACTCATCACTCATCTGTCCGTCTCGATAGGCCGCTCCGTGTCTTGTTCCGAATCAGTGAAGGCCCGTTCCAGGACATCTTGTGCAAACGGGGCGAGGCTGCAGCCCGAGCTGCGTTGTGACCCTGAGGGCCGCGCTGTTAGCCTCGCGCTGACATGTCAGCATCATGGCCTCCATGACCATCGGGCCGGGGTTTCTCGGAACCATGGGGAACATGACTTTCTCCCCTGGCAGCGGGCCACGGTAAACACACCTCTCACAGAGCGTGTTCTGTAACCGAGTCAGATAAACAGGATGGACTCAACGGTAAACAAGCATGGGGGCAGGGCCCGGCGGGTCTCAGGTGCTGCTCACACCGTACAAACACGGTAAAGTTCAGATGCTCTTCGGCTCTTAGCATGTCTGTGCTAAGACTTAGCAGCAGCACAACGAGCTGTGGCGTGGCAAAAATAACTAAAGCAGAACCAAAGAACGCTGAGAGCTAAAGGCCAGCTGAAGTCTACTGAAGAAGCTGAAACTGAGTTGTTAAAGCTTAAACACACAGAAGTAGCAATATGTTAGCTAAAAGCAGGAAAGCACTTCCTAAATGCCAAGAGTTTGCCAAGAGTAGCTTGTATGTTTTAGTTTGCTTATTGTTATAAGCAAACTAAAACATACAAGCTAAAAGTAGCAAAAAGAACACAACAAGCTAAACGTAGGCAAACACTACCTAAAAACCGAGCTAAAAGCAGCAAAATGTTAGCTAGGAAGTAAAAGTAATAAAGTCTAGCTCAAAGTATCAAAATGCTAAAAAGAAGCAAAAAGTATCTTCATACAGGCTAAAAATGAAAATAGCAAAATGCTAACAGAAAGCTAAAAGTAGCATATTGCTCACTAGAAGTTAAGAAAACGCAAAAGGCTGGCAAAAGCTAAAAGTAGCAAAAGGTTAATAAAAAGCTGAAGTAGCGAAGGGTTAGCTAAAGCTAAACTAGCAAAATGCAAAATAAACATAAGCTAAAAGCAGTATAATGCTGGCTAGAAGCAACCAAAAAATAAATAAACAATGGCTAGCTAAAAGCTAATAACAAAGTGCTACAAAAAACTAAAGTAGAAAACGGTTAGCACAAAGCTAAAAGTAGTATAATGCATCCTTGAACTGAAGCTAAAGTAGTATAATTATTGCTAAGAGCAAAAAAAAAAAAAAAAAACATAAAAAAGGCTAGTTAAAAACAGCAAAAGGCTAATAAAAAGCTGAAGTAATAGGTTAGCTAGAAGCTAAAATAGCAAAATACAACATAAGCAGAAGCTAAAGGTAGTATAGTGCTAGCTAGTAGCAAAAAATATAAAAACCTGACTAAAAGCTAAAAGTAACAAAATGTAACTTGAAGGTTGAAGTAGCTAAAATCTAGCTAAAAGGTTAGCTAAAAGCTGAAAGTAGCTAAATCCAAGCAAAAGGTATAAAAAGCTAGCTAGAAACTAAAATAGCAAAAGGCTGATTAAAATGTAAAACAAACAAAAACTAAACATTCAAAAATAACAACATGCAAGCTAAAAGTATAAAGGCTAGCTTGAGCTAAAAGTAGCAAATTATTGCTTCAGTTTAAAAGTAGCCAGATGGTAGCTAAAATATCAAAAGGCTAGCCGTTTTTGTTTTTACCTCGTCTGTTTTAGATTTGTCTTATTTTACTGAATGAATAAATCCGTGTCAGTATTTAAGGCCTTTTATTTTGGAGATTGCCTGTTTTTTGTTTGTGTTGAGTTTTTTAAACCAGAGGTTGTAAAAGTCAATAAAAGAAAAACGCTGTATAGATTTTTTTGGGGTTCAGGGGTCCTGATCCAGCTTGAGGAGATGGAGGTCACTGTAGTTATTTGAGGATCAATACACGACCGTATTGTCCCCTGGGCTGGACTTTAATCCCCCCCCCCCCCCCCACACACACACACCCGTCAACTAATGCCAGTGTTGTGACTGGGCCGGTCTGACAGAACCGATGAGGGTCCAGGCTCTGTGGAGGCGGGGTCAAACTAGGGATGACGCAGGTCACAGTAAACAGAGAGCGCTGTAGATAGCCATGGCCCCGGCCCCCTCTTCTCCGGCCCCTCCAGTACCTCAGAGCACTTCCTGCTGTCATCCTACCAGCAAACCCAATCCCTGATCAAAGGCCAAGGAGAAAAAAGAGGGGGGAGAGGGGGGAGTGAAATAGGAGACCAACGTCCATGTTGGACGGGGAGTACAACAAACCGCTCTTTATCTGACGGGGGAGGCAGCTGCTCAGGCCAGGGCACCTGCGCCCCCGCTGCCTTTCCCAGGGCGACGCCAAGCTCCGCCCTGGAGCTTGGCTGCGCCAGACCTGATAAAGGTTGCCACGGTAACGCCCACAGCCCCACCGCATGAAACCAACGACCTGATCCGAGGAGGCCAAGCTTCGGACGATCCGCGGGCAATCGTTGACACGGCGGATCGCATCTCTGCCAGGTCTGCATCTTTCCAGGTCTCTGCTCTGCTGGCAAATAAAATAAATTATGCTGAAGTGGCTCTACATTGATCAAACATCAATCACTACTTCAACCTACTTCAATACCCATCTTTCTAATTGGCTGTGGTGGCCATCTTGGATTGGGGTGAGCCCAAAAAAGTAATTAGTTGTAGACGTACATCAAGTTGGAACTTGTGGTAAGTTTCTAATAAAATCTACTGAGTGGTTCATGAGAAGGGTGGAACTGTGGAGCAGCGATTAGAACTGTCATCTCTCAGAGAGGAGGTCGCAAGTTCGCTCCCGGCCTTTTTGCGTGGAATTTACATCGTCTCCCCGTCCATGCGTGGGTTTTCTCCGGGTACTCCGGTTTCAGACCAAACACCTCCATGTTGTGTTCAATGGTAAGTGTGAATGGTTGTTCGTCTCTGTGTCCCTGTGATGGACTGGGGACCATGGTGTCCCCTGTCCCTCGCACACTGCAGTGACCGCTGGCGATAACACCAGCGACCCGTAAACAAGAAGCGGATAAAGATAACGGTTGGTTTATGGGATATTTTGCTAACGGTACAGACAAACGCATGCTATAATAAACACAATCTGCCAGACAGCGAAGGATCAAACCCACTTGTTCCGACTCGAGGCTCCTCGCCTGAGGCTGCATGAAATTCTGCAGAACTCGGGAAGAACGGGTGTTCAAATGACCCATGCCAGATTAAAAACCAGCCGTCGCTCAGCAGATGTCCTGACTTTCCTCTCAGCGCGAGGAGGAAATCTTATTACACCTCACCAGG
Source organism: Nematolebias whitei (assembly GCF_014905685.2). Taxonomy (NCBI): domain Eukaryota; kingdom Metazoa; phylum Chordata; class Actinopteri; order Cyprinodontiformes; family Rivulidae; genus Nematolebias; species Nematolebias whitei. The sequence goes on from NC_056498.1 coordinate 49,294,881, forward strand.
CGGGGGTGGGGGAGACGGGGCCTGAGGAAGCCTTTTCTTCGGATTGGATGTGTCCTCTCTGTTTAGACTCCACACACACACACACACACACACACACACACACACACACACACACAC